>NC_133584.1:13045214-13391006 GCF_964106895.1 Numenius arquata
ACATGTGCCCATCCACACCTAGGCAAGAGACCAACATTGTGGGACCCAGCCAGGGTCATACCCCGATTCACAGACAAGCAGGAACATTTCCCGCAGGAAAAGGTGGCTCTTCTGCCGGGGCGTGGACATAGGAGCAGTTGCAGAAACAAAAGGCATGCATGCTTCTTTCCTTTTTTAATATAGTTCTTCCCCAAAGCAGGACTAGCCCGTTTTTATCTCACTGCCAGCACTATTAGAGCCAGCTGTCTTATTTTGTTTTTTCTTTTTTTCTTTTTTTCTTTTTTCTTTTTTTTTTTTCCCCAGGCGGGGCAAGGGTGTGGACAGGAGGAAACAGCTTTTTATATTAATCACAGTTTTTCATGGGAAGATGTTTGGCTGCCTGTAAGTGCTCAGGTTTGCTCTGCCCAGGTTTAACCAGGAGGGAAGAGCAGCACCTGGTGCAAACTCCATCTCCCTCCTCCACTCACATCTTTCCCCTGGCCAAGTCACTGCAGCTTGCAGGAAGCCAGCAGCTGTAATGCAAAGGTGAAAAACCAGTCCGGGATCTGCTGCCTACAACCACCACGCCTCTGAGGTCGGAAGACCCTCGCACAGGGACTGGCCAACCTTAGGTGCAGCAGCTGGCAGGGATGTTGTCACCCAAATTGTTCATCAGCAGGGCAGATGCCAAGCAGCAGGGTAGGGAGATGGCAAGAGGGATGCAGCTGCAGGGTGGAATGGAGTGGCAGCAGAAGAGGGTCTTCATGCAGGCTGGCTGCTTGCAGGGTTTGTTGGTGGGTCTTCAAGGATCATCAAAACTGTGTCATTTTGGGCTGTCAGTCCATCTCCTGGGAAATAAAGGGAAATAAATGCACCATATTTTATAAGCTTCAGCTTGGAATCAAGGGGCTTAGTCATCATCCGGTGGAGCTGATGGAGACTGATTTGTCCACATGACCCTAAGCCTCCACAGCAATATTGGTGAGGTTTAGTTGTTTTAACACCTCAAAAAGTCTTGCAAGCTAATGCCTATGGACATGCCCAGGTTTTATTAGACTCTGTAGCCACTGGACTTGAAGAGCTTTAGGGATTTCGTGATTTGTAAATACCCGCAGACTGATTTTCAGGTGAGGTTTCAGGGGTGACCTTTTAGCCTTTTCCTTTGGAGGGAAACTTCCAGCAGCCACTTACAGTATGGCATTTACACTCCAAAGTAGCTAAGCCTCAGACTTTCTGCTGGCCCCCGTTGGTGGTTCTTTGCTTGTATAAGGTGTTTTCCATGCTTCTACCCTCTACACAAGGCATCAAGTGCCTTGTTGGGCCACTGTTCCTCACACCTCAGAGCCCTCTCTGCCACTGGCTCTGCTGCCACATCTGTGACTGCAAAGTGCAGTGATTCATCTTCTCCTTAACGAAGGCATCCATTTCATCCGTACTTTTTCCTGAAACGCTACTGACGCCCAATTGCTGGAAGCATACCTGTGGCACAGGCTGGGTTTCTCCAGCACTCCCCCCCACCCTCCCCACCCCTAACAGCAGCCTTGTACAAAGGGTGACCAAACTTGGCTTGGGCCCACTGGAACGTCAAAACAAAACCAAAGCTCCTTGCTAGTAAAGATCCCCTGGCATTGAGTAACACCGTGCAGGGCTTCACTTCAGAGCAACAGCCGCACCCAAGCGTGTGCGCGCACACACACACACAGAGCCACTTCAGTTGTTGTTTTAAATACTTTTTAATTCTGTTATGTTTCCTTTATGAGTGGTTTTCTTTCTTTTTTTTTCTGGTTGAATGTCATAAAGCAACGGCAGAGTTAACAAGGAGCTAAGACACGGTTCAAGCACCTCCAGCTCAAAACCACTCCCATTGCTGGTGATAGAACCGGGGCATGTATAACAAATGGCCAACACATAAGTAGGTTGTCATTCCCTTCGGTGGCCAAGCTTTGGCTAGAGGAGCTCAGAGCTGGTCTGGGAGCCATGGACTTGCTCTGAAATGCACATCAGTTCCCAATGGCGTGACTTCGAGCACTGCCTCCTTGGGGAGCTGCTTCGTGTAGGGACTTTGGGAAGCAGCAAAGGGCAAGAGGGGAATAACAAATGTGAGCCAATGTAGCAGGAAGCAAAAATGCTAGTGCACCAAGTTGTCCCTGGGGCTTATTTGACCAAGGAGGGTTGTAAACATTTGTTTTTTGTTGTTAGCTTTCTTTCTCCAGGGATGTGGGTGCCCTGCAGGAAGTCTGGATGTGGCTCTGGCAGATGCCAGGCCCCTACATCAAATCTAAGGGTTAAAATTCATTTCTCAGAGACCAAGCCACCTTGGTGGCAACCCATCCCACTTGGGTATGAAAAAGACCCAAGAGTCTACATTGTATTTTGGTGCATGTCCCAAAGAGCTCTGTAACTTGCTCCTGCAAGGCTACAGTATGCCAATACACTTGGCAACCACTTCTGCTGTTGCAGCAGAAATAAAAATCCACTTCTGAGCTAGACTTTGCTAGAGCAGAGAGAAGGAAAAACAAACAGGAAAAGTGCCTTTGACTCACTGCATTCCTGTTTCCTGGCTTCAGCCTGACATGGACTGCAGGCAGGTCTCAGCGGCACAGCAGCCTGGTGAGCCTCATGGCCCAGGCAGCCCAGAGTCTTTCCCCTTCTTGGGGATTTGGAGTTCATGTTTGCGGTTGAATCCTGAAGTGTAGCATCCTTCTGAGGCTGCTCCATCATTCTCCAGAAAAGCTGTTGCTTCACCAGGAGCCAGCCAGTGTCCCACTTTTCTCCCCAGCCTGCTGCCCACCCCAGCAGCACAGAGGGGCTGCGACATCCTTCTCTTGCTCTCCAAAATGCCTGAAATGTGCCAATCATACGTAAGGTATTAGGCGGCTGGATGCGGAGCAAAGGAGATGGCTGCCATTGTGTGGCAGCCAAATGCAGACACACAACTTTGCTTAACCCTGGCTCCATAGGTGTCTCTGATGTTCCTCCAGCATGGGAGATGTGTCTATGTGCTCTAGGGACTGGGGCAGGAAACTTCAGGGAGAGATACCAACATGAGACACACTGCATACTCCTCGGTCTCCCCGTCTAATATTTGGCCAAAGAAAGACAAAAAACAGGCCCAGATGTTGTGTTTAGTTTATTTCCCCTGGATTTAGACACAGCTCTGGCTAACCACCACAGCAGCAAACCAACCACAACCTGTGATGTCCTGCTTCCTACCTCCCTGCAGGAAGACCAGCTGGTGGGACCAGCTGGTGGGATCCCTGCAGCCCCTGGGAGGGCAGGGGCTGCACCGAGCAGCTTGGAGAGGGCCCTGTTCTGCAGATTGAGCTGGGGCAGATGTGCTTGTCAGGGTGGGTGGCAACACAAAATCACACTGAAGGTGCAGCATGTAGGAGTCAAGCCTTGGATGCAATAGCATGATGCAGACAGGGACACTGGTATTTTGGCTCTCCAGCTGCCCTCCCCTTCTTCCCCCATCTTTTCCTCTGGCTATTTTTAAAAAGGGGGTTTAAGCATTTACAGGAGAGGCATTTAAGCAGGGAAGAGCCTCTGAAACCAGAGACCTGTGGGCAGTTCTTTGGGGAGCCTTCCAGCATTTTCTAGGTAGTAACGGTGCCCTCTTCACAGTCCGGGCGTTTGCTTTCCAGATGAACTGAGTTCCCCTTTATCTGGCCCAGAACCAGCTTTTGAGGAAGTCTCTACAGAAAGACCATCCTTGTCTATGGCCTTTGTAGCCAGTGACTGGATAAGAAGAGAGTGCTGCTGAGCCTGAAAGATTTGGGTGAACAAAAAGAAAAAAAGGAAAAAAAAAAAGACAACTCCCTATTGCAGATTTGAAGTCCTGGAAATGCCAAAGCTGTCAGAGAAGAGCGGAAAGGGACTGAGAAAGTGCCAGCACAGCAGGGAGCTGAGCAAAACTTCTCAGGGATCTAAACTCCAGCCAAGATCCCTGCAGTGCTTTCTGGAGAGACAGCAGCCTTGCAGTAAATTCAACAGTAAAGATGGTTGCAACCTGCCTTTTAGGAACTGCTTTCTAGCAGCAGAAGCAGCTGTTGGGTCGAAATAAAAGCTGTCCCTATGACTGGGATGTGGGCAGTTCCGTAACTTCAGTGTTCCTTCTGACTGAGGTAGGGGCTGCTCTGATCCCACACACAGGAGTTAATTTAATGGTGGGAGAGGGATGATTTACTAGCTTAGTAGCAGTTCCTGGCATAGTAAATCTCTTGTGATAAGCAGCATGTGCTTTCAATGCAACACCCTCAGACTGGATCAGAAATACTCTGAGCTAATAGATGCCACCACACCATGAACATCTGCTGCTCCTGCAGTGTCAGGATGGGAGGATGCAGCCAGGACATCCAGAGTACAAAGCTGCACCATGATTATCCAATACTATGGCACTGTAACATCCCTGAGCCTTTCAGCTGCTTTCCAACATGGACTTGGAAAGGATGACTTCTAACCTTGAGTTTTACCAGCAGCAGCACTGAGCTGGCAGCTCAAAGGATGCACTGTGAAGCAATTTTTTTCATGCATCCCAAGCCCTTAGTAAAAGCAGGGACTGAACACGAGTGGTAGACCCTATTTCACAAGAGTCGGCTGCAAATCAAACCCCTTGTCATCTGTGCATAGCTCATGTGCACAGTGATTTCTGGAAGCTCTGCTCAGAATTAATGCCCAAATGTCAGCTTTTCATGGCTACAGACAGATATGCATTTTGCTAGGACTTGGGTTTTGCTTTGTTTTTTCCCTAAAGAGCATAGTTCAAATGGTGAGGTGGAAATAACTGACTTGTGCTCCAGTTTCCTCCAGGACAGTACTGTCCAGGTCTTCAGCCAGCACTTAGCAGAGGCAGGAAGCCTGGTCTGTTATCACACCTGAGACATTTCTCTAACAGAAGCTAAAGAGAAGCAGCTATTTCTGGCTTAGGAAGAAAAAAAGGGATTCTTCAAGGGGGTACAGTGGGCCTTAGTAAGTCCTGAGAAGTGCTAGGGAAGGACAGGGAATCCCAGAGGCAGAGTGAGGCACAGCAGGAGGTGCTGGCACAGAGATGAGGGGTCCCAGCAAGAGCTGTGCTAAACACAGAAGGGGCTCTCCTGAAACTCCACAATCATATTAACATGTTAATTTATACAGCAGCTCTGTACAAAAATAGAAGGGTTCTAATAAGATTAACAATATTAAATAAATATTTAATAGAAAAAGTCTTTGGCCTAGTTCATAGCTCATCCTTTGGGTTGATGTTCATTTCGCTGGGTCCTAGATGCTCCTGGTCCAACATCGCGATCACTTCATCTGCCTGGATTCGCTCCTGCAAGTGGGGATGGGAAGAAACCGTTAACAGCAGAGCTTCAGCATCTGCTCTCAGCTTATTCAGCACGGCTCAGCTGGAAGCACCCACAGCAAGCAGTTCATCCAAGGACCAGCATTGTATCTGACAGGACGGGGAACAGCCTGGGTTTCAGCTGGGGATTTGCTGGGCAAAATTAATCAAATCACTTTGCACCTTATTACCTAATTCCCTCCTCCCTCCAGGGACTGCAATGGTTAGGGCAGAACTGATGTATTGCCGTTCCCTTATCACACTTCACTAGCAGCCACTGCCACAGTGTACCCTCCTCCTGTCCACACGAGATCCTGCAATCTCCTTCCACACATGTACCAAGCACGGACGAATTCCAGCTCGTGCCAAAAAGCAGAGAGACAGTAAAGCACGTGTCTGAAAATAAGCTTCTTCCAAAGCCTTGCAGCCCATCTGCTTCACAAGGAAAAGGCACAAGGGTTCTTCTCTCTCCCTGTGTTTGGTTTTGCTTGGTCTTTTATTCTTAGAGACCAGAATTGCTATCAAAGGAAGTCAGGGGCTGGTACAGTAGGCTTTTTAAATACAATTTGGAGGTTGCATGTTGAAAGGCACCACAGCCCAGACCTCCCAAGGCATCTTGGTGCCCAGAATGATGCGCTTCAGGCTGCCAAACTGCTTCTGAGGACCCGGCAGCAGCCACACATCACTGGCCTCTGAGCTGCAGATGGCTGTGGAGGACTTCCCTGTTCATTAGGTTATTGCCACTAGGTGTCAGAAATGGCCAGCCCAGCCCTGTGCAGAGCCCTCCCGCACCCCGCTCAGCACCCCAGCTTGGCCCCACACCCCAGAGGCCCAGGGTGATGGGTGCCCAGGAGCATGGCCAGCAGGGAAAACCGTTCAGTTCCAGGGCTACCAGCTCATGTCCCCATGGTGCGGTAGATGGGAATGCTCCTGTGGGGGGGCGTGTGATGAAAATAGATGTGCTAGGACTGGAGGCTGAAGATGGCACAATTTTCTTCAGGATGCTGGGTACCCCCTAGCTTATCTTACATTGTGATGGAAGGACTCACCAGCTCTCTGTAAAGTGGGTCCAAGGTGAACCAAAGAGCCACAGCGCACCGCTGGCCTTTGGTAACTGCCTTCACCCCATGGGGGTTCTCACCACCTGACGAGAAGCTGATCATTCTCCCGCACTTGGGCTTGATGGAGGCCTGTGGGAAAAGAGGCGACACCAGGATGGCAAGGAGCAGCATGGCTGCAATCATTGGCCATGTCTGGGATCATCATGTTCCAAGGTCTGGGATCTTACTGAGCATCTCTCTGCATCATCCTGGGACCCAGTGAGCTGTTTTGGAGAACATGCAGAGCTCTGGGAATGGCTGTAAAAGTGTGCGGGGTAAATAGGGAGGTGTGAGGCTTGGTCCTGCTGTGCAGCCAGCATGCAAAAAGGAGATGGTGGCATGGACTCCTTGCAAAGCCTGCAGGTAGCCAACTACAGCGAAACAGGGCCACGGTATAGCTCCGGGGAGTTTCAGGCTAACCCTGGCATGGGCTGTGAAATACCTTTCTTCTCTCTGCTGAGTCTGCAACAGGCATCCTGCGGGACGTCAGGGACAGAAGTGCCAGCCAAATCAACCCTCTGGCACTGGTCTTAGGTAGATGCAATCAACTCTCCAGCATCTACTGGGCTTCAGAGCCCCAGCATGGTGCTGAGATGCTCTGTTCAACCATGGAGAGGTGCCCAGCCTCCCAAATGGCCCCATGCAGAGGTGGGGGCTTGTGCCTGGGTCTCATCCCTCTCAGAGACTGATGTCCACCATCATGACCTGCTCTGGGCCAGACACTGCATATGTACAGAGGCATTGCTTTGTGTTTGGCCACGAGATGGGGTGGGAGCTCAGTTGTCCCAGGCAGGGACAACTCTCAGCCATCCCTCTGATCTGCAAGTTTCCTGCTTAGTGTAGCCTCTGGGCAGGGCACAGAAAGTCTGTGCACCTCTGCCAGTAGGACTCTGTAGGGGTTCTTTGCAAGGTAGGAGCCACAGGCTACCTGGGGAAGCCCAGAGCCCCAGCACAGACTGCTGAGGAATGGCATTTGGTTCACAGCACCAACTTACAGTCACAGTTTTGGCATCCATCTCGGTGAAAATGAACTCGCCTCCTTCGAAATCTGCATTCATGTACAGGAGGGCACTGGGGAAAGAAGTGGGAGACCCCTGTGAGGGGAGCACCAGGGAGGGCTTGGGGCTGACCCCTGCCTCCGGGGTAGATCCTGCATTGCTCCACTGAGATGCCAATGAGGGGGCTGCCAGGCAGGGGAGGTCCTGCTGTGGGGCCGGTTGGGGGACACCCAAACTGCCCCCATTTTGGAGTCACAGCTGAGAACCAACAGATCTCTCCTTGGCTAGGGAACAATTCGCAAAATGTCCCCTGGGTCCCACCAGCTCTCATCCTTCCTTTGGTTCTGCACCGAAACCACATGACAGAGACACAGCCCTGTGGGCCACAGCTGGGATCTTCCAACCCTAAAATATCACAGAGCCATTCCAGTTAAACTCTGGCTTGAAGCTTAACCATGGTGCTTGCTGCCACCAGAAACTACCTGCTAGATCTCACTTCTGCCATGGCTGGAATGTACCAGCTTTAGGTCTGTGAAGCAGGATGCCCTGCCTTGGGGAGGGTCCCTGGGGCCCTTGGGGTCAGCCCCCCTTTTTGCCTACCTGTAATCCCGAAATGTGTAGGCAGGAGGTTCTTTCCAGCACTCATTGGCCTCGGGGTCCAAGAGGCAGTTGTCAGCATGGATGGGGTGGCTCAGGTCGTTTCTCCGCTCCTGCTGGCCTAGGCAGGACCATGTGAAGGAAGGGGGAAGGAGAAGGGGTAGATGAGATGGAAATGCCATGTTCTGTGGGGTCCGTCACTGTGGGGAGCCTGCCCCAACCCCACTCCAGGTGGTGTTCACAGATGAGAGGAGGAAAGGAAAGGCTGGGGAGAAAAGGCAACATCTGAGGACTCAGATCTGCACAGCTCTGCTTGTTCCTTACTGCAGGGAAGCAAGATGGAGAGCTGGGGGGGTGGAAAGAAGGGGCAGTGAGAGGAGGCAAGAGAAAAGGGAGGAGAAAAGAGAAAGAGTTGGAGGCATGAAAAACAGGAGACACCCCAGAAATGAGCTGCTTCAGGACAGCAGTGTCCACCCTTTGCCGCTGTGGGGATGGTGACTTTGCCAAGTCCTCAGCCACCAGTTTAAGCATCAGGCAAACCAGAGCTGCTCTCAGGCTTGGGTCCCCCACCTGGAAACCCTCGTGGGGGGTTGAACCCCTCCTGTCCTCCCAGGCCTGCCCCACCACCTCCTCCCTGGGCCTCACCGGAGAGGGCAGTGCGGCACACCAGGTGGGTGTAGGAGAAGTAGAGTGTAGAGTTCAGCATGAAGTAGGACTCGACGATCCTGCGAGCCTTCTCACTGATGTCATAGAAAAGGCGGGCGCTCTTCAGTGGGACACGGCCCTCGTAGCCATACTGGGCAAGGAGAAGGGGTGAGAGTCAGCACCACATGCCAGCTGGGATGGAGAACATGGGAAGAGGGAAGGAGACGTACCTTGAGGGCTTTGAGGACAGTGGCTCCTTCAAATCTCTCATTTGGGGTGTGTGGGGAGGTTTTGCCCCTGTAACCATCTCCAGCCAACATGATCCCCTGAAAGGCACGAACATGAGTGAGGGGGGAACTGGTTCCCCAGGAGAGGAGGAGCTGCTCTCCATGAACACAGTCCATTGTGAGATGCTGGAAAACAGCCACCCACCATCCGATTGGGGATGTTCAGGCACCATCAGTCCCTTCCCAGGCTTAGTTGACGATGAATGAGAAGGCTCAACCAGGTTTGTGGATAAGCATCCTTTGGGGTTGCATCCTTTCCATAACATATGGAAAAGAGCTATTTCTGCATGGGCTTTGTCTTGCAGCATGTTTCTAAGAACAGCCAAAGATGGAGCAGCAGCTCCTGTGCTGCAGTTATGGGTGTGTTGTAGGGATAAGCATCTGACTACTCTCTATGGGCATCCTGGCATCAGCTGCAACACTCAAGATTGAGGCATGAACCCAGAGCCTCTCCAGGGGCTGATTACACATTCAGCTCTCAAAAGCCATCAGGCACTCAGCCCAGGTGGCACTCATGCCCCACCCAGGGGGCATTGCCTACTCACATTAGCCACCCTGTGAAGCTCTCGGCACTGCTCCTCTGAGATGACGTTATCCAGTAGTACTCGCTGGGTGCCGTTCAGCTGCTGCGAGTTGTAGACAAACTTCACATCGCTGTAGAGCAGTGGACCCCCTGATGGAAAGAGAGAGACACAGAATGACACTGCTAAACATGTCCTGGCCTCATTGACATCTTGTACCATGGCTGAGGGCCAGCGGAAGTCACCCAGGTGTGCTGCCAGGGAAAGAGCATCACAGTAGAGCGCGGAGTTTGGCCTCACATCAGCAACAAAAGAAAGGGAAGCAGTGGAAACACCCGGAGATGAAATCAATTTGCTGCGAGAGCATTAGCATTTTCCACCTTCTCATTAGCTGCTTTGCAAACACAGGGACCACAGCCTGAAAATGCAAAAACCCGATGGGACACAATGAGAGACACAGACACTGGCTAACTTGGCTCTCCTGCCTGGTAGCCAACATTGATGGAGGCCATAAGGTTCCATTTGCGCTGTGTGGCTCTTGCTGGCTTTGCATGCAAAGCTGCTCTCTGCAATTGTCATCAGTGGATTTCTCATCTTTTACACACGTAGAAAACCTAATGCGGCAGTGAGCTTGCAGCAAGCATCACTTGTTCTCCACAAAGAAAAGGGGCTGGGAGTGGGTGGGTCAGAAGACCCTGAGGACATCCTCCTTTGCAGAGTTAAAGGGAGCTGCCATGACTGTACCTACCATCCCTCACTCCCTGCCTCCAAGCTGCCTCCCTCTGCCTGATAGAAGACAGAAGACAAATGCTTGGCTGCATTTTGGAGGTTCCATGTAGCATCCCAGGCATGTGAATACACTGTGGCTGGGCTTGTAAACTGCTGGGTTCCCACCTGATACAGGGCAACTGAGCCTTGACATGCGCTGAGAGAACAGGCAAGGAGAAGAGAGAGACTAGCTCTTTACGAGAAGTTTCAATCCATCCCCATCAAATTTGTCTGATCAGAAAAGTATGGTGAGGCCACTAAATCACCATCTTCTGAAGCCTCTTTCCCCTCATTTCCTTGGAGAAAGAGAATGAAAGAAATGGCAACAATAAAAACCTAAACCAGATGTTTTCTCCAGGAGGATGGTGACTTGCATCTAAATTGTGGGGAAATTTTCTGTTGCCACAGAGCGGCAATAAAACAGAGGAAACAGAGCCGCAGAGCTCCTCTCACCATGTGGCGCAAGGAAACTTCTCTGTTTCACTGCTTTTATAATTACTAATTTTCCTGTTCATTAAGACACATTGTGTGTTTTTGGAAGAGTCTCCTTGGCCTATGGAGGACATGTAACCCTGAGGGCAGAGCCCCACCGCTAACACACGACTTTATTTCCGAAGGGTTAGGTTTCTTGGAAACGGAAAAGATAGGATGTTCCTTATGTTCACTTTGCTGTTCTTGCTGCTCAACAATAGCATTTATTATAAATGCAGCTGGATCAGAAGCAGGACTCTGAAATTCAAACTTCTGGCACACTCCAACCCAGGGCTGAGTTTTCCAGCTCGGATGTTGCTCTTCCCCTGCCCTAGGCACATGAGGGATGAACCTGGAAGGCGTCACTCACCATTTCCCCAGTTTCTTCTGTTCCTCCCAGGGGACTAGTGGGAGCTGCCCTGTGCTGTGAACACTGAACCCTTGTCCTACACCAGCAGCACGCTCTCGGCTGCCTTCCTCGCCCCCACTGCCTTGAAGCACCAGCAGAGAGAGAGAGACCTGTTTCCTGCGTGTATGCTCTGTGAAAAACACCCCAAAGAAATTAGGGAATTCTTTGGACTTTTAGGAGTGAAGGAATTGATGGAAAAGAGGAAGGAGGAAAGGAGAGAAGTACAGAAGAGGAGCACAAAATTAAACTGAACATTTCTTTTTCTCTTTTGGCCTTTTCTCTTCTTTTTCCAAGTGAAAAAAAAAAAAAAAGACAACAGAGGAAGGAAGCAGCTGGATGGACAAAAATCCCATTTTCTTTTTGATTGGTTTCTGTTTTCTTTGTAAACTTGAAAACATTCTGCAGCTAAACCAGAATAAAAGCATAGAGAGAAAAAAAAAAGAAATAGAGAAAGATGCACTCTGAAATTATTTGGTTATAGAAGTCAAACAAGCCAACAAATATAAATCAACCAGCTCTTGGCTTAAGCAAGCTCTTCAGGATCATCCTGTGGTATTAGCCTATTTTATATATGGCTAGAAAAGGGATAACAATACACTGAACATGACACTGAGCAGCTGGACACAACTTGGGCCATGGAAAGCTGAGGAATTCCCCAAAAAGTGCAACCATCCATTGCATTACAGGGAGGTTTAATTGCCTGCTGCTGTGGAGTTGCCCACTGGAGACAGAAGACACCTCCTGGCTTGAGATCCCATTGTTTTGCAGCGAGGAGCACACTTTGGTATTTGGCTACAATACAGTTTTTCAAAATTGTTTTGAGGGAAATCTTGTCTTTAGTAGATGATGTTACGGTATTTCCTGTGGTTGCTGAAAATGTGCTGAAATCAGCTGAAATATCTGCTGACAGGCCTTAAAACCAAGTGATCTGATGTAAGCCAAGACATGAAATCACAAGCCAGTCTGCAAACAGAAATCATTGTCAATATGGTGTCATACAGCACATTTAGCAAAGCATCAGGACCAAAGTTCCGAAAACCTAATGCCTCCAGCATCTATCCTTCTGCAGCCTGGACAACAGGGAACATTTTAATCTTAAAAGCACCTGGGGGAAAGACTACTATTTTTTGGTGCCACCTTCCCCATGGTGAGGAGGACCTAGCCTCCCAGACCCACATCTCAGGGCTCCATACTGAGCAGCTCAGCAGATGGCAAAAGCAAGTCCAAGAGCAGAGCAGTGCTGGTGGGATCCACAGACCCAGAAATGCTGTGGCAGCATTGAAGAATTCTCTCTCTTAAACAAACCTTCAATTCCCTCAGATAGGATTGGCCCTTATTGCTCAGTGGCCAGCCTTTGCAGCCTGCACTCTCTAGCAATAGGAAAAAAAAAAATGATTTTGTTGAAACATCTTCGTCAGACTTACCCTCCTTCAGTTCTCGATCTGGTTTTGGCATGGGTTTCTTTGCCAGGGACAGCCGGGGCCCTTCCTCTGGTTCGCTGCTAATACTTGATGGGACACTGAGGAGCAAGAGAGAAGAGGAACATCATGACTTTGGCCATAGATCTCCAGTTCTGGGAATTGTGCTGGTTTGCAGCCTTCGGAAACCAATACATGAAAAAAACAGGCAAATTGCTACTTTGTACAAATGTCACAACAATACAAGTAGAAGCCCTCATTCTGTCCTGTGCCAAACCATGTTTTTTCGAGTAATGGGAACAACAGTTTCCACTATAAAAGCACAGACACCAACAAACCTGAACAGCAGCACTTGCTTCATTGACCAAGTTCCCTCTAGACCATTGCTGGTTTTGAGACACCCAGCTAAAATAAGGTGCTTGTGGGAATGTTTGTAATGGTAAGGGGCAAAGGGCCCTAATTCAACCATGATGGTGTGCTGCGGTGGATGGACAGCACCCCCCAAATGGCAGGCTGGTACTCCATCATGTGCACATCCCCTTAGCACCACTACAGGGACTGGTTAAGCTGTGGGCTTAGCTGGGGTGGGTGGTGGCTCACCTGTGCTCATCCTGGCGGGCGCCGTACCTGTTCCAGTAGTTCTGCAGGAAAAGAGAGAGGTCATGCTTCTTAATTTAGTGCTCCAGCCAAACCCAGGGAACTACCTGCTCTGGCCCACACCTGGGGACATCAGCCAGCCTCCCTCTTATGGGTCCATTCCACACAACTCTGGGCAATTGCCTGGGGCCACCAAATTGAGAATGTAACCCCAACCCAAACTGACATCGTACGAGTACAGAGGGAATCCGGTTCGTCCAGCCTTCTCTGTCCTACCCTACCACCATGGCAGTGGTTGAAACAAAGCCAGACACCATGGCAGGAGAGCTGGACTAGGCTGTGTCTGCTCCTTCTTCACCCCAGCAACGGCTGCCTCCCTTGCTTTGGCATCGCCCTTTTCCCACAGGGAACAAACTGGGCCAAGACCCAGCTCCTGAGTCACCTACACAGAACTCGATTTACAGGAGAGAGAGGTTCACATCCTATAGCTGTGAGCTCCTAAAGGTCCTTCCCATAGCAGACCCAGGCATTACCGGCTCAGTGTAGGTGTATCCGAGGCTGGCCGCAGCCACCTGCAAGAGGTGAGACTCCAGCTTATGGCGCCGCAGCAGCGCTTTTGCTTCCTGAAAAGAAGACGAGAAGGAGAGTAGTTGCATGTTTAGCTTTCACAGGATGCAGTCAATGCACATCTGCTTCAACAGATGTTTGATGAAACAGGGGTTTGATTTTCACACAACACTGTAGACTCCTATGGGGTAATAGATGTTTGGGTCGTGTTTTAGAGCAACTCCAGACACAGGGCTGAGCTATGTTACAGAAGGGGAAGTGTTCAGCAACTCATTTGGGAAACCCGAATCCCCAAAATACATGTGCGTAGCTGGCAGAGAGTGCTGAGCACCTTGGAAAGCCTCTAAATATCTGAGCAAGAGGCTGGTCTGAGAAACCCTGGCTGCATAGTTGGAGGCAGGTTCAGGCTGGTGGAGCAGGGACCCTGGCTGGGCTGTGCCTCCGTTCCCCACCACCAGCAACATGGAGCCCGGAGCCCAGAGGTGGGTGGGCTGCAGCATCGCAGCCTGGGTGGACTCAGGGTGCTCAGACAGGGACAACAAAGCACAGCCATCTGGAAATCATCCATCAGAGGACCTTTTTATGAATGAAAAATTTGTAAACAAAACACTGGGTTTTCTCCTCGAAAATTACTTTGCAACGCAAAAAATGTATTTTTTCTTTTTTACAGAAAACTTCAAAACACAGGAAACAATGAAATGCTTTTGTCAACTTCAGGCTTTTTCCTAGATTCACTTTGCAAGGAGAAATAATAATTGTTCTTCCTTTCTTTTGTATCGTTTCCCTTTTCTTTTTTAGCATTTTACCAAATCACTTTGATTTTCCTGGAAATCAAGGAATTACCAAGGGAATGGAAAATCCAATTCCTGCCTACCCTCTGCTTATGGCACCAGGGAAATGAGCCTCAGCAGGGCTGTGATGGGATGGGAGGATAACTTCTTTGCTTCTGCATCATGAGAAAGGCAGCCTCAGGGCTGCAGATAAGGGCTGCCCGGACTTGAGGAAGCCTGTCCTGCTGGGTGACCGAACCCAGCAGTTTAGTCGTTTGACCCCAACCTAACCCTGTGATAGCAAGGCTGCTCCCTGCAGAACAGGCTCAGTGCCGAACTCCAAGCTCAGTGACTTGAGAGTAAAGCTGACATCGCAACCTCCCCTTGGGAAAATACTTCTCAGCCCTCTCTTAACAGAGGTTGCCCTCTGCTCAGTGCTTCATCGCATTCCTCCTCCACATCTCCTCCAGAGCACTGAACAAGGGGAGTGTTTACATCGTTGAGGCACTCGGTCATCACTCTCCCTGCCCTTGCTTGGGTTTTGCTAAGCTGAAGTCCCCATTTAAAGAATATCCTACCCTCCAGTTTCTCCCCCACACCAGTGACTCTGGACTTGTACCCTTACAATTAGCATCACCAGCTCGTCCAGCATCTCCACATCTGTTTTCAAAGCGGTCCCAAGTGGGAAAGCTGCCAAGCTGCTTTAATTTCCAGCTGATGCTTTTGTTAAAGCCTTCCACCAAGGACTCTTAGGTGACACTCACTCTCACCTTTCTGGGTTTGACCGTGTCTGGATCCATCGTACCTTCCAAGAGGCCCTCGTAATAACCTGCATTCTCCAAGACATCTTCATCGTCAGGGTGGAAGAGCAGGTACGACTTAGCACACTCCAGGGCTTTTACGTAGTCACCAACTGGGAGGCAACAAAACAGTTGTTGGGGAGGGCAGAGGAGGGGCACAGCCCCGCCAGCAGTGCTGGGGGCTCATGCCAAGCATGGCAGGGCAGAGCCGCTGAGGGGAGTCTGCAGCAAGAGAGGGAGGGCACAGCCTGAACTCTCCATCAGCTGAAGGGTGAGCCCAGCACTTTACAAGGTTCTTTAGATGCAACTTTGTCTTAACCACTCCATTTCACCACCAGGGAAACTGAGGCACAGAGACATGACTTCTCTGAGGTCATGCACGGGTTGGATGGTATACAAATTGGATCCAACTGGATGGGCAGGATGTGGATGCTGCCCAGCAGCAAACTGCCACTCTTCTGTGCAGCATCTCGCAGGTCTCTGAGGGCTTTTAACCACCACATTAAACCTCTAATTCAGCAGAGGAATGAACAAAGCCTGTACACCATGCACGAAACACTGCTGACTCCTCCAGTTTTCTTCCCATTGCATTTATGAATGAAAGTTTGAGTAACAATTTTGACCCTCCCAAATTCTGCCCTTTTCAGGAAAGAACTCCTAGTGTAAGCCTCAGATAGCAAAATTCTGCCTAGATTTTCTTTTATGTAACAGAACATAATAAAATGCCATATAGGACCACACAACTGGCAATATTTTACAGTACTGCCAACTCCTGATGTTTTGCAATGTTGCCAACTCCTGCAACATAGCTTCATTTACTATGATTTACATAGATTCATTTACTATGAATCTTAAAATATTTGGTAATTAGCAAAAATTGGCATCTTGGGATAAGCTTGGTCTAACTTGTATATCTGTTATATATTAACTTAGAAAATGTTATCTATAGGTTTCAGAAAATGTGAAACAAATCCCCAGAACTTCAATATCACAGGGCAAATGAAAGGACCCTAAAAAAGCATGATTTATTTAAAGAATAATCATTTTTATGCTAAAGGTTGGGCTTTTAAAACCTGATGGATGATTTATTAATTGCATTTCAGTCAACCTGAAAGGAAAAGGACTTTTGAAGAGACTATTTCCAATGTCCTCTGCTTCCTGACTCTTTCAGACCATGCTGCTGCATCACTGTAGCACATACATCGTGGGGAAATATCCTGATTTCTACAACAAGCAGTTAAAACTTGTACAAAATGTAACAAAACTCAGCAAGCGCTGTGAAGAACAGAAGACAGCTCTTACCTCTGTAATAGGCAAACTGCAAGTAGTCATAATGGAGAGGAAGGAAATTTTCGATGGGGGAGATACGTCCTGAACGTGTGGCAAGTTCTCGGACACAGTCGTGTTTGCAAGCCAGGACCTGCATGTAGTGATCTGCCGAGAAAAGAAGGAGAAGATGGTCTGATCTGAGAAGGATGGGGATGGTGCCGAGACGAGGACAGACAAAGGTTAAATCTCACCAACTGAAGGACATGCAACGCCTGCTGCTCTGTTCCAGCAGGGAATTGCATACCTAGAGAAAGAGCTCAGGTTCCTTCCCAAAGCCAATGGAGGGCTGCAGACACATTTTTGCCCCCATTGACAAATGTCTTTCTCCTTCTGTCAACTGTAGAGGGAGCTTGAGCATCTCTTTTGTGTGCTGGGAGATGCTGCTTCTGCTTGGGAAAGCCAGATGAGTGCAGGGACCTGCAGGTGGCAGGTAGCTCTTCAACCCCAAGAGTCAAACCAAAGGCAAGGACACCCGCAAAGCAAGCGGAGATGTGAAGATAGGGTGGCCGTATGTGCTGCCACATCAAAGCCATCTCCACGCTCACTTCCTTCAGCTCATCTTTAATCGTCTCCTTTCTGCAGCAAGAAAGCTCCCAAGGGCATGGGTTTGTTTAGATAAGAGTGTTCAGCGCAGCTTCCCAAGCATGGCAGAGCAAGGCACCTGTGCCGGGAATCTGAAAGGTCTAAGGTGCAGATACGGGCAGCAAAATCCCTGTGTTTGCTCCTTCTCAAAGATGAGGTATCTCCCAGAGAAATGCAAGCACGTGGTAAACATCTGCCATTAGCAAGGTTTCTTAATTGGAGGGAGTCCACAATATAGACGTTGTATCAGCTGTACAATTTCTAAGCCAGCACTGACATCTGATTCCAGTTTGGAGCCTTTGCTACAATGTACTTACAAATCTACTTTGCTTGCGCTGTCTCTGTACACCATTAAAAAGCTTAAGAAACAAAGACAGGCTTGAAAAAAACAAAACAAAACAAAACAAAACAAAACATGTGCTCAGCTACCAAAGCATTTCTCAGAGCTGCCAAAAAAACGGTCGGAGGAATTTGCAATGAAATCAAGTGGAAACTCAAAACAGTCCCCCATTTGCTGTGGGCAGGTAGTCTGAGTAGTTATCTGATTTACCATACATATCCAGGGTATTACATTAGGAAAGCAAGAATGAAAAGGACATAAATAATTTTGTTGTAATTTAAACCTATTTAAGCATCCTAGTCCTGGAATAATCCATCACTGAGAAGCACCACTTTTCCTTGGTACCGTCAATGTGCCCTAGAAACAGGCTTTATAGACTGGAATCAATTCACTGAAATGCATCTGTCCCTGGGGTGGAGAGGTGAGAGTGTTTCAACCCCATGCAGCAGCACAGCAAATCAGCTTGGGATTGAAAAGAGAAACAAGTTTTGAAGAAGTTTAAACTCTCTTTTCTTGATGTATTAGTATTCCCGCTCCCTGCTGAAACACCTGGGGCTGAGTCCCCTGGACCCAGGGGTGAAATATGGATTATGCTGTCTCATAAGGAACCACTTAGTTCCCTATAGCAAAGCGGTTGCATTTCGTATCCGTGTGCCCTCACTTCCCTGTTTCTTTAGGTGCCTGAATGGCACCAGGGTTTGGACTTGCTGTTTCCAGGCATATCTGGCCAACCCAAGCCACAGCATTTGCACTTGCAGAGACCATCTGGTTTGTTCTCACTCCCAGCTGATGTGCTGGGTTGAGGACCACACTGCAGAGTCCAGCACAGAAACATCTCTGCTCACTGAGGCTGCACTTGACTTGCGCAGCACAGAAACTGTTTAACAGAGACCCAAATCTGTTTGGCGAGCAGCACCTTTCAGTGAGAAGGAAGGTGGGTTTTCTTTGCCACTGAATGCAGGTTTCTTGGAGGGCTTGATATGGCCCTTGGTGTCCTGGCCATGGCTTTAAAAGCAGGCATGATCTGGTACCCCGTCAGCCCTTACAACACTTTTCGTATTTTTTCCATGTGTAAATAAATCCAAGAAAGTCAGCTTCCCATCTGGTATGTTGGTGGTTTCTCATCGTGGTCATTTCAATTAGATTGCCTGTCTTGACACAAACAGAATTATGCAAACCCAAAGAACAATCTGTGTCTGAGTGAAGTATTTTCCACACAAGAAGCAAAACTCCAGAGCTTGATGCAACTCTACGACCATGAGCAGATAAATAAGATTTCTGTCACCGAACAAACCTTAATTTATTGTTCTTCTTTCCCGTACGACTAATTAAATGTAATCTCATTTCTACCGAGAATGAACCATTTTAATCCCCTCTGGCTCAGAGCCACACATGCAAATCTGAAGATTACATAGCAATGTCCAATTCTCTCCAGAGATTCCAGTCAAGATCATAATTAGGTGGGCCTCTGCTAATGACAAATTCATCCTTTTTGAATGGGGAAGAAATCTATGTTCTGAGCCTTTTTGGCAACTTTCCTGGCCATCTGGAGCATGGCCAAGAGGACTTTGCTGCTCTCCTATATGCACTGAAAGACAGAAAATATAAACAGAGGCCAGCAATGTCTAGATTCCAGTGAGGTATGTGAGACTGTGTACAGGGGGAAACTGAGCCGGTTTATGTTAAAGCACCTATACTTCCAGCTCTTACAAAAGGTTGCAAATGCTCCTCAAATCTGGAAATGCAATTCTTCTAGCCCAGCTTCTATTCAGGACCAAAACGAGATGTTCTAGTTCCCTGTCCTCTCGATTTGCATTTTCTGGCCTCCCAAGTGCCTCACCAGCAGCAGTGACAGAAGGGAAGACACTTCACCAAATTCAGCCAAAGGCCCAAACTCAATAATTAAACACATTGCAGGGTGAAGGGTGAGAACCCTGAAGATGCAAAAAGATCTCACCTGCAATAGCTTCATAGAGGCCAGCCTTATTTTCCAGGTACTCATGTTCCTCAAATCTCTGCGGTCCCTCGCACATGAGCTGGCAATCTTCATCCTCGGAGTAGTACCCTTTCAATGCACGTTCCAAGAAGTCAATGGCCAGCTCGTACTCCTCCTTGTCATAGTGCCTTACTCCGGCACTGTAGTCCTCCTGCAAAGTATGTAGGCAGAAGACAAGACCATGAGTGGGCCACACTACTTGGACCACAGCATCCTGCCCTTGCCAACTGCAGGTGCTTCTCATAAGAATGTACAAGCAGGCAGGGACAGAACAAACTCTCCAGGTACCTGCCAGATGTAAGTGGTTGTACCAAACCATGTTTAAGCCATCAATGGACTTTTGGATCAGTGGAACCTCATAAACCTGCCTAAATAATCTGCTGAACTCCTCCATACTTAGGAAATCCTCAGTGCCACTGCTGGATTAAGCATTATGTGAAAAAACATTCATTTTCCTTGTTTTTACCCTCCTACCCAACAACTATGCTGAATGTCAAAGGAAAAGACTGCTCTTGACCCAGACATATCTGTCTTAGAATGGCCCCTAATGAGCACCTCCATTAATTACAACAAGCGGCCACTCCTGCTTCCTTGTGTCTTGTGAAATCAGAAAGTTGGGGTTGGCCCTGGCATTTGTGTTGGTCTTTTGCTTTGGGGAGGTGGAAAAAGGTGTCACTCTCCTGCCTGCCACCCTGCACCCTCACCAGCACAGCCACTCATGCGCATGTACCCTGCCCACATAGGAGAACCCAGCTCAAAAGAAACACACATAAGACAAAATCTGTCCATCAGCGCCCATGGAGGCATTCATCAAAGCTGCTTGCTGATGCCTGTTCACAGACATGGATGACCCCAGAGTTCCCTGAAGAGAGGGACCACGTTGAGAGCGTAGCCATCAGAGAGCAGAGAGTGCCTTGAAAAAGCAGGAGCTGGGTCGCATTGAAGAAAAGTGCTGAAAGGGAGAGGGTTTTTTGCTGTATTGTAATACAGACCTTGGCAAGAGCCTCCCCATTCATAGATGAAGCTCTCCTGGCCTCCTAAATCTCTTCTTTCCAGACTGCCTGACACTTAATCCGGGTACCTCTTTAGCTCAGACTCACCATGTGCTGCTTGGCCTCCCGGTCAATCAAGTCAACCTTCCCTGCCGTGGTCTTGTAGTTCTCAATGTCCTGCTGTATCTCCATGTGCTCAGGGTTTGCCATGAAGAAGGTGTGAGCTGCATTTGCTGCCTCTTCCAGCTTGTTCAGCTGTAACAAGATAAGAGAGACCAAGTGAACCGGTGACGTAGGACAGTGAACACAGCAGTTTATGCTGCACTCTCTCACACTTACGCCTCTGACAACCTTTTGACACCATTGGACTGGGAAATGATGGGATAACCAAGGAAAACATGAATGCAGAGGCTAAAGAAAACAGCTGAAATGAGAGGAAAACACAGCGCAAGGGAAATTGGAAGAGCTGGAGTTCCTGAGAG
Source organism: Numenius arquata (assembly GCF_964106895.1). Taxonomy (NCBI): domain Eukaryota; kingdom Metazoa; phylum Chordata; class Aves; order Charadriiformes; family Scolopacidae; genus Numenius; species Numenius arquata. The sequence continues at coordinate 13,066,183 of NC_133584.1, forward strand.
CTCTGCAATTGGTCTATCTGTGATGGGGTACAGCCTATTTTCCAGCTGCACATCCTCTGAACTTGGCTACTCCAACCCCCTGCATAGTCCCAGGTGGAGAGATGTTCTCGTGAGATATGAGATGAAGAGATGAGGGGAAAGCAGCTGCTGAAACTGCTCTCTCTACAAGCCGTGGAGGCTGAGCTACATCCAGGCTGAGGGCTTCTGCTTGTAAGTGTGGACTTGTGACCATTTTTTGAGCTCAGCTGTGTATAGGTGCAAAAAGCCGGACTCCGCTGGTAGTGACAGAGATCTAAAGAGGAATTTATCTCGGTATATCAAATTACTTCAGATTTAGAGATTCAGAACCAAGACGAGACATTAGTTTCACCCTGGAGAAAGCCTTGTAAACAAACACAGATGTTCAGGTAAAACAGCTGCATGACCTAGCAGGAGAGAGGCCACTTCCACGGCTAATGCACTTGCTCCTCAAAGAAAGCCAATGCCACTGAGTGCCAGCAAGGTGCAGAGTCAGGCCCCTGGAATACATCTGCAGTCTGACCAGGCTCACCCAAGCATGTTAGCCAGGACCAGCCTAATGCTAGTCCTGGCAAGGCTGTGTCCAAGTGTTCTCCTTGATAGCAAAGCCTACACCGAACCCTGTGCCAATGCTGCTAGGCTCCTCCTGAGGCACTGGAACCAGTGAGCTCAGGCACATCTATGTTATGCTGCCATCACGGAACGGCAGCTCACCTGCAGAAACCTGCACACGTACCTTCCAGATAACCCAACCAGCAAAATGACAAGAGCTGAAAGAGAGACCTGCAGAGAAGCATGAGCTGCACACCCTGCCTGGAGCAGGACAAAGAGCTCATGTGAGGTGAGGTGAGGCCATGGCTGCCCTAAAGCCCCTTCTCATCCCTGGGAGAAAATGATGGCTTCCTTGGGGCACCTTGACACTGGATTAATACTTGCATATACTTAAATGACCATCAAATATAGTTTTCCTTTCATCCAAGCCTTGAGAAACACCCAAAGCCTCTTTCAGTGAGCCCCCAGGCACTACCCAGTAGCTGCGTTTCTTGGGAGCTCAGACAGGGCATGCAAACACTCATCTCCAGTCAGGCATATAATAACTAGTTTCATCTCTGACATATGATAATTTTCAGAGGTGTGGCTGAACTGTCAATTGTCTGAGCAGCCACCTTATCAGCAGGTTGCTTGTTACCTCCACCAAAGTGTTTGCAAACATCTTTAAAATTTAAATACCTCTCCAATAACATATGAACTCCTGTTGAACCAAGTGGGATTGACATCTGGGTGAAATCATGGGGTCTTCTCCTTGAGGGATGCCCCTGCATATGCGTATCCTATGGCAATTTTGCATATGCATCTTGTGAAAGCTTTGTGGTGAAAAAATGCAAAGGATTTGCTCAAGGCACTTGGCTGCAGCAACAGCATGGCAAAAAGTCCTTTTTTATTCTGAACGCTGCTCTGAGCAGGAATAGCTGGCGTGGGACAAGAGTGACTGGTTCGATTTGGCTGGACAAGGGGAGTTCACCTGAAAGCACTGCGCCAACACCAAATCACTTGGCAAATCTGCTCCTATTTGGAAAGGGGAGTTGTCTGCCAGAATTAAAAAAATACCTCAGCTCTTTAACTGGCAGAATGATGCCTCCTTTCCCACTGCACGTAAAGCTTGGCAAGACGCAGGAAAATACAGGGTGAAGATATGCATTATTTTTGTGAGGTAACCTTCTTTAAGGACAGTGTGGAGGGAGTATGTTTTGGCTCCAAAGGAAGCAGCGGATGCCCTTTGAATCTCCACTCTCAAATACCATTTCCAAATATTAAAAAATTACTGTACCAGCTTTCCTTTGGCTTTTTCTCAAAACAAGGAGGAATTAGAAAGTGCAGCAAGCTGCTGAAAACAATTTTTGTATCAAAAAAATTAGATAGATAGATAGATAGATAGATAGATGGATGGATGACAGTGATTGGGAGCTCAATTTAAAGGTGAGGGAATAGAGGAAGATGTGGAGCACAGCAGGACACGCACTGAGCCTCCTGGCACACAGTAAATCTCCCAAAGAAGTGCCCAGCGCTTTCATCTGGGCTGTTTGGATTAGGACGAGTGCAAACACAGTCTGCAGAGCAAACAAGAGGGCTACCATGAGTCAAACTGTGGCAACTGGAGACATCACGGCCGTTGGAAGTCACTAGCTGAGCTTGTCAGGGATGCCTGGGTTATTCTGACAGGGAGGCGCTGAATGGGAGCAGACACTCAAATCTCTCCCAGGGATTTGTTAAATTGGCACTTTTATATCAAAAAAGCCATTCTGGATACACTCTCAAGTTGCTTGCTGGGACATGGAGATGTTTTGAAAGCAAGTGCCCAAATACATGAAGACCTTTTGGAGGAAAAGCCCAGACGTCACGGCGGGTAAGACCAACGCCAGGCAGGTGCTCTCCTAACCCCCCTCTGCTGCTCCAGCACAGTCGAAATTGCTTGTCCAGTTCCCAGAAAGGCCAGGGCAGAGCTGGCTGAAGAAGCACGCGTGAATACCTCTGAAAGGAAGATGAAAGCTCTGGTCAGACAGCATCCCCAGAGCTGCCCTTTGAACACCAAAGCATTGCTGTTCTGCAGTGCCCACAGAAACGCAAAAAATTTGCCTTGTGTAAACTTCAGAAGTTTTTCAAGATTAGCTCTGTGCTGACAACATATGCAGGGAAGCCAACTTTTACTGTAAAAACAGGATCTATTCCAGTCCTTTGCCTGGAGTTTTCCTAAGGACACCACTCTCCAGCATAACCCCTTGGCTTCCCAGCAGCTGAGCTGTAAGAAGTTTTTATCCAGGACAGCACAAAAAAAACCCCAATCCCTTCAGTGTACAAATATTTTTTTACAAAGAGAGACATTCCTATTCATCAACATACATCCCATCCTGAAAAAGTTCATCTCAACATAATCCCAGCCTGGAAAAGCTCATCGCAGCTGGGAAACATGTGATACAGGATGAAGGACCTACCAGAGCATCTCACGATGGGAATTTTCGGGTCATGCTGAGTGTAGGTAGGACTACCACTGCAGCTGGTAATTAGAGAGGTCTAGATGGGGCAAGAGATTTGTTGGAGACACATGAACTGCTGACCTGATCCAGAGGCCTGCTATTAAGCCACTATTTGAGCTGCTCAGGAGAATTGCATTCTTCCACACCAGACCACAGATTTCTATTCGCAGGCAGCATCCTGCCTATGCAGACTTAAAAGGGACCAAATGCATCTCAGCTAGGGAACGGGTCCCTTGAGACTCAAGCTGCAATAATCTGTTATGGGATGTTAATTTTTACTTTGGTTCTAGCTCCTTTTCAGAAATCTGTCAAAAACTGTCACAGATCCTAGGATGGGCTTAATTCTTCCTGGATAAATTCACCCCTGTGAGATAGGAAGAGTCTAATTTCCAGACACAACAGAAAATCCCTTTCCCACCCTTGAAACAAGGCTCATACTGTGTCTAGTCCTGCTGGCTCTTCACAGCAGAGATGACCTTTGGATTTTGCTAAGTGGACTCAAAGTAGAACATATCAACTCAACACTTTTCAATTTATCGTGTCCCATATTTGTGTTAGAAACATTCAAGTAACACAAAAAAGCCAACAGCTGCTAAATTTTGGGGAGTTTTTAAGAGGATGCGTGCATATAAAAGCAAATTCCTAACTGGTAAGACACGTTCAGAGACTAGCACTGACATTAATTATGAAACAGTCTGGAGAAACTTTTGCCAAAACACTCCAAATTCAAAAGGAGCAGGATATTTTGGTGTTTAAAGGTCTGGGCTGGGACTCAGGACACCTGGACTCAGTTCCTGGCCCTGTCGCAATCTCACTGTGCAGCCATTGGAAAATACATTTTGTTTTCTTTATGCCTGATTTTCCATTGTTTTAAATGAATAACAATAAAAATAATAGCATTTCTCCTACAGGGTAATCGTTTTGTTTATTTAGATGGCAAGCAACTCAGGGACCATAAGCACATGCAAGAATGTAACACAAGGGGGTTTTGATTTTTATACAACCATCACTGAATGAAAATCAGCAATGAAAAAATGACAACTGTAGAATCACAAGCTTAGTATGTGCTTTAAGGTCTGCTTGTTCACCCCACTGGAATCAGATCGCTGGACTATCGCTGCAGCTTTGTATCAAACCCTGTGTATTTCGGTCAGAGAGGACACATGAAATTGGAACACCAGCACTCAGAGAACCCTGGGAACACTCTGTTCATTTTGATCTTACCATGCCAACGGCTAGACCCAAGAAGAGGAGAACACAACATTTAAGTGCTTCTGGGTTTTGATGCTGAAAAATATTTTTTTTCCTCATTTGAATGTTAGGAGTGTTTCATTTCACATAAAAACAGGAAAATTATTTTAAGCAGCAAAACCTCAGAATTTCAGCAAATTGCAAATGCCCGGTTTCATTCCCATCTGGGACAATGCTGACCTGGACTTCAATGGAACTGTGACTTTCAACCTGCAGTAGTGGCTTGGATTAGGAAGGCTGTTTTAACCAGAGCATTAGAGAGGACCAGAGACTGGAGAAAGGACCTTGAGTGAGCATCTTGACCATCACTGTACAATTGATGCCAACTCTCATTGATACCAGTTGAGAAAATCCTTTATGGAACTTTCATGGGATGCACGATGAAACATGTAATATAATGTTAACATTCCCTCAATAGTTCATTCCCATTCTTGTACCTGTCAAACTATGTATCAGCCAGTAAAATCCACGTTGACCAATCTAATTTGTTCCTGTAAGGCCACTGTCCCAACCTGCCATGGTCAGGAAATAAACTGCCTCACTGGAATATATCTAACTTGCTATTTGATTTTATCATCACTTCAGCTGCTGAGTCCCTGAAAGAGAAAAATAGAAGATTCACCACATTGCTAATGCCCACCCAAAATCAGCTCGGACTGGCTCAGCTCCACATGCAGGCGTGTGCTCTGAATTCACAGTAGCCATCACTATTTGCAGATGAACAAATTCTGATCAAAGCCTCTCTCGTGCCAAGATGCTCAGCAAGTTTGCATAAGCCCCAAGCCCCTTCCCTAGAGGATACGCCACACAACAGCACCATGATTTTAGCTACTATGACCCTAAACTCGCAGTCCTTAAAGTTTACTCTCTGGTGCTTGGCAGTGAGGGTAATGAAGTGGAACAGGCATTGTGCCAGGTCTGTGAGATGAGCATTGCCCAGCTTTACAGTTTGCTCTTGCAGTGGGAGCACTGTGCACCGTAGCACCACCACTTTGCTTATATTGAACACCAACATAGTGCTGTTTATGGGGGAAGCAGCTACAGCCAGAACATCTACAGATGTGTGGGTGCTCCCAGCTCACCCTGCAGTTTTCACAGATAAAACATGTGGAAAAAGTCAGAGGATTTTAGAGAGAATGTAGCCAAAGCAATATCGATTCTGACTGCCTGAGACAAGAGGTCATAGGGCATGATATAGCCACGATCTGAGGCTATTATTGATGATGAGTTCCCATTTCACATATAATCAGATATTGGCAACAGTCATGCATTCTGTGTGACTGTCATAACCCAGCCTGTTTGTAAATTAAGGTATCTTCAGCATCTAAGACATAGTTTGAATTAAAACCTTTTCAGCAGGGGAAGAGAAGTAACGCTTATACACTGGAAAATGTGTCAGATCCCTCAAAACTCCAGTGTTTCTTGCCATGCCAAGACTGGACCTACCTGCACATAACTTCTGCTAATTGCATGAGCCTGGCATGGAGCTTGTAAGAAAAAAATTCAAACCATTCAGCTGACCTAGAAACCAGTCTCAAAACTTCAGACAGCTCCTGGTTCGCTGAACAGATACTGTTTTTTTAAACTTTTCCATAGCTCTGCTGCTGCTGTGTTATATCAAAGGCTTAGTGCACTGGGCTCTGCAGAGGAGGGAGGCTCTGGAGTTGGTAAGCACAGATAACAACAGAAATAAAAGGTTCAGTGTCGTGAAGGATTAATCTCGTTGTGTCTATGCAGAGCTTATTGCCTGGGCGCGTAGAAGCAAGTAGCAGTGAGATGGCTATAAATAGCATGTGACCTCGTCTCAACTATTTTGTTATTGCAAATAGGGGAGGAAGAAATTCTCCAGAGAAGTTAATCAGGATTTTTTCCCTCTGCTGATAGGATTGCACATTCACAGAAAGATACTTGAACAGTCTGCAGCCCACAACAGCATCCACTGACGCCTCAGGAACACTAAAATCAGAGAGCAAGGCAAGTATATGGCAGAAAAGGGCCTTAGCCAAGTGTAGAGAATAGGCACCAAGTGATGAAGATGTGAAGCAGCTTTTAAGTCCTTTAAGACACCATCCCCTGCTCTCGAAGGAGTTTACCAGCTCCTTGTCTTCCAACTCAAGATAAATAGGGTTGGTTCCCTCACCTTGCTACTAGCATGACAGGGGGCAGTATTGATGCCTTCCTGGAGGCTCCACATGCATCTTTTCTGAGGTCTTCTCTGTTTTCAAAATGCAGACAACCTCCAGTGTGTTTTGGATGGTTCCTCTCAGACCACCCCAGTGCGCCTCGCTGTGTGCTGCTGCTCACCAGTTGCTTTGGTAGACTCAAATCCAAAACAGGCAAAATTTGGACAAGTGGAACAGGGAAAACTTTCCATGAGAAAGGAAACTTAGGAAGCATTTGGGGTTTTTTGTTATTCCGACAAGAAATTTTTCAGTACACAAACATATGCAGATTGGTAGGTACACAGTCAAAAAAGGTGACTAGACGTTGAATTAGTCTCCAGAAAGTGGCAGATACTTGGAAATTTAAGATTAAACTGAACAAACCACTTCAATAGTGTCCACGGAACAAATTCTTTCAATTAACCAAGACAGAAATCAGATTTCCTAATGAATCTTTCCTAATTTCCTTAATTTCCTAATGAATCTAATCTTTCACTTGGGCCGTGCTGGCAGTGTTTTAGGTAAGCGTATGCATGTATGTGCCAAGCAGACTGACTGCATCCCCCCGCCTCAAAAGTCCATTTTGCATTGAGAAAGCAAATTAGACTGAGACTCTTCCTTCCTTCTCTCTCTCACTTGTTCCTCTTAAACTGTTCCCAGGCAGGTAAGAATGAAGATTTTCATATGTTTCTGGCTGTGCATTATATGCTTCAGTGCACACGTGGTGTAACAAATACTGCACAAGGAGCAGGGCATTACTTACAGCAAGTGACTTGCAAAACCACTTCCCAGCAGGAAAGACCCTTCCCACATAAATTTTGAACACATTGAGACATCACAGGATTCCTCTGCGGAGCAAGCAGTGGGAAATGTGTTTGTGTTTACCGAACCTTCGATCTGACTAATTGTGAAAAACACTTTAAGCCAGGTTTTGTCCTGTGTGAACACTAACATAATCTGACAAGAGCTAAGTTGTGTGTGAAACAGCATTTTCAACAAGGAAAAATTCCTAGAATATACAATGTGGGCTCTCCTGGAAAGACCCAAAATCCCTAGAACTGGGTTTTTAAAGCTCGGTCAAGAAACCCCTTGTAGATGGGATGTAAATGTAGATTGTGCCAGCACACAACAGGCGAGAGCACAGACAGGAACTGGCAGTACATGTATTTCAGCACACTAGTCTGTACCAAAAAAAAGCGCCTTCTATCAGCAGATAGTTGGCCAGTTGCCCCCCTCAGTCCAGCTGCAAAGACACAACCACGCTGTCAACACACAACGGCCACACTGCAGTCAGGAGTGCAAAACACCCTGCAACCTGGACCATGGAAGGGCTCTGAGCAGCTCCTTCAAAAGCCATGTCTGGCTAAAAGTGGGCTTCTCTATTTTTAAGGATACTAGCATAATCTGAAGGCTAAGTAAGATCTTCCCTTATAATTTTCCTTGGAAGAGGTGGGATGTGTTCAGCCCTCAGGAATCTGTGCAGATACTTAGTCATGATGCTCCTACACCCCAGAGTTTTCCTTGGCCAGGTAATTAGAGAGGAGTCAGTGGCCCTTGGAGACGAGTAGCATGGCAGAAGCAACACACTTACGGACTAACAGCAATGAGCAGTGTTAGATACTAAAAGGTGGGGGGTATAAAGCCAGCCAGGCTTTCCAGAGTGGAGGTTTTCTCATGCATGTCTTTCCTCCTGTTGTTATAACATCCCTGTGGCAGCCCCAGTTGTTGCACACCTGGGAAAGTATCAGTCAAAGATTAGCCTGCACATTTTAAGCTAATGAAATTGAGCAGCTGGAAACAAGCAGTACGTGACTACCCTCTCCTCCCAGACCACCAGCAGGAGTCCCGTGGGCCACAGCCTGTTAGACAAACAACGAGCTTTCATCTGATATATTGGCTGATAACAGACAGAGAGGCAGGTGGTCCCCTGCAGAGAGTCTTGGAAATATCTGGGAGGAGAGGAGAGTCTTGCTAACCCTGCCAGCAAGGAGCAAGGGAGCCCCTTGGCCATGAAGACAGGAAGGTCAAGGCTGGAATGCTTCAATCTGATTAAGGCTAAAACTGATCGCATGCTTTTAGTGGAGAAACAGAGCAAAACAAACTTGGCAGGCAGTTAAAAGGGCTGGGGGGTGCATCATGAAAGCATGAGTCACAGGAGGAAGCAGACAGGGCACTCTCTTGAGCAGCAGAGATGCCTCGGGAACATAACTATGTTCTACATATCCACAAGGTCTTCCAACCTCAGGAACCCAAAGGCATTTGGTTTGGGCCAGAAACAAAGCAAACTCATCTGTGATGAAAGAACTGAAGTGATGACACAGAGATGGAATGGGAGATGCTTGGGAGAGGATCACTGGACAGTGCTTTTGCAGACAGTCTTACGGTGTCTAAGATCCCAACACAAGTATAATCCACAATACAGAGTCATCAGCACAGAAACAAACTTAGCAGTGTTTATCCTAAGGAGGACGAAGGCCAACGCATGCTGCAGCATGTCTCTATCAACAGACTTCCCATCAGTAAAGGATTTCATTAAAAGAAGAGTGACACACAACATCCTCTCCCAACGAGGGGATAAGAGTTATTGAATTGTGATTGAATTGATTAACAAATATACAAGCAAAGGTGAATAACCTGGGGGCTGGGCATGACAGGCTGATGCCATCCATGTGCCTACAGGAATAAGGCAAAGCAGCTTATTAAGGCAAAATTCTGGAAATCAGTACTTCTGCCTGGAAAGGATCAATGGCATTTCTCCGATATGTTTGCAAGAATGCAGCAACGCAAGTCAGAGACCAGATCCAAAATTAGCATAGCTGTCACACACTCTCTGCTTTCCAGATTCTGTGTTTTTCCTGCTTTTATATATCTTCCTTCTCTGAGACCCATAAAACAGCAGCTTTACAGTTTAGATGTGAATTTTCTCCAGCATCCTGCCTCCCTGGACATTGCAACTGCATTGCTTGATAACACCAGGCACTGGGGCAGGCTTCTAACCAAGCTGTCTCCATGTTGATATCTCTATAGAAATAAGTACTAAAACACATAAGAAAAACACAACAGAAAAATCTGAGACAAACAGAAAAATTCTGACGGCAGAAACTTTCCTCCCTTTCCAGGGTTTAGCAATGGCTCAGCACCTTTTAAAAGAGTCAGACATGATGAGCTGTTGAATGTCCTTTGGGAGCCAAAGTTTCCTGTGAAAATACATATGCTTGTCTGCTGTTACCCAACATCATCCAAACAGCTACCTGTGCCCCTAGAAAACGTCTTTCTGAGAGGATGCCTCATGACCATCCTGGAGCCAGAAAGCCACACTGATTTGGTGGTAAAATGGTACTCCTTTTTTGCAGCCCTTTCCTGATGTGAATAGAGTTTTTTCAAATGGCTTATCTAAATGCCGTCCCAAGCCTGAAGACTGCCCTCCCTACTTTTTCCCTGAGCAATAGAAAGGTCATCTCCTAAGAAGGTACTGACTGACCCCAACAGTGATTATGGTCAGTTTATTTTACTAACATCAGAGCATTTGTTTGAAAAGCAGAGTGCATAGCCCTGAGGGTGGACTGTGCTATCTGAGAAAGAGGTTGTTATCTCTCTGTGCCCTGGGACAGCAAAGGGAAATAAACCTTAAAGCAAACAAACCTTAAATCCCAAGGAGAAAACAGACTCACACCATATCTATGCATTGTCCCCTCACACAAAATCCTTGACAGTCTTCAAGGAAATGTTTTTAATTACCATGTTTTTTCCAGACACAATGTTTCTGGAATACCTTTTCCAACAGCTGGAGTCATAAAGCAATGGATCATGACTTGCAACTGCTGAGTGCTTGGAAACCATTGTGGTGATGATGGACATTAGGGCACTGCAGATGATTAAATAAATCGTCAGATGACCATTCCAATTTAACAAGGATTTGGCAAAGACTAAAGAAGATCTACAACTCAGGGGCAGGCTCTTCTCACCACAAGGGGAACTGACTGATGCCAAGGGGAAGCAAACTTAGGTGACTTTTGAGAAAATTCCCATCTTTGAAAAGAAACTTCTATGCTGATCTGGCACATTCACCACTACTGGGCCAGCATTGAGGCACTGCATTTACTTACTGCAAGGAAGCAGTGTTTGAAGAGAGGGAAGTGAAAAATATATTCATAGTTCTGCAGTACAATCTCAGTTGGTCTGGAAAGCAAAGGAAAGGTCTTGCAAGGGACACTACCTGTATGGGCTGCCAAGCTAGTCCAGGTCAAAGGTTCATGTCTCCCAGGACCCTTACCCCAGCAGTGGACATTTGTGGGCAGAACATAAGGACATGGCAGGTGCACAGTGACCCTCACAGAGAGGGTATTGTCAGCAAAAGCAGCAGCTTACAGGCTTCCTGAATCAGGATTTGCCTCTGGACCACTGTGCTTAAAAGCCACTGATGGACCTATCCTCTGGGGAGCTTTGTAATCCTTTCTGGAACACATTTACACAAGCTGCAATAAATAAGGGATTTGGGAGATTTTAAGACATCAGTATATTATTTCCCCCAGAGTAGACATGTGGCTGAGAAAGACCTACCACTAGGCTATGTTAGAGTTTTCAGAAGATGTGGGGGTTGCTGCAAATACACCTACATGCATGTTTACACCCCTGGAAGGCAAAAGCCATTGCAGCAGCACTGCAAAATTCCTCAGGTTCCTCCAACTTTCAATACAATAAAACTCAAACCCATCCGAGTATAACAGGGATGAGTTTTCCCACAAAAATGCATCTTCTGAAATGAAGGCAGATGAAACAGGGCAGGGGAGGGAGCCTGCAACCCACCCTCTCATCCAGGATGCTAAGAGCACATCAGGTGTCAAGGGCGCTCTCTTGGTGGGCAGGATGACCATGGTGACGTGAGATGGACTGTGTTGATTTCACAGCGTAGCGACTGCCAGACATGTTCTCAGCAAAGTTTGACCCTGCAAATCCTGGGGGAGACGTTCTCCTTCTTAAAAGCTTCTGACTGCTTCAGCTGAGGTTGACACACAGAACGAAAGCACGCCAAAGAACCCATGCAGTTCCATCTTCAGTTTATCCAGCACTACTGAAGAAACGTGTATTTCATTTGGAGAGGATGTAATTCTACCCTTGCAAATGTGACTCTTGCCCTACTCCAGCTCCCCAAGCTTTGATGAGCACTGTTACTAATTTGAGAGAGGAATTACTGGCTTTGAGAGAAGAGTAACACCCGTCTCCAGAATGACAGCTCCGACTCGCAGCCCAGGGGCATGTTACGGACAGTGTCCGCTGCTGCTCAGGCTCTTGGTGCAGCTCCAGCATCTCCTGTGGAGTTACACCAGGGTGAATTTGGCTTGTGTTTCAGTGAGCAAGGCCACATACCACTTGGACAATTGCCTCCATACATGACACACACCACAAGTCTCGGCTGGATTTGCTGCTTCTGAAATGAAAACACTTTCCTCGCTTTTCCCAGCCATAGCTTGGTAATCATTACTAAACACTTATCAACTAGACGGCCTTCATTTCCTGAGAGCCTGGACCTAATTACACCAGGAAACACTCCGCTTTTTCTTCAGACACAGAAATGTTGGTTTCCGAGCCCTCCTCTGACAAAATCAAACTTTGCTCTGATTAGCAGAGGGGAGAGGAGGGGGAAAAAACGCAACCAAATCTCAAAAGGCAAACTGCAGTGATTATTCACAGAGATGCCCTGGCTTCACTCTGCATCATTAATAATAACAATAAAATGTCACAGCTGTTTCATCTCCCCTCCCTTCCCTACTAACCTTAGCTGAGCCCTGCAAGGCCCCTGCAAAGAAGTATCATTTTCCCTGGCTTGCAGGTGAGGAGTCTGATGTCTCACAGCAAATCAGAACCAGATCCCAGGGTTGCCAGCTCTAAACGCCATTCCTCAGAGTGAAACAAGCCCACTCAGCTCTGTCTCCTTATCAGGATATTCGATCCAGCGGTGGGATGAAGGAGCCTCTGCCAAACATGCTGTGCACAGAGCAGCACTTTCAAATCCCTCCTTTGTGCCGTGGGGCCAGCTGGGATGTTGAGTTACAATCGCCTGCTTGTAATAGAGCTCAGAATATCACCATCAAATCAAACTGTTGGTTAATTAGTGTGTTAAAAAAACCTACAAATGCACAGTAATGGAGTTAAAACGTCCATAGCATCAAATCACAAGATCTGCTACTGCAGCAGCATCAATTTTCCCCTGCAAGCTGCCCAGGACCTGCTGCCCATCCTGGCAGGTGGCCAAGCAGTGGCTGTGGGTGCTGTATCCAATGGGAGCGACCTACAGCAAACATGCCTGGGAGAGAAAGGCGAGGAAGACTTGTGCTAAGGGGCTGAGCGTCCTCTGACCGAGGTTTCCAGGCAGAAATCCCATTACCCTGGCTTGGGAAAGAGCCTACAGAAAGGCAGAGCAGGGTTGTGGGCACCTCCAGTGCTGCAGCTTCATGAGAGTCAGTGGAAGAGCATGGGAGGGATGTGTTAGCTCTCAGTTTGATCAGTGTACGTGTGGCCAAAGGGGTGATCCAGGAGGAAGTGGGCACGTCTCTCCTTGAGAACAACCAAGATATGTGCCCTCTGCAAAGGGCTGATCAGCAGCACATCCCACATTTCTGACCCTGGGTTGCTCTCCTATAGGTATGTACCTTCACCTTTCTTCTTCCTCACAGCCAAATGCTGGAAATAGGACACCGAGTTATTACTCTGGGCAAGAGAAATTCAAGGACTGGACTCCTCCACAACCTTCTTCACATCCAGGGGCTTAAAAGCATCCACAGTGGTGGACGATCTTCACTGTTCTCCTATCCCAGTGCTGGATCCTCAGTTTCTCAGCGCTCACCGGCACCAGGAAGCAACATCCTAGAGGATGCGTGTCACTTGTCGGAACAACGCAGGTGCTTATTCCATTACCGCTGGCTTTGCTCTGCCTGCCTGAGACGGGGAAAGCAGCTGCTTGGTGCGGCTCCAGGGGAGGATGGCAGCCCTCCGGAGAGGGAGCCCCGCCAGCAGCCGCGGGATGAACAGCAGCCTGGGGCCCGCAGGGAGCCTGGATGCGAATATCACACGGCGCTGTACACTGGTGATGGTGTCTCTCGCAGGGATGCCAGTGGGGATCACTTCCTTCCCCCCCGCACACAGGCTGTTATTATTACTCACAGCATCGACACGTTCTGCATCCCAGCTCCCAGCTGCAGCCCCACCACTGATGTCACCCCAGCAGGCTGAGAGACGTTACCCGCTGTCTGGGGCAAAACTGTTTTTTAGTATGCAAAAAATGAGGATCTGTCTGCCCTTGCTGAGGACATGGCTGAAGCCAGTGTTTTCTGAGCACTTCGGAGCAGAGTCAGGGTTTCTGCTTTTAATTCCTGGCTCTGGTTCTGACGTACTAGGAATTCTTCTACCAGTCACTAAGCATCTCCATGACTCAGTTTCCCTGTTAAAATGGAGCCTGAACCTCCTGGCCCTGGCTGCTGGGAGACTGAATGACAGCATTTAAATACCTCAGATGACGTGTCAGAGCTTAAGACATTGCAAGAATTTTCCTGTTGATCTTAAAATTATGGACTGGTCTCCTGTAAGAGCTCACTCAATCCTCATAAGTGGCTCTTTGTCACTGTTCCCATCCACACCCTGGTTCCTCTTTGAAGGGCAAATACCATAAAAGGCTGTTTATAGAGACTGAAATCTAGAAAGGAGAAGTCAAATAGGGTCAGGCTTGCTATGGCTTTGCTTCCCTGAGCTGTGGCCAGGGAGGGGTGGCTTTCCACTCCCCCCGTGACCCACGGGGAACAGCAGCCCGTCTGTCTGAGGAGCCTCCAACGTGGGTGGGTGTCTCCTGCCCCTTCGCAAAGAACTGTTTCATCTCCAGTGGAAATAGCAAAGACGGAAAAGGTGGACGATGCCAAGATTAAGTAAGAGAATTAGGAAAATAGCAAGCGTCCCTAATCAATCACGCTTGGACAGTGAGGGGTTTATGTGCACAAAGACTTCACTTAAATTCTTTTTTGCATTTATCCACAAGAAAGAAAAAAAAATCTGGTGGCTGAGGAAATTGCCAGATGTTGGTTCACACTTGCGTTCTGCAAATGTTTCCATTTTGTTGAAGGCCCAATTTGCAAACCCAGGAACCCTAAAAAAAGAATTATTTTTTTTAGAAAAGAAAACCTGCAAGCAGCTCCACTGACAGCACATGATGTGGATGAAGGCAGAGGAACTCTGCCATCTAGCAGACTTCATGCTGCTAACTCTTCCCTGGCCTGGAGTAGCAGAATCATACCAGTTGCCCTCTTGCTGTCCAGTACCAAGTCTGGGTTTTCCCTAGCACAGAGAAGAGAAAACTGAAAGAAACAGATATCTCAATGCAGGGATTTTTGAAAGAAAATATGGCTAACTATATTAATAAACCTTATTAGTAATGATTCTAATCATCATCTGGTTCACAAAGGTCCTTTAACTTGCTTAAAGATGATCCAGGGCCACAGCTGAGAGGGGCAGAGGCTGAAATAGAAGCCACAGAATGGAGCAAGGTAGCCAGGATGTAATGACATCCCACGCAACTCACCCCAAACACCCGAGTGGAAACCACATGGCCTGAGAAATCCCATCACAACCAGTGAGAAGGATCTGCATTTTGCATCTCAGTCGAAAGACAGCATCTCCAGTACAGCAGCCCCTTAGAAAGAGCTCAGGGGTTATTCCAGTCTTAGCTTTAAAAATGCATCACTTAACGAAATCATCTGTGGCTTCATATCTCATCTCTCGTAAGATACAAAGCACACTTGCTCAGCCTGAGTAATCCACAAAGCCTACAGCCTAACCAGTAGTGGTGACCTCCCAAAAAACCTAAGCCTACGTTTTGGTCACAGCAGGCAATGGTACACCACAGACCCCACACACCACCACGCACCAATAACAACATCTCAGAGCATCCCATGCTGCAAAGCGCAGGAGCCTCACCACTTTCCAACATTTCTGTTCTAAACATAAATTTACAGCCAGCTATTGGTGGATTAAATATAAGGGGGAAGACTAAGTCACAAGTCTGTTGTCTCATTTACTCAGTCTCCTGGCACATGCACTTAACCATAATATTGCATTTAATTTTGTTTTTGTTTTCAAAAAAGAATCACTTTGGACTTATTTCCACCAAGTTCTTCTGTCTAATTTAGTGCACAACAGCTGTTTATTTCACGAAGCTGTTGGAAAAACATTAATCTGTTCCCAGCCCAGACTACTGTTAAAAAAGCAGAGCATACTTCTAAAATAAAAAATAAAATAAATAAAAAATATGCTTTAAAAAGTACAAATATGAAAAATTTCTGACAAATGTGTTTTGGTCGTTGCTCAGGCTAATTCAAAACATAAATCACCGCAGGTGTAACTTCACTGGAAACACGCGGCTTTCCATCCAAAATAAATCTAGGCCACAGAATAAAATCCGCATGACCTAAATGGTGAGTTGGTTGGCAAACGGAGGCATGGGCAGACTTGCATAGCTAGCACCAGTATTGCATTCATCCCTACGGGTTATTATTTACAGATGTTTTCTCTGATGGCAGTATGTCTCCCCTCTCACTCTTCGGGAGCGCGTCCCCGGCGTGGGATGCTCCTGAGCCTCTCCCCATGCGGGAAACATGGGGTTCACCCAGATGAAGCCACTCAAGCCCACGCAACGGGGAGCAGGGCACAGGTCTCTCAGTTGCCCTGCAAAGCCCAGCAAAGCGTGGCATGGCAGGGCTCAGCCTGGAGCCCGTTTCGAAGCCCAGGGCCATACCCGCAAGCCTTTGAGGTCTGGCAGAGCTCAGCTCACGCAGCCGGGCTGCGGCACAGGCGCGCGCAGCAGAAACATCCCAGGAATGACGCAAATATAAAAAAATAAATAAATAAAAAAAAAAGGTTTCCAGTGACAGCAGCAAAAAGCTCTCTGGCTGCCAGACCACAAACAAGCTGGAGACATTTCCCTCCCTCATCCCACTTGACACGAGACCTGAGCCAAGCTCCTTCTTCAGCAGCTCTCAGAAGTTTTTAGCATGAGGCCGTCCATGAGTCTGATTGTGGGTTGCACATAGACCTGGCCTTGCACTGGCAAGGTGAAAAGGCTCTGATTTATTATGCCACTGGTGGCCGCAAAAGCACTGTCTTGTGATGGGGCAGGAGTGACAACACCAACCTCCAATTTTCCAGCAACCCCGGGCTGGATTTTACACCAGATCAACAACAGCAGCAGCTTGTGACACCTCTGGAAAAAACAGAGATGTTTTGAGTGAAGCCCCAGGAAGGGCCAGAGCCCAATCTGAACTTCTCAATAGCCTACACACTTTGGTTTGCTCAGGCACGTGGGCAGCAGTGGGTGGGCTTCTCACTGCAGCTCGAGATTCAAAGTCTCCTTCAGGCATGGGCTGAGGGCTGCCCATCATGCCTAGATGCCTCAAACCAGGGCTGCAAAGCAACTGCTATATGTCACTCCCGTGCCATATCACGGACTTTTCTCTTGTGTCCAACAGGTGGGCTGGCTTGCAAGCACTTCTGGTCCTAGGCTATGCAGGGAATCAGGTCAGACTTACATGCCCATTAACTGGACAGAAAAATAGGTTTCATCAGCCCGCCCATGGAAAGGTTGTTACTTATTTATATGATGACAGTGGTCCAAAGAGAGAGCTCAGAGCAGGGTCCCCTCTGCCAGCTGGCCAGCACAGTCCCAAACACCTACAAGAAGGTGGGTGACTCCTTCACCCATGCCCATGTCAACTGAAGGCTTTAAGAAGCCCTCAGCCTGGAGAGCTCATGAATGAGGTTCAGGGAAGGTGTCAGAGACCAAGTCTGGAAGAGGAGGACAGCGAGGACAAGAGGACTACAATAAAGCTTAGCTTTTGGAAAACAGATGGGCCCAAATCATGCAAAAAGGCTTTATGATCCCTCAAGCAGGAAATAAGTGATGACATACTGTCATGTTGCTGTGTCAACAGCTGACACATCACAGCAGGATAATTTAATGGACTCCCACATTATTTAAAAAGCTGTCTTTGAAATTGCAGAGCTGGGGCAGAGAAGCTTCAAGTCTTGCAGAGCAATGGCTCTGCAGAAGACTCACTGCTGTGGGGGACCTCAGTCCCTCGGGAACCAGCCTGCTTAGAGGAGCCGCAGCCAGCCCTGCCATCCACAGACGGCATCTGGGGCTCACCACAGATAGCTGCTGATACAAGACCAGAGCAGCAGCCTCCCTTCCCTTTCTCCCTCCAAGAAAACAGTACTCTGACCCAAAATGTTTCAAAGGGTTCATTGTTGTCTGGCCGGCACATGCAATGCTTGAAGCTAGTCTGGAAGTCCTCAAGGTTGTGGAGAAAGTTCTGCATGTCTCAAACAGGCTACAGCACTTCTGAGAGTCTCCTTTATCCTTACTAGGGCCTTTTTGTTTGCTTTTAACACTGTGCACCAGAAACAAAACATTCCTCCCTCCTGCTGCTCTCCCTCTCTTTCTTATCTGAAGCACCCACTTGCATTTTCACAGATGCAATCACCTGGCTTTTCTTCCAAGGGTCTGCGTATTTACTTTCCCAGCTTTTTTTTCAGCAGTTGGATGCAGGAGCCAAATCTTTGAGGACTGGCCCACAGGGTCCCACCACACTGGAAACAAGGAGGGGTATCTCTAGGAAACTTTGGATTTCGTAGCATTGCCAACCGGAACTGCACTTCTGCTTCCAACAGCAGGTTCGGCACAAGGCACATACTCAGACATCAGCAGAAAGAACAAAATCCATGTTCCTTATGAGCCTCATGGAAAGGCTATCCCTATTCAGCCAAAATCTGCAAAACCCATTCAATATCTAAAGAACAGCTTCATTTACAATCTAGTTTAATTTTCTGGCCCATGATGTTGGAGACAGCCTCCATGCAGATTATCTCCCATGTGGTTTTGCTTTTCAGAGCGATCCTGCCTTTGGGAGAAGTTTGCTGGAGTTACCAAGTGAGTGCACACGATCGTCTCCCTGGAAAGCAATGTGTTAAGAAATAGTCTGGGGTCATACATCAGGGTAAGGGTTGTTGCTCATTAACCTATTCATTTACTCACACTTGCAAAGCCTCCCTCCTGCTCCAGGTTAGTGCCTCCATCCCCTGCAGCGAGCAGGTGCACATAAGCATCCCCAGAGCATCCCCAGCAGGTCTGCTCTGAACCAGCCACAATGCTGCTGGCCAAAGCAGGAGGCAGGATCCCGGCCCGTGGCCATGACTCACACTCCCGGCTCTGCCAAAGAAGTAGTTTTGGAGCGAGGAAGAGACAGGGAGACTTAAATTAGAAAGCTGGTGAAACAAAATGAAAGAAAATCAGGGTAAGGGTTGTTGCTCATTAACCTATTCATTTACTCACACTTGCAAAGCCTCCCTCCTGCTCCAGGTTAGTGCCTCCATCCCCTGCAGCAAGCAGGTGCACACAAGCATCCCCAGAGCATCCCCAGTGTGTGCAAAGCATGAAAGGCTTTTTGGATGGGGCTTTGAGCAACCTGGTCTAGTGGAAGGTGTCCCTGCCCATGGCAGGGAGGGTGGAACTAGATCTTTAAGGTCCTTTTCAATTCTACCCGTTCTATGATTCTATGATTCTATGATTCTAGGTGTCAGAGCAGTGTGGTGCTGCCCCAACACAGAGGTAGGCTCTGGACAAATGACCTTTCTTTCCACAGGAGTAAAACACCCTTTTCAGCATTTCACCACCTGCTCGAGTGGAGTGATGACTGTCTCCACACTGCCCTTTGGCATATAACATGCGAGCTGATGCACTGTATGGGCATGTCAACATAGGGTGCTGCTAATGGTGCTGGTGCTGGGCAGATTTCCCTCACTAGAACATTAGAAGTAGTAGACTGTAGAACATTAGAAGTAGTAAAACATGCCCCAGATATTTCCCCACCTCTACATATAAGGCTGAATGGTTTTGAGTCCACATACAGGTGCAGGAAAGCATCAAGACACAGACCGACTCCAGTCAATGACAAATCTCTAGCACTAAGGGGGGGTCAAAATACAACCACAGGTAAAGTGGCCCAAAAAACAGATGCTCTAGTTTTGCCTGTCCCTTCAAAGCCACTCCCCAAGCCCTCTCTCAATTTGGCAGATTAAATCCAGCTGTTTCTTACATACTGGCTACATAGCCAGCTGCTGTGCCAGCGGGGCTGGCTGTCCCACGGCAGCACAGACACAGACACACAGAAGCAGACAGGGTGGTGCTCAGCTGACGACTCTGCTCCTCTCCAGCTCATACATCTTCTTCAGTGCAGGGACCCTCCTGAGAAAGTGATGGCTGCCTCTGAGCATCACCACAGACAAGCTGAGTCACAAGGGTCCCTACACACCTTCTGCCCTCTGTGGCCAATGGCTAATTCCACAGCTTGCTTAGATGGTTATATCACGTCTGCAGAGGGAGAGAGGGGAACTTCCTAAGTTTCCCAGGGGGAAATCCATATTTCTTTTACTGTACCTTGAGCACCGTAACAAATGATCCTGACAAGACTCAACTATGCATTTAGCAGCAAAAAGGAGTAGGAGGTCCAGTAGATCAGCATGAAGCACAACCCACAAGTACTGATGGAAGAAATCTGAAACTAGGACTATGTCCCTGCCCATAAATCACATTGCTGTGAAGAAAGCCAGAAGCATGGTGATGATGGTTCAGGCCAGCATTAGACTTGTAAGATATTTTCCTGCTTTGTTTTGGTTTAAGGCAGACCCCATTTTTCTGGCCCCTCAGGTTGAGGTCTCCTTAGGCAGATTAAACATACAATTTGTTATTAATAAAGGTTAGAAAAACATATAAGAGTGTCAGTGACTTGACACACTGACCTAAGAGAACACTGTGCTAGGACGCACCCATCCACGTTCACCACAGGATCAGTGAGGACAGAGCTGAGAGCAGTGCCCGTGTCTGCAGTTGGTACCAAGCACGATGCCAGCCCACAACAGCATAGCTGTGGTATGCACCATGCCAGGACACGTGCTGGTAAGCCCTAGGAGCTCTTCCACCAGGACTTGGTCACATCAGCTCAACACCAGCAAGGACAGTGTGCAGAGTAAGCTCAGCCCTGGTTGGCAAAGTGCTGTGTCTCCTCACCTGCCCCAGCTGCCAACATAAACCCAGCTCCCAACATAAACCCAGATGTTACAACTCCAGCATTTGCCAGTCTAACTTCTCATTTAACATGCAAAATAAACCACAGCAATTAATTGCAACTCTAAGCATCAGTAGCCAGAGTTTCCAGTGCAGAACCTCTCCTGTTAATTTTCCCAGCCAACTTTTAAGGTAAAAAGCTGTTATTGAGACTGCTGGGAAATGGAAGCAAGTCACTTGGGTTGAGTTTACAAGTGAGCTTGGCCATGGGAATGGGTCTGGACCAGCTCTGAGCTGGTGAAGCAAGCAGACCCTTGCTTTTGGGGTTCGCAGTCATTACAGGATACACATCTCAAAGCAGTTAGAACCAAGGCAAATCTGACCCCTGTTACTGTGCTTATGTCCCTAATCCAGGATGGTTCTTACAGGAAAATCCATTATATGCTATCCCCACACACAAACACACTTTGCCCAAATACCGCCTCTGCCAAGTTTCAGCCCACGGCTGAGTTTTGATAGCCAAGTTAATAACCCAGGGAGGTGTCAGTTCAGAGCAAGGAGGAGGACAAAGTCAGGCTCACTTTTTCCCACAGTCCTCCATGCCTTGTAAGTGGGACAAGCACCAGAAACGGGAGGAGGATGCTGTGCTGCGGCCCTTGGGAAATCCCACTGCATGTCTGGCCAGGCAGACTGGATCAGCTCCCATGCAGGCAGGGAAGATATTGTCAAGGGAAGAAAAGGTCTTATTAGGCCTTTCTATCACTAATAATATCAAAATAGCATATTGCTTTCATTGGCAGTCAAGCAGAAAATGAAATGGTGCAAAAAGGAGAAGCCGCAGGTGAAGTGGACTGGAATAATGTGGTGTCTGCAGAAACGGCAGCCTTCAAGTGCCCTTAATGCTCGAGTTTTTCTCTTGCACATCAGAAGGTCTGTGAGGTACAAGCTATCAACTCCTACTCGCCACCCCATGGGAATCGTCCCACGCTCCTGCACTTGCATTGCTAGTAAATTGGCAAGTGTCTCCTCCAAACCACAGCAAGCCCCTGGGAAACACAAGCCGGATGGTCATCTCGCCCACTCTGATGTGCTAGAGGAAGGACATCCTCACTTTCCACCTTCAAGAACCATTAAAGTGCACTTTCTTCAGTGCAAAGGGGAACAAAAATGCTTTTGGCTGGCACTTAACCCCAATAATGAATTGTGGCTCAAGAGTCTGACCCATAGGCTCTCCGCTCTTAAATCAAAACCTGCAAAGGACATCTCCTTGCTGCTAGACAGAATGACAGCTTACACTTTGCCAGACTTTGATGCCTTGGCTCTCCTGCGCTGAGTCCATCGCACCCCACCTGCCTCACAGCCCGGAATGACCCTGGGCTCTCTGGGGCAGGGAGGGTTTGGTAACATGCCTTTACACTGATTGACAAACTGAAGCACTGAACTTTTGTGACTCCCTGCTGCTATGGCAGCAAAAATAAATAAAAGCAGGAATACCAACGAATTAATTGAAGCAACTTATTGGAACTCTCTAGAGTGTTCCTAAATTAGCTTCTTCTTTTTTTTTTTTCCTGTAGAGTTTGTGCAAAACCCAAAGCACACAATGGGAGTGAAGCAGTGTGCATATGAGAGCACATACATATGACACACATATGTGTACCTAGCAGGTAAACATATGACAGCACATACCTAGGAGTGGGGTATAAAGGCACCATAAATCTTCAGGAGGATGTTCCCAGGCCACAGCTTCCTGAAAGCATTAGAGCTCTTGTCATCTAAACACACAAGCATGCTCATACACAGCAGCAGGCATGTTGTGACAGCGTGCAAACTGTGTACAAAGTTTGTACAGACCTACATGCACTTATATATAATGCATATATCATAACAAGGGCAAACTATGCCTAGAGACAAAGCTAGGTGGAAAGGATCATTTTAGAGGTGATGCGATGTACCTAGGCTCCAGAATTCAAGGATCTGGATAGAGTCCAAAGGTACTTTTACTTTTTGCTCTCTATCTTTTCCCCCACCACCCTTACCCCCAGGAAAGGATGAATACATATTGCCTGCTAATTCACAAGAATAATGGAACGAACTGGGCTGCAGCAATGTTTAGCACACTCCTGAGTTCAGTGTCAACCCAACCCAGCACCAGTAGGGCTCAGGAAAGCAACTGGAAACATGCAGGTTGTGAGACTCAGACCTCAGCCTGCTCAGAGCCTGGACTGGACCCACAGCCCAGTGGCTGCTGAAGGGGCCGGGATGGTGGGAGAAGGTTCAGTGCATGACCAGAGCAAATCTGGCAGCCTTTGCAGGAAGGGGGCTACAATGGGTTAAAGGCGGGGACACTGGTGGCTGTGGGTGAGCAGGATGATGGAGCCAGCAAAGTCCTGAACCCTCCCTTTCTCTGGAGTGCTAAGACCGGATGGCTTTTGCTGCTTTCAGTACTCTGTGCAGAGAACAGATGCCTTTTCCATACACAAAACAAATTATGTCCTTGCTTTCAAGGAGGAGATACTTCCCTCCCACACGTACATCTTGTTAATGTACATTTGCAGCTCCTCAGGGGGAGGGAAAGACCAGGGACCTCCATCCCACCTCGGCTGCTCAGCACTCTGCTTCCTAGGAGCAAGGAGCCCCTTTGCTGCTGGAGGGCAGCCCGGGCAGAGGGGGTCCCCTGGGAGGTGAAGGGCAGCAAAGGGGGCCAGGATTCGGGTCAAGCTGGCTGCTGGCAGCACTTCAGCTGGCTGTGCCAGAGAGAAAAAAATAAAATAAAATAAATTAAAAAAAATAGAGGGCTGGGGAATTAATGTCATTAAGTGTCTGACAGCTGGAAAATGTGAGCAGACATTGTTTGCAGCCCCCCTACAGCTCCTCCTGCCAAACAAGTCTGCTGAAAGCAGCAGTAATAAAGCATGAAAGTCAAGACTGGAAATATTGACTCCCCTCTCTGCCCTGCTGCTCCCACCGAGGGAACAGGATGACTCTGAGCTCACCCCAGCTCGTGGGCCCATGGCTTCCCCGTGCCCCCATCCCCTGCCCTCATCCTCTCTTGCTGCTTTGAGTCAGTGGCTCCACGATTTGTGCCTGGGGGGCCAAAGAGCTTTGTCATTTTTCACTCGCTCGGAGCAGCTGTGCCCTGTCTCCGCACGCAGCACTGATGTTGCTGCTATCACCACGGGGGTGAGCAAACTCTCTTGAGTGTGGCTTCTGTCTGCACTGAGCTGCCACGGGGAGGGATGGAGCAAGCCAGCTATGTTCCCCATCACCAAGAGCTTGGAAACATTGCTCCTGCCCCTTGTCCCAGCTCCACTGATGGGAGACGATAGAGACCCTAGGCGCTGCTGGCCACCAGCTGAAACAAAACTAGTCCTCTGCAGCCTGAGAAATTACCCTTACACTGTGGCTTCACTGTGCACGAATGTTTTAGCTTTGACTGCATGAAAAGAGGAAGAAATCCAGAGCTTGAGACACACGCATCAGTTTCCACCAGCCAGCAGTGGTCAATTCTAGGTATATTAACAGCTTATTTATCCCTTAGCCTTCAGGCTACCTTTCTTTCTAGTAGCTGAACTTGAGCCCACACAACATTCCCATGTGCAGACTGGCCACCAACTTGCTCCCAGCAGCACCCTGAGCCTCCCCTGACTGATCTGCCAGCCCAGGTGGGACCATGCTTGGAGAACACTGCAGGGAGGAATCCAGATCTCAGGAGAAGATTTTATGGTAATTTTGGGCTTTTTTTCTTTTAAAGCTTCCAGAGGATTTTCATCAAAAGTTCTTTACAGTAATTCTGAAACTACAAACCTCAGGCACTGAAACTACATCCACTTCACCTCCCAAAATGACGGGCAAGTAAACCAAAGATTCAGTTCCAGGAGGTACTTTCAAGGAGCCCCAGCTGTTCTGACATTTCCAGGGATAAGGCATGAACAGATGTTGTGGTACGTCTTTTCCTAGGCCCACAGAGCTGACGTCATGTTTGTATCTGATCACAAGCAGGCACCAGGCTCCATCAGTCAAAGTACTTGAGGGAATTGTCACTGGTCCAATTCAATCTACTCCACACTTCAACAACAAGTGCCTTCATAGCAGCATGAGAATTAAAATTGGCCTGTGTTCATACTTAGATGCTTCCTTTCACATCTTGATTGGGACCTCCTGCATCCCACATCAACAACAAACTTGCAACCTACCCACAAGTTTTTCAGTCTCCCCCACATGAAGAACAGACCCTAACCACATTGTCTTAGGAACGCATAATCACAGATCCTTCCCTTTCACACCCCTGAAAACTCCTGTGGAAATGTAGAGGACCATCTGGCATGGAGTGTGACTTCTGCATTACCAAAAGACGTATCTTCCCCAGCACATCCTGAAGGTGACAGCAGGGAAAGGGATGTTCAGCTTCAGCTGAACCCACTGATAGGATACAAAAAGCATCCTCATGTTTCAAATACTATCCTTAAAGCCTCTGGTGGCACATCCACCTTCCAGGTTTCAAGCCACACTGTGGTGCGATTGATGATGTGATGGCCAGACATATACCCACTCCTGGTTGGTCACAGAGGAGGAATTATTTTTGGCCACAGCAGATTTTCCTCTTCCCTGCAAATTTGCTAACTACTGGGTTCTTGGAAAAGACCAGAGTGGGATTACGCCTCTTACTTGTGCTCAGACGCAGGTGCAGACCCATTCTTGCAAGCACCGTGGAACACAACTCTACTATAACCCTCTAAATATGAAGGCTCAGAT
Source organism: Numenius arquata (assembly GCF_964106895.1). NCBI lineage: Eukaryota > Metazoa > Chordata > Aves > Charadriiformes > Scolopacidae > Numenius > Numenius arquata. The sequence continues at coordinate 13,091,499 of NC_133584.1, forward strand.
GTTGTTTAACTGGAATTGCAAAAACTGGGGTGAGGAAATAATAGAGAAGCAATCTAGGCTTCTGACTTGGTCTTTTTTCACCTCATTGTGTTTCTGTGACCTGACAGTGTCCTTTAGGAGTTTGGTGACCATGTTTCTTAAGCAATTGGTGTCCTGGAGTGATAACACACACTGAGGTATCTCATTAACTTACTCATGTGGGTCAAATCCTGTGAAACACTGAGTGACACCAATACGTCTTGACCTCGAGAGCTCTTTGCTCAACACCTCATCAGATGATACAACTCCAACAGATCTACAGCAATGGCACGACATGTACACACACACACACACACACCCCCACGCAATAGTAATAACTGAGATTCCAGAGACATTCATTTTCTTACCACTTCCCCTGCCGAGTCCCACACGCTTCTGCAATGAACAGGAGGATTCTGATCAAGGCAATTCACATGGGTATAAGCCACATTTTCCCTGACATCTTCCTCACTGGATATTCACTAACTCCAAAAAGAGCATCAGAGTACCTCACAGCAGCTGGTTTCAAAGCCTTTGTGCCTCCTTCCAGGCCAGCTGCCTTCCTCTCTCTTGCCTTTGTCAAACTGGGAAACACACATTTAATTACATTCATTTATGTTCAAACAGGCCTCCTGAAAAATAAGTGGATTAAAAGCTGGTCTGGAAAACTAATTAAACCCTATTGCGGCACAACACAGCCTGCGTGCTTGTGCTGCGATGTAATGCAAGAGACATTGGGAATTTAAAGTTGCAGCACAGCCAGCCCTGCTACCTGCGATGCATTTAGCAGATGGCAGAGACCCACAGCCTCATCCATCTACCTTTGATCTTACATTCCAGTCCTGCCTTCCAAGGCTCAACAGCCATTTAACCATTGGAGAGGCTCAGTGCATTTCTGCAGATGGATCTAAACTCTTCTCTGAACCCGCAAGGGTAGGGGCTGCACATACTCATCTCCAGGCAGCAGAAGAGGACACCCACTCATTCATACCCTCACTCACTTCCCTGGCATCCAAGACCCACATATGGATATTTTGCTCGACCATGGCCTTTCCATTGCATCAGACGGTTAATGCTACAAACGAGCTGGCTGGGACCTGACTACTGACTGAATACTGAGTTTGAACATCAACACCTTCCTGTTTGCACTTCCCACCAGTGAATGTAGCCAGGCCACCACTGCTCAGCCTTCAGTTTCATAGGAGAGAACCTCTCCACAGGCAGTGAAGAGATCAAGACTGTGCAAGCCTTTCCTACCTCTAGACCTCAAAGTCCAATAGTGCAAGGTAGTAATATGCTACCAAAAAACCCCCAAAACAAAACACAAAAAACAAACTAAACCAAACAAAAAATCCTATGAAATTAGAGCCAAAGAGTCAGAACAGTGAAGCACCAGGCATGTTTACCTCATGGGTGCAGAGAGACCTGACCATATTATAACACACACTGACCAGAGACCTGGAAGCAGTGGGACTGTACAGCCCCACCAGGGAAACACGGCCAGGACAAAATAAGCACATTTCCAGGATGCTGTGCAGAAACAAGTTCTGCCTGGAGTGTTTCTCAGCTGTGGGCCCAGCAGTATGCAAACACAACCGTACCGTTTCCACACCCAGGCAGGTACCTCTGTATGGTTCCGCTCTGCTCCACATTGACTTGCTGGCCCACGTGCTGGCTACCACAGGACACCCACCTTCCTCCGGCTCAAAGCAACCAGGGGGGAATAGCTAGAAGCAAACCTCTAGGACTTGCTAAGCCAAACACCTTCCCACCCAATCTATACCATACCAAGCTGGCAGCTCTTGGAGTTGGCTCTGTGTGGGAAAGAAAAGAAAGGGCACGGGGAAGAAAAATTTGTAACAGCTTTTGCAGCCCAGTGAAAAAGTTAGCAGAGTTTGGCAGACCATTAAGACCTGCACAAAACCCCTTTGCTCAAGGCTTCCTCTGAGCTTTCCCCCTCCCAGCTTCGCTTGTCTCCCTTCTCTAGTACAGCCAGAATGCAGAGCTGGCATGTTCTTTTGTTTAATTAAGCAACAGCAATTAGGCAACACATTTTTAAGCGGTTCTCTCGCAGCCAAGTTTACAGTTCCTTGGGAAAAGGCTGGCTTCAGCATTAAACCAGCAGCTGTGTTCAAAGTGCCAAATCACTGGGTCAGAAAAAGGGAGCTTGATATGTAAACAGCCTTGTCACTAATTACCCCGTGCCTTCGAGTTAATTGCTGTGGCTTCGCTCCATCAGAGCCGTGACTTCCTCAGGGGCAGGGCAAGCAGGCAGGGATGCTGCAAGAAGCAGGAGTTTGTCTGATGGTTAAACCAGAGCCCGGGAGATGTAACAGGAACAGCCTCACTGAACATTTAGTGTTGTACAGACCCAGACACCAAAAGCCAGTTACATGGAATGGTCCCTGTCAGCACGGGCTTGGAGGATTTATCTGTCTGTCCCACAGGCTCTGGGCTGACTTTTATTACAGCAGATTGCATAGGACAGAGGTTTCTTTCCCGAGTCCTTTGGGGCTGAATTTGGAGATTGCTGCCCCCTCCTCAGAAACTCCTCGGGAGGGACCGAGCACATCAGGGGGAAGGGTAGGACTCAGTCACACTGGCAGGGAATTGCACCCAGCTTTCCTCCTCGCTCCAGCACAAACCAGGGACTCCATGTGATCCACGTGGTGCTGAAAACATGTTCCAAAATCCCTGAGAAAAATGCTGAGCGACTCTCCCACAGGCAGCGTTCAGCAGCTGCAAAGTAAGCAATGCCTGGAGGACGGCATTCGAGGCGCCACGGCTCTGGCTGTGACCCACGGGGAAGCAGCACGGGTCCCCAGGCAGCACCACCCCTCTGTGTCTCCTTTGCCTCCTCGCTGTGTCTTGATTTTCCCTGGGATGTAAGAGCAAGGCCACCTAATCTATGTGTTCAGCGACTCTGCAAGCAAAATTCAAACAGATTTCCTGGTTCGTTTTTTTTTTTTTTTTTTTAAAAAAAAAGTAATGGCTGTTCCTCCTCTGCTTTAATAAGGGTGAAGGTTGCCAAGGACACCCAGTAAATCTATCATATACACATGCTCCACTTCCCTCTCAGCTGAATATTTACAAATTTCCAAAGTGCTGAACCTCTTCAAGTCATTCAGCTTCTGCTTTCATCTGTAATATCTATAGTGCTTCTGAGATTTTCCTGCAGCTATCCTAAATTAATGAAGATCGGAAACTAGGCTTCATCTGTAACCTTAAAGGTCAATCACATCATTTTGCTTCAACATGCCAAACAGACAAGAGGAAAACAAACATATGGAGTCTCCCAAAGGAAGATGAATGAAGAGCCCTGTCCCAAAGGAAAACAAAAGCCCTAAACTAAGAAGGATAGCTTAAAATAATTATTCCTATCTGGCTAGATAGTGGCACCACATGCAATGCCAGGGTGTTAGCAAGATACTCCAAGCTATGGGGTTTTCCCTGTATTGCCAAGGGGCGGTAAATCATTCCTTTCTATTCTGGGAGAATGCCACCATAAAAATTTTGCATTCAAAATTAAATACAGGTTTGAACATCTGAAGGGAGTTTGACAGTCCCAAGACAGCCCCAGAAGGCTTCACCCTTAGTCCAGCCCACAACACCCATGTTATGCTGAGACCACAGCTGCCAGGGCCGGAATCCCAGCCCAGGGAATGATGAGGGCTTTACAGCCTGAACTTACTAAAAACACCAAGGAGCAAGTTCCAGATTAAAAGTCACTTCACTGGGTGGGCACCAACATGGGAAACAGCACGCACTGCATGTCCTGTGCTCCACAGGTTTTCCCATCTGGTTCCTATCTGGTACCACTCCTTGGGTTCAGTTCCCAAGGAGCCAACAGGTACTGGGAGCATGGAGGACCTACCTTAGCTCTGAGATGATGGCGTGCAGAGTCACAGCTACCCCACCACATGCATTTCAAGTATCCAGTCTCAATATGGCGAAGGCAGAGCCACACCTCTATGGCTATGAGACCAACTACTCTTGCCCTTGCCACTTGTGCAGTCCAACAGGCTGTCACACTCCAAGGGAGATGTCAAAAGATCAAGTGAAGAGAAAAATATGGTCACCAACAGTTCTACACATGAGTTATGGGGCTGGAGGATAAAGAACATCAAAATGAGTAATAGTGGTCTGAGGGGACTGCACACAGCTGGAAAGTTAAGTTTTCTTCCTCCTGCCAAGGCAGAAACAAAATCCAGCATCGCTTGCTAGCTTCCAAAAGAGTCTCTTTTTCCAACCATCCCCATTTCCATCTACGTGTGACCAGTGGGGAGAAGTGGCAGTGTGTCAACCTCTCATGGCCCATAACCAGCACCCACTTCATTGCTCCAGACTGTGCAGAGACTAGGATTACAATCCCGAGCATTGCTCAGGCTGTTGGTGCAAGATATGAAATCACACTCCAGGTGAAAACAGACTATGGATTTAAATTACATGTTTGCAAGCTGTGTTTTCTCAGCAGTCAAAATAATCAAATATAAAAAAACACCATTAAAACTTCTTCAGGGACCTCCCTTTCTAGCCAGCCTTCAACTCTCAAAATAACATCCCTCATTTCTAATTCATGTAGTGCTTCATTGCCTTTAATAGCACTTTTCCCCCAATCTGTGTTCTTTCTTCTGCCTAAAGCACTAATTTCCATTACCTCAAGAGGTATCAAATTCCAAACCTTTGCTGCAGCTTCAGGTTTTCACACTCTGGTTACAGACACCTCATTAGCCTCCCTACATCTGGTTCAGGCTACAAGGTGTTTGTTCTGCGACACGCCAGAATCAGTCAACACGACTGTCTGATTACATACAGGCTCCAAAATGTCTCATGTATGAAAAAAAGAAGAATTTAAGCAGATGGCCTGTGGAACACTGAGATTTGCATTTTCTTCCTGGAAAACTTCTGGTAACCCCAGTTCCAAAACTAATACTAGGAATTTCCCTCCATGTGGGAAGGAAGCATTTTCTAAAAACCTTTGATCTCTATTTTCCAGAGGAGGGAACTCACACATTAATTAAAACATATTGCTGAATGGGTTTGCTATCTCACACCATAAGGCAAAACCAAAGCGAGCATTTAAATGTTGGTGGCCAGCTCCTGATAGAAATTTACTGTGGGGTTTTTTTTCCCCCAGGATATTTTTTCAATTAACAAAGTAGGAACATATCAGTTCAACTCTTCCATAATCCCTACTATATCTGTCCCCTAAATCCCTACTATCATCTGTCCCCTAAATCACCTCCTACTAAAATTTCTTTCCAACAGTTCTCACCCAGAATTTTATGCAAATTTATATCTTCCCTTTTTTAATATGTATGTATTATGAGACTTTCCAAATATAATGGATTTATCTACGGCTACAAGCCTTATTTTACAAGTGAGGCACTGAGACATCGTGAAACACGGGCATGCACTTGGTAAGAACTTGAACTTCAGTGGTTTACAAGGAATAAATCCAGGTACTTGACATTCCAGCATGACCCCAGAGTGCCCCAAAACTCCCCAGGCTAAACGTCACACCCACAAGTGCCCTTTTCCCACCTAGGTTTCATTGCAAGCCAGAATTTACAGCAAAGACTGGACTTCCTGCATGCACACTCTTCTGCATGACTGGTCACCACTCTCAGAGGACACCCATTCCTGTCCATCTCCTCCCCAGATCTTTGCCTAATCAGTGAGAAGGGCCCTTCTCCTCTAATCCCTCTTCATGAGGAGGCTTCCTCATTTTGGAAACAGCATCTTCAAGTTATCACTCGCCCCTTCTCCCCATACTCCAGCATCAGCAGAGCCAAGTCCCCCGACACAGGAGCACGTTGCAGAGCTCACGTCCTCTTATGGAATTGCCTCTGTCTGTAGAGGCCACAAGCTGACAGCGCTTGTTTGGACTCCTTCCTTGGATCAAACCTTGCTTGAAACACTGGATTTTCTCTACTTCTTCCACTTTCCTTCTGTAACATGAAACAATACTTTTTCCCCTATAAAAACTGAAATTGGGAGCATGCAACCTTAATTTTAAGGTATTTATAATTTTTGGCCCACGTTGTCTCAGCATCACCCTGCCAAGCCATACTTACTGCTTGGAAGGCTGACAAAATGTGCTCAGCCATAAACAAATGAACTTTAACTCCCCTACAGAAAAGGACAGGAAAGCACAGGAAAAGGGGGGGAAAAAAAAAGGGAAAAGGGAAAAGGGAAAAGGGAAAAGGATGATGACCCTGCTGTGGAGTGACAGCACACTTACGGACTGGTCTGCTGTAATGTACCAGCACTTTATGGTAAGTATGAAGCCAGGATGAGGGGAAGAGAGGTTATCAGCTGTCTTTAGAGTCAGAGACAACAGAGTGAGGGGGGAAAGCTGGAAAACACATCTCCAGTTTTCTACAGAGCTCATCAAAGAGCTTCAGCCTAAAGGAGCACATATTCTGTGTGGCTTTATCCGTAGACACGGTTGTAATAGAGACACATGGGTTGAGCTGCCTAGTGATGCTTACATCCGAGAAGGGATTTAGGAAAGCTGAAAGTCAGCTACCCAATTTGGATAGTCAGAATTTGGCATAGCAATCTGACCTATATTAAGTTTACATCTATTTGAGGAGTACTTGGAGGAAATTCTTAACTACTGTTTTTTTTATCCTGTGCTTCCAGTTTGTAAAACAAGTTAATTTACAAAGAACCTAAGTTACCTCAGAGGAGGAGAATGATGAGAGACTTCCTCTGTCTGGATCTGATAATTCATTACCCAAGTGGAGGGGAATTTACTTGTAAAGGGGACCACGGGACACTCAATAAAACACTAAGGAACTCGTTGTCTTCAACGCTAGTTGCAGCTTCATGGTGCTGTGCAGACGGCTGAGTCCCCGTGCTATGACCTTACCCCATTAACCAGGACCCTGTAGGAGGCTCCCCAAATGGCATCTGCTTCCAGAGCAATACCCTGCAGCTCTGTCCCTGCTCTCTGGACTCCTCCTTATGAACTGAGTTGTATTTCCCAGTTTGATTGACAGGCAGCATCTAGCATCTCTTTTGTCTGCTGGCACAGCAGAGCACACGCGGCCATTGCACTGCACACGATTAAGCAAGGGCTCAGCACCATGAACTCTCCTGCCCTGGGAACTGGAGAATCCCACTGCAACACTGAACAACAGGAAGTACTAAATCAGCATCTCCTCTGGAAAAATACCACAAGAAACCACCCACGGGACTCTTCTGCTCTTGCTCTTTTGGCCCTGAATACAACTTCCTCAGCAAAATAACCACCCCTAACAGGAAATTCTGCCTTTGTCTGTCCTATTGCCTCCGAAACATCTGGTCATCTACACATGCTGTCAGTGTTCTTGAGTAGGTGTCATCACCCCTCTGGTCTTTATCTGACGGGTCCCTCAGTAGGAAGAGCCCTTCCCACAAGCACTCTCCCCCAGGAAAAAAATACCTCTTTAGTCCTGCACAGTTTTAACCCAGCCTTGGACTTACAAACACAGAGGATACACCTGCAGGGCAAATTATCTGATTTCTGCAGAAACGTAAGCGCTTGAAGAATGTGGGCTGCTCTTGCAAACAGTGTATCACAATAACATCAGTCTCAGCAGTCCCACTGCAGGGCATGAGCAGCAAGAAATGCAAAGTCTATGCTTTGGAAAAAGCAAATACAAGCCAAACAGAGTCCAGCAGAGTTGGGCCAGGGGGGAGGGGAGGAAGAGATAGATAATATGGCTCTAGAAGGTCTGGCCCAGGAGGGAAGGCTGAAAGTAGTAGGTTTTCTCAAGCTAGAATTGAAAAAACTGTGAGGGCAGTCACCAATAAATAAATAAATACATTTCAATGAGAGGAAGAAAGAGGAAGGAGGAGGTAACAATTTCAGATCAAAGGCAGGGTGGCAAGCCTTCACGAAGAGCATCATTACACTTAGAAATCCTCACTGAAGGAGCTGTGGATACAAAACCTTTATGAAATTTCAGAAGCAAGCAGAAAAATTCATAGAGGAAAAATCCAGTGGAGGCTCTCACAGGCACAGACGCCAACCTCAGATCTAGGCTGCCCCACAGCCACCAGATCTGGAGGCTAGGCAAGCATTTGAAGCAAGTGTCACAACAGTGTCTCTGTTCTTCTGTCCTTCCTTGAGCGCCCAGTGCTGGCTGCTCCTAGAGACTTTTATTCCAACTGGGTACAGCTGCTCTTGTGTCAGTTGCCTAAAAAAGAAAAACAAAAACAAACCTCCCCCTCCCACCATACCATTAATCATCTGTTTTCTAGTGCACACAATGTTACTAAGAGTAACAACAGCAGTAACAAAAAGCCTGGGACAAATAGGTTTCTCACTAGAAAATCAAAATGTGGTTTCTGCACTGCATGTCAATAGTCTGTTATTGCAAGGAGCTTCAAAGGAGCAGAATTGCAGGGAAGGGTTTATGACACATCTGGTATGGGGCTTGAGTTTATCTGGAAGGGATCTTAATTGAAATAGAAAATTCCTAATTAAGATCAGAATCTCCAACAACCTTCCCAGCACCCAAACAGGAAATTCCAGGTGGGAAACTGCATCTCTTCCAACTATGCCTCCTCTTGAAACCAGAAGTCAAAGGAGCCCTGTGTTGGCCAGGCAGCGTGTCACCTCTGATTTTGTGCTGCTCCTTGGCACCCTATTGAGCCCAACGGTATACACCCAGGAAAGAGGAAAATGAAAAAATATTGCTTGACTGATGTCATGGGTATCTCTAAAAACACAGGAACAGAAAATCAGTCTGTAGTATAAGATCAGTGCATCAGGCACAGGCAGGCAACCACTCATGCACCACTGCCTTCATCAGTCTTCTCCTTGGCTGGTACCTCAAGCTTCAGCCTAATTTACTGCTCTCTCCCAGAGTGCCTGTAGAGCTTCTGATTGTTTCCTCATGCTGGGACATTTCAGATGAAACATCTATTGCATGAGAAGCATCAACAAGGCGCCTGATGAAATTCAGATTGGTACTTCACACCTTTTAGGATAAAAATAACCAAAGGAAACTGGGATTCATCCCAAAACACACTAGACAATTCACATTAATCAGGGGATGATATACCTGTCTCATTTCCAATCCTTCACCTCCTCCTCTCCAGCAAGATAAATGGCAAAGAAACCAAACCAACACCCTCTACATTTTTCTTCTGCGAGGATCTAGTTTCCATGAGACTAGTCTGCCCTGGCTGTGAGCTGGAAAATAAACCAGAGGTCTGCTCTTTTTCAAGGGCCAGGATGAAGAGGCTGTGTACAACTAAGGGTGAAAAAGCCCACGACTCTGTATTTTCCAGGCTCCATTCCAGGCTGGTTACTTATAACTGAAGTTGTGAAAGAAGTATAGCGACTCTCTTCCCGGAAACAATGTCTTTTGGACAAATGTCACAATATAGGGATCTTCTAGCATCTTCCCCAACTGCCTTTCTGAACTTGCACCACAGTAACTTCCCAGCCCAGCAAGGTTTCCCAGCTCCAGGTGCATCCAGCATCACAGCCCAAAACATCACAACCAGAAAGTATCCTGACTCCCCAAGACTGAAGCAGGAAGGCGATCAGCTCTCCAAGAGGTCAATGCCAATGTTTGCCTCTGGAATTTCAGTGTGAGGTTCACACCAGCTGTCAGTGCTCAGGGCTTCCAAAAACTTCCTTAGTTGCCCTCCTACAGGACGAGATGCCATATTGCAGGCTCCTGGTTTCAAAATGTTGTGACCACATGGTTCTCAGTGAGGGTTTGGTCCATTCTGAGACTTTCCCAACAAAGACAGGTTGGTATTTCTGCTCTGACCTATTCAGCGTCACTTCAATTGATGCAGTGCCAGTACAGCAATCTTCATACCCCAGTGAAGGGCTAAGTGTTGGGAGCAGTTCCCAGATCCCACACATCGCAGGGCCACCCATCAGAACTTCAGGTGATGAGCTCCTGAAGCCATAGGATCAACCATGTTTCCTGCATGGAAAATAGATGAAAATCCAGGTCCTTCCTCTGCTCTTTCCCTGGAGCATCAATCAAGTCTCTTAAATTCTGGTTTTGGCTGAAACTGCAATGACCAACTTGGAGGTCTGCAAGGGCGGAAAAACCTGGGAAGTCTGAGATGCAACCTACATCATCTCTGGGCTGCATCTGCTTGACTCAGCAAGCTGTAAAGCGGTAAGATCAGCATCTGCGGTAACTGAGAGCCTCCTCCTCCCCTTGCAAAAATGTGCAGTTGTGGTACAGCCAGATTCGTAGCAAGCAGTGTATTCAGAGGTGAAAGGGAGGTGAAATGAAAATACTTTCCTTATCTAGCAGATTACAGCAAGATTTTCTCAGTAGGGAGTGTGAAATATCAGCTTTCTTAGAGGAAGCAGCTCTAGTGCCGCAGCTTTTATGTTAAAATGGTTTCATTGCCCTGTCTACTGCATACCACATTGAAACAGCCAGAGAGGGACCCGGTGGCAACATCAGCATCCACTGAAAGACATGGCAAATGTCTGTCTTGGGAATATTAAGGAAAGGTCAAGAGTTATTTCTCCCTTACACCCGGCTTGTGAATTTGGTTAGGTCTAACCAGAAGCACAGAGTGGAAACAAGTGGCTGCACTGATGAACTGGGTAGCATCTGGCATGGGAAGGAGATGCAGCAGAAACGCAACATGAATTGCAGGGAGCAATTCACACCTCCTGCCCCCACAACAAGTTTAGATAACACATTCACAGCTTTCTAATGAAGAGATAATTCTTGTCCACCTGCCAACACACACAGTTCAGCCGGATGCTCATGGTGTGGTGAAGCCTTCTTCCTTCTGTAGTTACCTGCAATAAAAACGTGTAGGACAAAACCTCTCACCTGCACATGAGTTTGAACAGCTGTACCTACATGACTGAAATCAATTTAAAAATGAATTGAGAAAGAGTGATGGAATTCAGGTCATTGGAGAGACCCATCCTGTCCAGAGCAGGGCACAGAGCAGCCTTGTCAGTTCATTTGCCATTGCTACCCTTCTGTCAAAACAACCCTTTTGGGTTGGGTTTTTTTGTTGTTGTTGTTGTTGGCTTTTTTTTTTTTTTTTTTTTTTCATTTTCTATGGAAGGAAACTCACTGGGGCCTTTTAGTCTTCTAAACTGAATAATTCTAACAAGTTATAGTGTGATCTGTGGCACATGATCAAACTTTGAGCCTCTTCATATGTCTTCATTTATTGGAGTGGTGGGTGTCTGATGCCCGGCAGATTCTGCCCACAGTCACGAACTGAGACTGGGGAACTTGCATTCCTCCTTGCTCCTTGCTGAACTTGTACGCTCTCAGTAACTTATCAACCACATCTGTGCAAACACTGCAGGCTCTCTGAGATGAAAGTCCATCAACTCCAGAAGTCTGTACCCCTGTTACTGGCCCTGAGCATCCCATCCGCTAGCAGGGAGCAGAACCACACACTGACTCTGCGCAGATTACACAGAAAAAGGTCATTAGTTGGAGAAAAAAAAAGCAATCACCACGGTGAAAGAGAAAAGCTGTTAGATGAGCTTTGTGTCGTTATTTGCTCAGCTAAGGTAAGCTTATGGCCTTGGACTCCCTACAGCACAGACAGAAGTAACAGCTTTTCTTTCTCAGCACCCAGATGTCTTTTTTTTTTTTTCATACTGCAACAACTTTGTATTGGATATGAGCAAACACTATCAATCATTTCTGTCTGATTGCTACCTTGCTGCTTAAGCAACAAATACTGTGATTAATGAACCTTTGAGGGGGAAAACAGAGGCTTTACTAAACATAAAACATCAGCTAAGCACTATGAACTTTTCTTAAATTGCCTAAAAATGAAGAGCAGCTGCCTGGCACCAATTCCCCCGGCAGCAGTAACTGCAGCATTCAGAGCAGCTCTGGATGCTTCTGAAAATAGGCATGATCTTGTGCCAAAGAAAATAACCCCTTAATTTTATAGGTGTCTGAATAGAAAAAGAAAATGAAAATGAGAGTGTCTGGGGAGACACATATAATGTGGTGTCTAAAAAGTGCCTGGTGTCTAAAAAGGTCTTTTCCTCTCTCCAAGTGTCAGCAAGTGGAACTTGATTGGATTTAAATTGAGAGTTCAGAGGGTTTAAATAAAAAACCTTTTCACTTGATGTTCAGTTTACCGTTGATTTCAATTGTTTGGGGCCAGGTGAGTCAAAAAAAAAAAAGGGGGGGGGGACAAAAAGGAAAAAATTAAAATCTTTCCCAATACTAAAGAGTCCTAGCAGAATCCCACAGCAACAAAAAGTCCTCAGCAGCATCATGTATTGGCTGCGGGCAGAGATTTGCCCAAAATTTTGAAGAGGAGATTTTAGGCTCTCTATATAGCAGTGATATACACTGTCCCTGTCCCCTGGTGTGAAACCAGACAGGATGAAAAGACTGGGGAAAAAAATATGGTTTTTTTTCCTGGGTAGCTCTTCTGATCTATGTCACCAGTAACAGGAGCAGTCAGGTTGGAAGAAACCTTGATAGGGCTTGGTGGTGAACGTGGGAAGGGGACACTCGTGCCAAGGAGGACATGTGCCATTCTGGCGAGGGTTGAAGTCCCTCAGCCAGGAAACCTGCACCCGGTAGAAGGAGCGATAGAGAAATCTTGTGACTGTCCACACCACATGATGCCCTGCTGAACCAAGGGTGAATCCCTAAAGCAACACATGAGCCTCTGGAGGTCTGCGGGAACAACTTCTGGAGAGAAAGTGGGTAAGGCGTGAAGCAAGAGCTACCACTGGAGCACAACACAAAGATCTGGAGTTATTTAAAGCATGGAAAATACCAAGAATGGCCCATGAAACGGCAGCTGTTTGGAACTGGTCTTTTACAAGCTACTCTAAAGAAAGCACTGAATATCCTCCTTATGTTGAAAATTATACAGGTCATCTTCCATATTTAGTGCAGAGATGCACAGACGTAGCCAGGGGACAAGACACATTCGTACTCCGTCTTTAGCACGACTGCCACCCAGATCCATATGTGGTCTTGGCCTTCTACCCTGTATTTAAACCACAATAAGCTGTGCTCTGCATTCAAGGAAAAAGAAAAAAAAAAAAAAAAATGAATCCAAACCTTTGTGGGGAAGGTTTCAGTGAAAAGGCTGGCGGCTCTTCTGTGGTTACTGAGGTAATGAAACTTCAACAGAGGCTTACACCATGTCAGAGTGGAAGAAATTCTAAGCATCTACTAGAAAGGTTTTAAGTTACTCAAAAGCCTTACTGATAGGATTTCAGAGCCAGCTACTCTATTCGGACACTAATGTGCAAGTGAACACGTCTTTCAAAACCACATGCGGCCAGGCTATTCATACTCCCAGCCTTGTTCCCTACCATTCATAAGTAGGAGTGTGAAGCAGCAGGGCAAATCAAATAAATGACTTCATTCCTCCAGGGATATGAGCAAATGCGAACAAAGAAGCAAACATTGACAAATCCAGGATGCCATATTTTTGCCAAGTTTTCTTCCAGTGGGGGAATTCTGAAGGATTCAAGGAATACAACTGCTATTTTCTTTCCTAAAGCTCTGCACCCATGAGTGCACACAAGCTCTGAGAGCTCCCAAATCCACAAGACTCCCTGCACAGCTTTGCAGAAGACATCACAGAGCAGTCTAATATACCAACACTTGTGCAATTGGATACAAAGACGTATGTCTCAGGTTTGGGGTACATCATATGCCAGGTAAGTATATCTCTTTTGATAACGCAGAGGCCAAAAGCTCCTGGAAATCCTCACTTTGTAGTAGAAAGAGTGTTTATGAACAGGCTAAGATGCTCCCAATTGCTAACCTGGGAGCCATCATAAGACCAATCAGCTCCATTACGAGTTTCCTTCTGTAACAGTGCATGTAACTGTAGTTCAGAAAAGAAATGTGTCTATGCCTCCTGCTGAAGAGTAATGCCCTACAAAAGCAAGGTTATTTTATAAATGTGAAATGTTCTAGCGGGGTCTGAACAAACAAATCAAATTTTGGACATGTTTCAGTGGTGGGAAAACCTGATGTGCACTATGTGAGAGTAACCCTGGTTAAACCTCTCTGTCTGCCTGGCCTGGAGGACCTGTCCCTCCTGGGGGAAGGACCAAATCCCCCATTTGACAGTGCTGGCTTTGCCAGAGACCTAGCACACAGGCTTTACAGGGGTGGAAGCAAAGCTACACGGCCTTCAAAACTGGGACACAGACAAGATATCTAACAAGTTAAAAGACACGAATGACAAACATTTGCTTTGTTCAGCATTGAGACCCTGCAAGATATTACCATCAGCTCCCTCTTTCCCAGCTGCAGTGGATCCTGTCTGGCTGATTCAGTCCCAGCACAAACTCTTGCTCTGGTTTTCTGCATGAAGAAGCTCAAATCCAACCTTTTTGTAAGTTCCTCCTTTCAAGACAAACCGAAGCCATCACTACTCATCCTCCTCAAAACATGACAGTGTCCTTGTGACCTCCTCCTCCAGTTCGGTGCAGCCTGCCAAGCTCATTTGATGCTGTGACTCGTTTCCCCCCATATTCCTCTGCTGTTTCTGTTTCCTGCACCACTTTTCTCACTTACATTTCTCTTTTGATTCTCCCATGGGAGGAAGACAAGCTGAAACATGCTCCAGAGCTGAAATTACAGCTCACTCCATGGATTTGAAATTAAGCAGAATATCTTCTTTCCAAAAAACTCTGAATGGATGTTGAAATAATTGTTTTTCCAGCAGTGATTTTTTTTTCTTTTAAAGCAAAGCAACATGAAAAATAGGTAAAGTCTCGCTGCAAAGGGAGACTCAGCAACTTTCCTCAAGCAACGTAGCTATAGAGAGGTCAAGCTGTCAGCCCTGCTTAGCCCCTCAGCTGCTTGGGCTACAGCAGAGGAAGATGGAAGATGGAAGACTCTCCTTGCACCAGCTCATACTGATTCTAGGGGTTTTGCTGATGAGGCTCAGCAGAAAGAAATACAAAGGTGTGCAGGGCAGATTCCCAGGGGAATTTGTGGCATCATGATGGGATGGGATTTATGGCATGGTGTGGTGATGTGACAGAGTGACAGGACTGAGATCAGGACATTGAGGACCCTCACTTCACCTTTCATCCTCGGCCAGATGCGTCCTGCTCTGTGAAATGAAAGCTGTTGCTCCTGGACAAACCAGCTAGCTTTCCAGATTCATCCCAAGTCTCAACCAGAAAGTGTCTGTAACTCAGGAATGACTCCAAAAAAACCCCTTGGGTCACATTTACAACAGTGATCCTATCAGGCTTTAAAGGCCCAAAACAAGGAGAACCATTATTCTGCAGCCTGCTAATAATTAAGGGCGCCCACTCATCTGAGATACTCAATTTCCCCCAGATCCCAGAGATGTCATCAGGTTTTAAGGGCCCTTTAAACAGCAGCAGCAGCTCAGGGAAAAACATCTGGAATGAAATATGCTAAAGGTCCTGAAGTAAAAAAGATCTCTGCGAAGGTAATAAGGAATACCTAACCACAAATGTTTGCTGTATGGAGTCCTGTGCTGCTGAAACACAGACACTGTACTGCTCCCTGAGAAGGAGCTTTAACGAAGGGACATGTCTGAAGATGACCTGTTCTGGACCTGCATGACTGTCACATATGTCTCCTTGTTCATATGCAAGACAGTTGTGCCTATTCACACTGCTGTATGACCAGTTTCCACGGAAAGGACAGTTAGCTCATGCTCTGCTATTAAGCCAGGCAGCACTACTGACTCTGAGCAAACTACTTCCATAATTGGGCTTTTCTCCTGCAGTACAGGACATCTTTAATTAATCTGCTACTGTTCATGGATGCTATTCCCGTCGGAGATTCCTCGCAGTGCACAGACATCATGCAGCGCATCTGATACTGTCCAAACATGTGATGTCAGTTATGTCTTACAATGCCGAGCGCCTGATTACTGCACATCAGACTCACTGGTTCCCCTTCTGCTCCTAACTGACAAAATATGGACTGGAACGGACCAGTCCCAGCCATTGCTGTCCTGCTTCATGAACTGTTGGCAGTGGCCACAGCAGCACTTGTCTGGGTCACACACTCCCAAATAAAACACAGTTGGGACCATCAAGCTGTTGCTACGTTATAAACATGGTCGGCCAGATCACAACTGAGCACCATGCAAAATGAAAACCCAACATGCTGAATTCAAAATATATGGTTCAATGCACAATGAAGTTGTTGTGCTTTAGTAAGTTACCAGGCATCACCCTGAGCCATCAGAACCAATGTAGGCAACTCCACAGCAAGTATAGGTACCATCTCAGCCAATCCTTTTTCTTTCTGCATAAGCTAAGTCACAGTCACTTCCATTTATACTAACAACCTCCAGCTCAGACACACCTATGCCATTACACAGTATAAAATTGCAACCTTTATTGCTAATATCACCAGATTTCAAACCCAGACACCTGTGAGGACGCTCTGCTAAATCCATAATCAACTTACTGCACAGTCTGGCACTCAGAACAGTTGTCCTCAGGATGGACCAAGATCAAAGCACGCAAGTCAGGAGGCTGCAAACCCTGCTATTTCCAGCAGCATTTGGTACATATCTCTGCCTGAAATTCCCTAGCGCTGACATCCTTCTGTTGTCACCAGTCACTAGTGGGAGAAAGTCTGTGCTTGCACTGAGCAGCATCCTGGCTCTGAAACAAGAGATAGCCGAGCACTGCTTTATGACTCCCAATGCTAAGTAAAAGCAGATCTACTTCTTTATTCTCAGGACTGCTAAAGCACTAAGCAGCTGCCACATAAAAGGGAGAGTGTAGCACAGCCTAAATCGACTGCAGTTTTGCAACTGGCGAATCTACAAGTATAACCTCCAAAAGGCCTCATGGCCCTCCTGGCACATAGGACAAATTATGAAAATAGAGGCAGCTTCTCCTCTCCTTGTCTTTCTCCAAACTCTACCTTTCCTACCCCAGGCCACACAAGCAAACAGAGCAAAATTAAATATAGTTGAGAGCTCAGCTGTCTGGGCTTATCTCCTCTTCTTCAATTGTAGAGGATTATCTCCAAACTTGGTGTTAAATGGCTTAAATAAGATGGACAGTAAAGTGGTTCACATACTACACTATTGACCCAGCTGTACTTAGAAGCACTGATGGCTACACAAAATGCTGCTTCACTTGGCACAGTAATCCTGATCACTTCCCAAAAACACTTCCTTCTAGTCTTGAGTATATTCTTCCCCCAGCGACATAATCCCTTACGCACAGGGCCAAGTGTTGCTGGCTCTTACACCTGAGCAGTCCCTCCCGTCTCAGGTGTCGAGCAAGGAAAACAGCAGCAGGGTTTTTCTGTTCATCACCCCAGCTCCACGCTTCTCTGCGCACACTCGAGCACAGCCTATGACACACGCCCAGAGCACACAAGAGCACAACTGTCAACCCTCCTTAGCAGGACTTCGCCATTTAGCATGGGCTAGCTACAACACCAAAACAACCCTGATGAGTGGCACAGAAGATCCCTAAGGACAGTACAGGACCCCTTTCTGAGCACGGCTCCACTGCCCGACTCCACTGACAATTCCACTTGGGAGCTGAGCTGAACTGTACCATCTACTGCGTAAAATAATAGCAAAGGAACAAGAATGCAAACAATAAGCCTGAAGCATGCAAACCCTTCCTATCTAATACTTCTCAAAGGCATCATGAAAGACAGTATGGTTTCCACGCTGTGTTTTCCAAGATAACTGAGCGCACTGATTACAGGCAAGTCAGTGACAGCTTTAAGTCCTGTAACTTTCAAAGAAAAAGTCCAGGCAAATTGTTATTCAGATCTCTCTACGTGGTTTGGTTTGATTCAAGAAGCATTAGAGGCTAAAAATGGTTTATTTGGGAGTCCATAATCTAGCTAGATTTCACAGCAAGGATTCAAAAATAGATTTGGAAAACAGAAGTACACTGATTAAAATAACAGTGATTTGGACTTAAAAAAAACACCAAGGGAAGCCTTGTGTTACAGTGCAAAAGTCATTTTCCAGGGACTGTTTTGTTGAACATCTAAAACCCAAACAGTAATCAGGCTGGAATGAGTCCCCTAAGATGGGAAAATCTCTGTTGTTAAGCTCTGACCTGAGCTCGGGAACATTCAAAGAATCACAGAATATTTCAACTCCCAGAGCTTGCTCTGTCATTACGGCGAGACCAGCCACCAAAACTGAAGCTCTCCTGCACATCCCAGGCAGTCAGGGAGCTACAAGCTTTGTTCTCTACAAACCACTGCCTTGCAGAGCTGCCTCCCCCAGGCACCTCCTCTCACACTGCTCACATGTGAACCCTGGGTTCACATGTAGCCTTCCCATCACCCAGGCTTGAACTACCCACTCAGGCACTGGAGAACAACTGGGCTCAGCAGGTGGACACCGATGTCACATGTTGTGGTTTAGTTTACACCCAAGTCATTGAGGCTGCTGGAATGAGACCTTAAATCCAGCATTAAAGCACCAAATACGTATAGGATCTGCCCCTTTATATGGTGGTGAGTCAGGTCTAGGGATGCTCAGGTCACAGCGAGAAAGATTCAGCCAGTTTGGGTGGTGGAGGGCAAACCAAGCAGCAGGAAGGATGGCTGGGAAAGAACAAAACACAGAAACAGAAGCAACAGGAGAGTGCAAGGAACGTGCTGATGAGAGCCAAGGCTGCAACACCTTCAGCTCCACCATGCAGGTGAAAGTGCTGCATGAAACCTGACTGGGCCAGACTTCAGCTGTAACCTGACTGAAGGCTGAGGAACAGGTATGGACGTTAGTCAGATAAGGAGCACTGTGGCAAACAGGCTTAGAATAACTGCCCAGTGGATGCACATGTGGCTAAAACAGGGCACTGTTGGTTTGCCACAGCAGCCAGGCGGATGGGACTGCAAGGTGCACGGGCAGCTCAGACACAGGCAAATCACAGGCAAAACTGTATGGGCACTGCTGGAGCTGACCGTCTGATGTAAAGAGGGGTCAGAGTCTGAGGATGTCGTTCGCATCCTTACCAGGTGCAGAACATGCTCACAGAGAGCTACCAGAAGCGTGTAGCACAGCCTGGGCTGTACAGAAGGGATGCAGAGTTAACAGCTGCAGAGTAGACAAACTGCTTCCTAAAGTGGCGCACTGCTGTTTTATTTCTATTTGCCTGCCTTAGAAAAGGATCCAGCCTGAAATCAAGTTTTATTAGCAGTGCCCTAGTGAGCCAAGGTGACTGGCTGGAGGAAGAGATGAAAGGGCAGTCACAGCCAGCGTGTCCGTGACTGACCCCGGAGCACTGACTCCAGGGAAGCAGTAGAGCCACCAGTATCCGGACACCAGGATGCAACGCCTCTGTTAAAGGAAATGGAGTGTGGCTGCCAACCAAGGGATGAGGAGAACTACCAGCTGCCAAAAGACATTAGTACTTAAAGCAAAGAGAACAGAAGTGACCAAACATGAGAGCCATTCAACTCTTGCCATGCTGTCCACGTGGGGAGGCTGTGCTTGCTGTCAGGTGTCCCGGTCCACACCAACACCAGTGATGCTGATGCTGGGAGCTGTATTTTGGCCCATTCTTTCCCCAGCTGAGCCCATTTGGAGACAACCTGGAGGTTAACTCCTTCTGCACCACGCCAACCCACCTCACAGCTGCATGGAGCTGCATGAAATGGGTACCCTCTGCCTGCCCCAGGGGTGGGAGTGCTGAGCAGTTCCTGCAAGGCTGCAAACCAGCTTCTCCAGCAGCCCACAACAAGGATTTGCAGTCACTGCAGCACCGTGAAGTGCCTACACACAGCATGCGGAATCTGTACCACAGTAACTCATAGCACAAGATGCACCAGCACCGCTCACCCAGGCTGCAGCAAGCCCTGCCCCAACCTCCTGCTCTCACAAGGGATCAGCAGGACTTAAGAACACCACCAAGCAATAGAAGTTTTTCACAAAAACAGTGTCAGTCCCCTCTAAACAAACAGCCTTCCCTCACCCACCTCCAGAGATCAGTGCGTATCACAACTCTTGCTTAACAGCCTGCAAACACGTCCCCTAGATCAGCACTGCCCACACGTGAAACAACTTCTGTCTGTTCTCAGCTCCTGTGGCACAGAGATGAGCTGTTCTGGCAGGTAGGATGCTTTGCAACACATCTGAAAGGAACATGGGTGAGGCAAACTCTCTGAAAATAATGTTTTTTAACTAATTCTAGCTTCCTTAATATAGAATGAGGTTTAATAGCGCCCTTAAAAAAAAAAATCCCTTATCACCTACCTATACTTCTCCAAGAGTGTTTTTGCCTTTTTTATCCCTAGAAAGACTCTCAAGAGCAAAATGAAAAGTTTTTTCAGTGAAGCATCTCAGGAGTACCAGTGCATTAAAAAAATCCACCTATTACATAGTTCTACAAGTATGAAAAATGGGGATAAGACACAATGTTCTTTCCTCCCCATCACTAAGGTATTTTGTTCAATCACAGATCCTTTGTATGAGTCTGGCAGCCCGGCATGAAGGAGTGTTTTCCAGCAGCAGCGCAGTGCAACGTACCACAAGTCAGTGCTCTTCCTTTCAGACTATTTCAATGAAACTTTGCAATTTGTCATCAGTTTCCAAAGAGACAGAGTAACTCAGGACACGGATGCCCCAGAATATATATAAGCCTTAGAACAGGCAGTGCCTTGGCAAAAACCACTTTAAAAACAGACCTTTCTAAGCAAGAGAACCAACAGACTCTGCTTCAGACCCTGGGCAGTCACAGCAACACCTTCAGCAAATATTTTGAAGGATATTTTCCAAGCTCTTTCTCTCTGTACCCCACTGATCTTTTCTGGGAAGGAATACAGCTGGCTCCATCTTCAAAAGAAGTTGCACCCACAGCCCCGGGCTATGAACTTCAGCACATCTCCCCATCACACCCTCGGGAGTCCAGCCCTGACCTCAAAGCGCTGTGGGTTTAGTAGTGCCCTACCTGCAATACTCTCTTGCAGGATTTGCCCACCCTTTGTTTTTGCGGCAAAGCTGCAGGCAGAAGGCCTTCCAGATTCACGTGTTCCTGCCTCTAACCTTGACAGAACACACCATGATCTCAGGCTTATCTTTCTGCAGAGATACAATGTGAGATCAAGGCCACCACTGCAGCTGCTTTGGAAAAACCATGGTGGAAGGCAGCATATTCGTGTCTAACAATAATTTTTGTGATTTTTCTGATTTTTTTTTTTTTTTAATTCCACTACAAAATCCCTATGTGCTGGGAGGGAGAGGAGTTTGTGCAAGACCCAGGGTGGCTTTGCACTGAAGAGAAGCAGAGGACCTGGCAAAGTGCCTCCATGCAAAGGAAGGAACGATGTTGCTTTACAATGCAGCAAGTAAAAGTTTGGCTCTGCCAGGGCAGAAACCCACCACCCTTGTGCAAGTCAGCAAACAGTCATGGAAGTATATTAGCATCAATTGCCATTTATTGCAGCCACAGTGATTCCTGATGGCCATGTCACGTCTAGCCCCACTGACACCAGCTGTACACTGTGGTACCCACACTTGCAATGCTACAAATAGCTTGGATGTGCATGTGCCAAAGTGTGACTGCATACAGTGTGGTATCGCCCTGAGCATACACGGTGATGGAAGAGAAGCAACAGAGCACCTTGCACTGCTCCCTGGAGCCAACAGCATCCCCAAAACATGTTTTTGATCTGCTACCAAGTTATAACCCGTATTCTAAGGATGCAATTTGCTAGTGGAAACCAGATTTTTTTAAGGGTACAAACGTGAGTTTGGTTTTGGAGCTAAATCCCAGTTTTTGAGCAGTGAATGCATCTCCCGTAGGAGCCCCTGTGATTTAGTGATTTAGGGAAACCACTCATTGTAAAAATCTGACGTTATACCTTAATGTGACAGAGTTACATTTTGGTGGTCCAAAATGTAGACAGTCCATTTCTGACAATGTCACTTCATTTTCTTCTCCTTCAAGGGTTTTCTGTTACCTCCCAGATGTTCTCCTCACCCTCAATATAACCTTTAGTGCTACAAAGACAGAAATTTCTCCTGCCCGTGGCTACCCCACATTGAAAACCTCCTGGCTGCCCTGTGCCCCTCGTGCTAATGACATTCTCCCAAGCAGCCCGTCTGCAAACTCTGCCTGACCTGAGAACCAGCATCATGGCAGGGAGCAGAGGGTGGTGGCAGCTGCCGCCAGACCTCCTCTCAGTGGCCAGCCTGTCACCTCCACGCCGTGAGGGGACACGTTCCTCAGCGCGACAGCATGGTCAGCGTGCTGTCCTGCACACTATCTGCTTCCCATCTCAGCATGAGCACAGACTCAGCCTTTCATCCAATCCTGAAAGAACGTGTTTTTCTCCTCTTTTTTTTTTTTTTTTCTCAAGTGAACAAGAAGCTACAAGTGAGTATTTGGCCTTCACAACCGATGGGCTGCAGCCAAACTCTGCCATATGTTCCAGCTAATACATGTGGGCTTTGCTTCCCATCCAAGAAAGGAAAGAAAGGACATTTATGAGCCGGGATTCAGCAGGAGCGTGTGGGAAGGAAGGGGTGGGGAGGGGATACTATTTTTGTTGCTATAATTATTTGGTGGCCAAATCCCTGACCCTTGACGTCAGATCTGGAGGGTCTGTTTAACTGACCAGTTGTCATGGAAAGAAGGAGGATTGGTTGGGAGGTACAGGCTGACGAGGATCAGCTCTTTGCTGCCTGAACCCACACACAGGCAGACCCCCTGCCTTCATTAGTCATCAACAGCTCATGGCCAAGAAATAAAAATGTCAATACCTTATTGCTGATACATTGGCTGGAAACAAAAGCATTCAGGGAACTTCGCGCCCTCTTTCCTGCCATCGGTTACTGTTAAAAAGCACAGGCCAAATCCTGATCTCAGTTTCCCCAGTGTAAAGGCAGAGAAACTCCACGGCCCTCAGCTGGGTCACCGTGGGTTCACATGGATGTATCCAAACTCAGCCCAGCCTCAGTCCAGACTACACACATGGAAATATGCCACGTGCAGAGTGCGGGGGTCCCTACTCCTCAGGAACAAACCCAATCACAATGACTAATTCATACCATCTCCAAAGGAAAAAAACTAAGATAAATAACCCCTGAATCCCTTGCTCCAGATGTCAAGCACTGCCTCAAGCCCAGAGTCCTGCTAGCAAGGCTCCTGCAACGCTCAGGAGGTTGGCAGCAAACGGCTCAGTTACTGATGCAATGGTTTCTCATTACTGCCCACGCCATCCACAATGAAATCACCAGTTGTACAAGGAAATGGAAATAATCCTTGTTGAAACCTCAGGCACAGCTAGTGAGTACTGGGCATAAGTTTGCTTAACAGGGCTCAACTGCATTGCTCATTCACATGCAGTTCATTATCAGCTGCCATTCATTATTCCTGTGGCCAAGGACAACAAAAGGACTCGGTAGAAGCCAGAGCGGAGCTCACTAGGATGTATGGATGAGAATTAACAGGCAACACAAAAGCCATTTAACAAATCCCAGCACAACACGGCACATGGATGGGGCAGTTCAGCAGCAAGGCTCTGCCAAGGAGCAGCCAGCGGAAGAAGCCATCACAAGATGAGTGATGAGCAAGGTGCAAAAAACCACAGGAAACTAAAGAGATAAAAGAACAGGGAAGGGGCAGGTTCCCAGGTTACAACACAGAGCAGGAATCTGTTCTCCCAAGCCAATGGGCTCTCCTGTGCCATTGGTGCCCAGTTTTTCCTGAGTTGGGATGTTAGCCTAGCTCATGCATTGGGTCACCTTTAGATCAAGACCTCAAAAGATCCAGTGAAACCATGTGAGTCACAGTACTGTCTCCGCCATCATCCAAGCCACAGCACCAGGGACTGACAAGAAATAAGGAGGAACCCAAGCTTACCTTTTTTCTCCAGAAGACAGAAATTTTGCAGGCTAGGACCTGCCACCAGTATATTTTTGAGCCCTGGCATGACTGCATAGATATGAGGTGAGGAAGAGGAACTTAACAAAACAAAAAAGTGACCCTTTGGTCAATCAAATGGCTGATTAGCAGCCTGCATAAAATGATCTTAGTGGGTCTAAAACCAGTTTGTGCTAACTGGTTGTGTCCTGATTTGCAGCAGTGCTGAGCAGGGTTGTGCTAATTGACTATCAGTTGAAATGATGTGGATATCTGCAAACACCATAGTTTTGCTTTTGGATTTTTCTCTATTTAAAAAAAACAAAAACAAAACAAAAGAAAAAACCCACCAAACCCCCCCTGCAAAACCACTAAAAAAAAGCATTAGAAAGTCACTACAACCATCTAGTCTAACTTTTTGTATAGCACCAGCCCAGAGTCAAGTCTGAAAAGTCAAGACTAAGTTTCCTTTGAAGACAGCAATGGAGTCCAGTGTAATTCGTGGTATGTTCGTCAGTTGTTAGTTCACCTTCACCACAAAACCATGTGCCTGTCTTCCAGTGTGCATTTGCTAGTATCAGTATTGAACCCCTGGGTCACCTCTTTCTCTCTCTGATAAGACTTTCAACCCAAAATGAAACATTTCAGAAACGTTTCATTTGAAGCGGTCAGCAAGAACAGGGGCAAAAGGGCAGTTGGGTCAGTGACTAAATATCCTTCCCTAAACCCGGGACAGTGACCCAACCATCAAGGCTCTGAGTTTTCCATCCCATAAACTGAGTTTATTTTTGTCTACATAATTTTAACTTTCTGAGCACTAACATTTACCCTCTGGTGAGGACTAGGAATGCTCTCTCAGAAAATCTAAATAAAGAGAGGTTCCAAAAGATTAGTTCCGGGATCTATTTATTTATCCAGTATCTGAGTAATACCAATTCTCAAGATCAAAGATAAATAAACACTGCTAATCATAATAATCCACATAATAATGATTATCTGACAGTTCTACTATAGGTCTTTGTCTGGGATGTGTCATATAAATCCTATGAAAACAAGACTGACTAAGTGGGCAGACCTTGCAGGACAGGTGGTGGCTGTGGTGAGAAATAGCCTCAGTAGGCTGCTTCCACAAAGATTTTTAAGTTGTGGGGTTTTGCATGTTATTCTGTGTCACTACCCATGAGATGCCATAAGTGAAATCACCACCTTTCCTACAAATGCTGTGGTTCACCCTGCACAGGACACTATTGTCTGCTTAAGTTTATGCGGCGTTGCAACATGAAGGAAAACAGAGCAAAATGTTCATGGGAAATACCAGTCCTTGAGTGAAATAAACCAAATTCCCAACATTGGTGTGAACCCAGAGTTACTCCGCAATCCCTAGGTAGGTAATGCAGATGTCTATCAAGGAGACAAAAGACTCTGGCCTGGTGCAACAGCACAGAAATGGGCAGCAGCAGCAAACAGTTACGCGAGGTAGAACGAATTTGGTGGAGACGTCTTAACAACCATCCCAAGGCTTGCTACAGATGCTCAGAAACAGATCTCCAAGCATGTCTGGTGGCATGGCTCACATAAGCACTGGCAAAAGACAGAATGATCAGTCTGGAGTGGTTAGAGGCCTAGTTTTACGTTCACGGGTCTCCTCCCTTGAGCTTGGATTCCCATAAATAGGGAGCTTTCAAAGGCAGAACTGGAGTAGAGCAATAATAATAACCTGTATTGCAAAAGTTTCTGAAGTTTGGGCTCCCACTCTGCTTCCTTTTTTTTCTCCTATGGTCTTTCATCAAGCCATTACTGTATGTGCATTGCATTTCAGAAATCTTGCTGGCATGGGTGGGCAGGAGAGCAGGGGGTGACACAAGGACAGACTCCCAGTGGTGCCTCCAGCACTGCCTCATCAGCTGCAGCACGGAACACCCGGCACAGAAGACAACAGTGCAAAGTCAAAGTTGTCCACAAACAAGACCACTGGAAAGATTAAGCTGCCTGTATAAAGTTTGCATGATCAGAAGATTTTTTTTAAAAAGAAACAACTTTAAAGAACAAATAAACAGCCTCTCCTACAACATGAAAAACTTAAAGATTGTTGTTTTATGCTTGAAACACATGAAATCCTGATGATAATAGAACTAAACCACAACTCAGAAACAGTGAGGGGGAACTCAAGACAAAGACAGAATAAGAAAGACCGAGTTGGACTCTTGCACCTTTTGTTCTACTTACGATCTCACATTACTAAGAGAGGAGCAATGTCCTATGCACTGGAGACTTGTTTTATTTATTGTTTTAAATGCAAGCACAAACCAAAAGGCCTTTCCTCTTCTAGATCCAAGGCTGATGGTTACAGACTACATAAGCACGATTCCTGCCACGCTTCATCGATGTGCAACAGGGCATGCAGGCAAGTGGGAAGATGACACCATCGCGAGTCAGCATTTACAAAATGGGAATAAGATCTCAAGAACAGCACACCAATACACAGAGAAAATGAAAACTGGCTATAGCGATCGCCCAGCAAAAGGCCAGAGGATGCTCTGGCTGGGAACAAGATGAGACGAGGGAAAGAAACCTTGAAGGATGGGTTAGCAGGGTAGAAGAGAGGCAAGACCTCATTTTGTAACTGATACAGTGATCAGCTTTTCCAGGTTACTTGTTATTTTTGGACTGACAGACTTGCAGGAGGCAGAACCAGGACTGGAAGCGATGTTCTGTCACAGGGTTCATGGCAGACCATCCACAGCAAGCTCCAACACAGCTACTGAGTCAGCAGCTCATGGCCAGCAAACACTCACACAGTGTACATTGCTCCCTCCTTCTCCACTCATTCTCAGAACTAGAAAAATCCCAAAAAAGGGGGGGTTAGAAACACCATTCCTGCAGGCTACATTTTAACGGAAACAAGATGACTAAGGAGGTAAAGGGAGGAGGACATGATTAATAAAATATTTAAGAGGGCAAAAAGATCGCCCCCACACCCACCTGCCAAACCTAGAGGGTATTTCACTGACAAAGAACCAAGCAGCCATCACACAGCAGAGAGCCACCAGCATAAGGAAAACTGCCCTTCTGCCCATGGAACATGACATCAGAAACCCACGGAAGGACCTTTTCTCTGTGGGCTGGAGAACCCACTCACTACATGCACTACAAGAGTGAAATCCCATGTTCTCATTGCCTTCTCCGTTTCCACATATTCTCAAAACCCATCCCACTCTAACTGCCTCAGCTAGATGTATCCAGTATATTTCTAAATTACCTGAAAACATCAGCTATCCTAGGAAAAGGAGGAGTCTTCCTGCTTACAATACATATTTGGAAGCTGCAAAGAAGACTTGCAAGCACATTTGGACTTGCGCTGCTTGTTCAATGCAATTTGTCTATCGTCTCTGTAGAGACTTCAATCAACCTTATGGGCTTGATGCAGAGTCTGAAGCCCATAGAAACCCTCAGCTGAATCCACAAGCTGTCCCAGTCCTGCAGGTCACCACAGTCTCCCCTCACATCATGCTGGAGTCACCAAAAACACTCAGATTGCATCTGTGAAACATAGGAGTGGTCTCCAGAAGACCACTGTTTCTATTTCAGAAAAGTACAGAGAGAAAAAAAACAACTTAGGAAATAGTTTAGGGAACTAATAAGGTGACACGGATTTAGAGACTGATGGGACATATTCTCACACAGGGTTATCACCGGCATTTAACCTAATCACGTCATCACCTCTCTGTGCCTCTACAGTGCTCCGTGAGGGAGTATCTCAAGCACTTGCTCAGAAGCAGGAGCAACACAGCCCAGGGCAGCTGCTGCTACAGTCCAATATGCAGCTAAGAAAATCCAAACCCTCCAATTCTAACATCAGTTTTCCACCAATTCACTGCAGAGACTAAATCACGTCACCACGACTGGGCCAGGCTGTGCTGGCGCTTGCTTTGCAGTAAGAGGCTGAAGGCAATGGGAGACCCCAGCCCGCTCCCAGGGGACATGGGGTGCCCCAAAAGCAGTAGAGGCGCACACAGTGCAGGCCAACATTTAGCCTGTGCATCTGTCCAGCAGGACTAAAAGCCTTTGCTTTTCATACCCCACAGGAGTGTTGCAAGGATTAGCTCATGTTTATTCAGCACCATTTTTCAAAGCACTGCACGAGAGCCAAACCCTTTGATTTTTTTTAATCTGTTCCTTGCTTTGTCACTCCCTCCCCTCCCGAAGGGATGCATTTCTCCCCTCCTGAGAAACAAACAAGCAGGAGGTCAGCGGGAGTGGGAGGTGGGAAGCACATTCCACGCTGCTCCTCCTCTCTCAAACCACAAATGCCACCAACCCCTGCTGTCTGTCCAGCCCAGCCGGTGCCCGGCATCCAGGCCTCCCCACGCAGCCCGGGAAGGGGACAGACAGGATACACAGCAGGATGTTTAACCTCATCTCATTTCCTTTTCGGTTTCAAGGAGCAAAACACGGTGGGTCAAACAGCATCCCCAAGAGCCACGCAGCCTGCCCACGCTCCCA
Source organism: Numenius arquata (assembly GCF_964106895.1). Classification (NCBI taxonomy): domain Eukaryota; kingdom Metazoa; phylum Chordata; class Aves; order Charadriiformes; family Scolopacidae; genus Numenius; species Numenius arquata. Next base: position 13,119,823 of record NC_133584.1, read on the forward strand.
CGGCAAGGTAGGGGGGCTCTGCACAAGCCCCACTTTGCAGCTTCCCTCCTCAGGCACAATGCCGAGCGGATGCTGCAGCCGAGGTCTCCCTGGAGGGTGCGTGTGCCGATTCATCCCAACCCTCAGGGAACATGCCAAAGCCTTGGCACTCAGCCTTGGCACGAGGGGATGGTTCACATCCGAGAGTATGTAAGTGCTAGACATTAGACCTTGTGTTTTGTGCAAGTGCGGGCAAATCCGACGTGGGGCATTTTCTTCCGCGCACAGACTTGTTGAGCCAGATCAAAAGAGCAATCCTGGGAACAGAGCTCAGGCACGGGCAGCAGCAGGGTGAGGATGTGGACAAACCACTATAGGTTGCTCTGTGCTGCTTACAAAGCCCTAGAGCATCAGAAAGGGCTAAAGAAAAAGGTATTAAAAACATAAACAGCTCTATTCAAAGAGTACTTTTCCTTGGTTACAGTGCCTGACACCCGGGCATCCATGCAGAGAGCAAGAACATCCACTACTCCACCAGAAAGGGGCAAAATCAAAGTGTTAGCATGAATATAAAATCTCCAGACATTGCAAAAGCAAATTAAGATGTCACACATGAGAAAAAAAAAAAAAAAAAGACTATTTTCAACACGTTGCTTTGATAACTTTACAATGCACATTTAAACGAGGAAAATAAAAACCTTAGACCCAGTAGATTCAGAAATGAAAGAACAAACCATACCCCAAAATTATCTGGATTTTTGTATATCAATTTTACTGAAATAGGAGACAAAAACCCCATTCCCTAATTTAGAGAGAAGTTTTTTGATGAGCTTGACATCAACAAACCTTTGTGACTCTGGGAAAGCCTTTGAATTCAGGCAAAGAAATCACTTCATTTTTTAGCATGACAAATTTTGTGTCACTTCCCACAGATGGTGACATTACATAGAGCATCTTTCAGGGCAACGACTGAGGAGAAAATTCTGCCAGCTTCACTGGGATTACATACAAGCTAAATTTTAGTCCCAGTTCACTCCAAGGGTTTCTTTCAGGAACTCTGTGCAGCACATGGACACTAGAGTTTAAGCCAATGCAGTTCTAGTCCCTGACTTATAAAAAATGACATTAAGGCAGAAAAAGGAAGTACAGAAAAAGCAACATAGCTATGGTTTTCCAAAAGGTTTTAAAGTGCAGTAGCTGATGGTTTGCCTCTTTGATGTGCTGCTGTACAGGCACTGCACCCCAGGCACTGGCACTGCCTGGGACAGATGTTTGCTTCTCCAACCAGAAATAGATTTCAGCAGAATCACCCTCCCTGTGCTCCGCTGTGCAGGTTTTCACCTATTAAGTTGCCTATAGCAACTAAAAGGTTATGAATGTGCTCAAATAAAGCAGAAATCCAGAGGGAAATGTTCCAGAAATGTTTTAAACATTCAGCTTGGCATGAAATAAAATTCCCACAGTTTCTGTCCTTACAAGTCATGAACAGGAAGACTTACTACAGGTACCTGGCTTGACAGAGCACAGTCTTGAACTAAAAGAAAAATACCATTAACGGTGTTGGCACGGGTTGGGTTTTGTTGTTGGTTGTTTTGGGTTTTTTTTTCTTCCTTTGGCAAGGAAGTTCAAAGTATAACACCGTTTTCCTCAGGGAAAGCAACAGCTACAAGGCAGAAGCTACTGGGGTAAGAGGATGACAATCAAGATGCCAGCAGCTGCTAAATACCGACTGCACAGTGTCATGCAAGGTATTTCGTATCATACAACAGGATAAAGATCATCAGATCTCAGTAGCAGAGGTTAGATATCCCCCAGCTTCACGCACGCAACCATCTCTGGGAACAGAGCATCAGTTCAGTTTGTCTGAAAGCGAAACACCTTTGGCAGAGGGCATTGGGGTGTTACTGGGGGGGTTCTGGGGACTTTTCTCTGCAAACTCTCCATGGAAGAAAGACCATTTTCAAAATTATACTATGTTACACTAAAAGATAAACAAAAACATCCCTCCTCCAAAACAAAAAACAAAACAGGAAAAGCACAGGTAAGCCAAGGCTGGACAGAGTTCCAGTTGTCACCCAGGATGCTCTGTGTCGGGAACAGGCCATGACCACTGACACCAGTGGGAATGGAAGGGGGGTACCACACCCGGGATGTTTTGGCAGGATGGAAGAGAGAATAACCTGTTGGAGGGTGGCGGTTGGGAGGGAACGGGGAGGGGAAGCAGCCCTGTCCGGGGTGGGGGTGGCAGGTGATGCCTACCTGGATGTAGGCTCGCTGCAGGTAGCTGTAGGGCACCCTGCGCTGGAAGTCGGCCCCCACCTCCTCGGAGGCGCGGTGGCGGGAGGCGGCTCCCAGCCGCGGTTCCTCGCAGCGCCGCAGGCAAGCGGCCCGCCGCAGCACCGAGCCGAAGAAAGGCAGGTCACCGCCGGCTCCCGGACCAGGAGCCGCCAACCGCACCTGCCCGCGGCAGCTCCGCCGGCACCGCAACCGGGCGGCCCGCAGCTCCCGCCGGCTGCTCAGCGCCCGCTCCATGCACCGCGCCGCCCCCGCGAAGTCGCCGCCGTAGTACGCCTCCACCCCGCTGGCGTACAGAGCATCGAAGGGCTCCAGCCGGCCGCCTTCCCCCGCACACCCGCCGCCCGCCCGGCACGCCGTCGGCAGCAGCAGCGGTAGCAGCAGCAGCAGGGCCCCCCAGGGCCGGCTCCCGGTTGCCATGCCCGCCGCACCGGCGGTCCGTGCGATGCCGGGGGGGGTCCGCACACTGTGTTAGTGGGGCTCGGTGCGATAGGGGCTGGGGCGGTAAGGTCCGGGGGGCCGCGCAGTGGAGTCCGCTTCGGTGGGGTCCCCGCAACGGGAGCCGGTCACCGTGCAATGGATCTCGGTGTGACGGGGTCCGGGGGTCCGTGCAACGGGGGCGGGTCACCGTAAAATGGATCTCGGTGTGGTGGGATCCGGAAATCTGTGCAACGGGAGCCGGTCACCGTACAATGGATCTCGGTGTGATGGGGTCCGTGCAACGGGAGCCGGTCACCGTACAATGGATCTCGATGTACCGGGATCAGGGGGTCCGTGCAACGGGCGGCGGAGCCCGGGGGTCTGTGCAAACGAGGAGCCGGGCACCGTACAACGGCTTTCGGTGAGGCAGGGTCCGGGGGTCCGTACGAGGAGCTCCGCTGCGGTTCTGCCCTCGGCGGCGGCGGGTCTGCGGCTCGGTTCCCAGCACGCCCGGCCCTATGCCTCCCTCCCGCCCCGCCGGCACCTCTTAAAGGGCCCCGCACCGCCGGCCCGCCCCGCCGGCCCGTCCTCGGCCCCCCCGCGGCGAGGTGGTGGTGCGGGGAGGCGGGGGGACGGGAGGCAGTCACCGGCCGGGAGCCGCTCGGAGCATCCCCGCTCCGCGGCTCGCCTCGTGGCTGCAGGGATTTTTTAAAATGACGTCGTGCAACTTAAATTGCCCCGGGGTGATTTAAAGGGCAGCGGCAGATTTTCCTCCCTCTTTTCCCGGCCGTGCCCCGCACCTCCTCCCGCTTCCCCACGTCCCCGCGGCTGCCGTCGTTATTCGCAGGATGCTTTGCTTGCCCCTCTGCGAGGCTGTTGCTTGGAGCCGGTTCTCGCCAGGTTCTCCACCTCCTAGCCCCTCTTCCCCCGACAGCCTCCCGCCGCCGGGAATTCTGCAAATCAGTCATCTGGGATGGGCACGGTGAGTGGCTGCTGAAGCCCTTTCAGCTCCCAGCTGTGTGTTTGTCTGGCTTTCTCCAAGGTTTCTCTCTTCCAATGCTGCAAATCCCTGCCCTGCCAAAAATGTTACTCTTTTTTTTTTTTTTTTTTTCATGAATTTTAAGGCATTCTTGTGACGAGATGTTGGCAATGCAACCTAGTGACACACGAAAAAAAAAATCTTAGTTGGCATTTTAAATTATCTCAGTGTTGAACACCTGTCAGCAAGAAGTTTTTCATATTAATACAGTTAAATTGGCCAAAATCAGCTGTTTCTGAGTGAGAGGGAATAGGCAAATCCTGGATCCCATTAGATGCTTTACTGTAAGCTGTTCTGGGCTCGAGTACTCCAAAGTCTGTGCATACAGCACTGTTCTCAGTAGGCTCTCTCCCCAGGGATGGTGGCTTTAGTCATTTCAGACATTTCAGGAACATCTCTGTAGCTGTTAGCTGTCTTTTCATAGACTAAAATAGCTGCCAATGGGAGATGCTTGAAACCCATTTGGTCCAGATTTTGTTATTTCATCAAGCCAGATGTTCCTCACAGTCCTGCTGAGCTGGACTTTTCCCTCTGCTGCTGTAGTGGCTTTGATCATATTGTTCCTAGCTTATGCTGCTGTGTCCAGGATCAGAAACAGGGCTCAGCACCCTCTCTTTGGGCGAGTGATGAAATTATGGAGTCTGGTTTGCGGCAGTTTCACATAAGGGAAGTTTTTTCCCACATGGCTGGAGATTTACTAGAGTTCTTGATGAAGAGCTTTCCCATCTGGCAAAAATTTCATAACAAACATCATCTCTGTTGCTTTCTTACAAATTGGCACAAAATGTTTTCAAGGTTTGAGTGTCCCTCTGTCCTCCTGCCCAGCCAGACTGACAAGCTGGGGAGGGTACTCACAACAGAGGAACAAAACACCCTGAGGGGAGATATCCAGGAGGGAGAGGTACCTGCTGTAACCACTTGCCTATGCAATACGAGTTCTCAGGTCCAGGTAAAAGCCTTTTGCAAGGGAAGGGCTATCAGCACTGCTGGGGAATGGAAGCGACCCTATGAGAGGGCCACTTCAACCTTCTCAAGGGTCACTTGAGGATTTCCTGCCTAAATGTAAGACGGAGGTGACCGCACAAGTTTAGAGTGGGAGTCAGCTCTGCCTCAAATCACAGAGATCAAGGATGTACTCCTTGGGTGCACTTTCTGACGGATGCACCTCAGCTGATCTATTTGCAGAAGTGCTGTCTGTAATTCCATATTGATTCCAAGTCAGTGACATTTCTGGAATGAATGACTGGAGAGAGAACAAAGTTTAAAAAAAAAAATAAATGTTTTATTTCATCCTGCTGCATTTTCTGATCCAGACGTTTCTTTCATTAAAAATCCTTTTTGAAACAGTAAAAAAACTTCTTAGTTCACAGAATCACAGAATCACAGAATCTTAGTGGTTGGAAGGGACCTTTGAGATCATCGAGTCCAACCACATTAAAAAAAAAACAACACACAAACAAACAAAAAAACACAACACACAAAACCAAACAAACAACACCCCCCCCCCAAAAAAGAAAAAAAAAAAAAAAAAAGCACCCACCAACTAAACCCCACACCCACAACCTCACACACAACACCCCACCACAAACCAACAATCCCAGGCACTAGAGCATGCCCTGAAGAGCCACGTCTACACGTTTCTTAAATACCTCCAGGGATGGTGACTCCACCATCTAACACCCATAGTTCTGACACCCTGCAGCCCAATTCCGCTGCACTTCCTCCAGGGATTCTCTGCAGGTACCCACTCACTCTAGGACTAGCCTGATAACTACCCCTGCTTTGCAGTCCTCCTGCCTAGGGTCACGCTTTCTTTGCTCACCAAAGTTTGTGCTCTCTCTCACCTTGATGCTTCATTGCTACCTAATTGCAGCAAAGAGCTCAAAAATAGCTGGTACATAAAAGGCACTCAGTCCACGGTATCTCTAGGGCATTCAGTGCAGTTGCTTGAGCAGCCACCCTTATTTTTATACTCCTGCTCACTGCCTAAATGAAAAGGCAGCAACCAGATGAAAGAGGTTTGCTGGTCCCCTGGTTGGAGGTCTTGTTCTTGCAGAAGATCTGAACCATAACAATTCAGCAGCGCAGCAGCTCCAGCCAGCAGTGTGGTAGGCAAGGTGGGCTTGCCTTATTAGAGTCGGAAAGGAGCTGGGTTTAGAACCCTTGTACATATAAAGGCAGGATTTCACCCAGCAGAACAATTACTAGTTTGGGATGTTACAGCTCGGAATCAGGCCCCAAGATGCCTGAGATACCCCTCATGCATCTAATGAAAGGAATAATTCTAAAAATGTAACAACTCAGTCCGTGTCCAAATGTTGATCCTGGCCCCTGTGCAGTTGTTTTGAAAGACCTTTTCCTACGTAAATAGATTCATCTGAAGCTTCCCCCCCCCCTTTTTTTTTTTTGAGGAAAACTCTGATATATGGGTCAAACCACTGATGATTTGGCAACCAGATAAGAGCAAATTTTAGAATGCCTTTCAAAATGGCTTTTCAACATGCACATTACCAGCAGACCTAAGTTTCAAGCCCTCTCTGTTTCAACTTGTAGCCTTGCCTTTACGTTTAATTCATGGACAAACTTTATAATTCCCAAATCAAACACAGATGACCTCTTCAGCCATGTACCTTAGTGAGAGAGAGAGAGAGAGATAGAGTGAGCTTTGAATCGGATGGAAAAACACAACACACCCTCACTGCAGGGCTTTGGTCCTTGCCTCATGTATGAAAGTACAAGCTCACTGAATATATCAAAACCGTTAGTGAAGTACTTCATGATTTAGACCCAAAACCAGACCAGAATTCTGTGGAATGCCTCCATCTACCCAACACCTTTTTTATTCAAGAAAGTGTGGAAGTGATTGTGAATGTCAGTAGATGTCAGGAAATTAATACCAAATAAATAGTTGTGCTGCAATAATTAACATGCACCACATTTTGGGATCCTCCTTCTAGGAAAAATCCATCATCAGGGTCACATAAAACTGGTCTAGGCTCAGGAGGGGTGAAAAGCTGAGCGACCAAGGAGTAATTTTCTCTGTAAATAATTATTCTTGTTTACAGCACGATGAATGCACATTGCAACAGAGCAGGATATGGATGGAGAGGATACAAGGTGTATGCTGGGGATGCCACCCCATCGCCTCTAGGTTGTACCTGTTGTTTTGTTGCTGCTGACTTACAAATCTGCTTCCCCACAGCTGTACATTTCAGCCTGTCTCTGACACATTGCTCCAGATGGATGGCTGATGACTTGAGGTCAGCACAGGTGAACAGGAGGTCTTTAATTTTTCCTCCTGACCCTTTTCACTTTGTCTTCCCTCTATCAATATTTCTGTAGGCTCAGGATGTGCCAGCAGCTGACTTTATCATTTTCTCCCAAACAGACATCTGACCTGTGATCAAACACTGTATGTTCTTCATCCATAACCTACATTCACAAGAATATGGGATGTCCTCTGTCCTAGCAGGCCTCTATACCTCTATTTCTTCCAGGCATGTCCATCTCATATCTTGCTGATGACAGCCTCTTTTTTTATGACTTCCCCTTGACATCTGCAGAGATATCAATAATGTAAGGAATAATTCTAAAAATGTAACAACTCAGTCCGTGTTCAAACGTTGATCCTGGCCCCTGTGCAGTTGTTTTGAAAGACATTTTCCTACGTAAATAGATTCATCTGAAGCTTTTTTTTTCCTTTTTTTTTTTTTTTTTTTTAGGAAAACTCTGATATATGGATCAAACCACTGATGATTTGGCAACCAGATAAGAGCAAATTTTAGAATGCCTTTCAAAATGGCTTTTCAACATGCACGTTACCAGCAGACCTAAGTTTCAAGCCCTCTCTGTTTCAATTTGTAGCCTTGCTTTGCAGATGGACAAAATGACTGCCAGTTTTGCTTACCATGTTGCTCTGAGCGCATCACCCGCCTATGTATCCTTCCTCACACACACTGTCAAGGTCATCTCATATCCACTTTGCAGCATCCAGTAAAGTTGCCTTGGCCCAGGCAGAAGACACGTGCTTGTCCACATCTCTCTCTACTACACTCCATTATTAATACCAGCCTCGACAGTTCATTTTTTTCTTTGTCCTGCTCTGGCCTGTCTCTGTGCTTCGTTTCATGGGGCTTATTGTATCTCTGCCTGTTTTGGAAAAGGTTTTGTGCTCTAGAATTTTCCATCGTTTCTCTACTGCAGCACAAACCAAAATTAACTCCCCAAAGTCATCTCTGCAATGATCCCTCCATTGCGCCTCTCAAGGCTTTGGACATGTGCTTTAGTCTGCAAGTACTTAGTGATATACAGAAATCCCTGTGCTGGATCTGTTATAAAAACCTTAATACAAGAGCACAGACGAGTACAACACAAGGCTTGCTGTTGGCACTCAGCAGAGAAATACAATCATATAAATCACATAAGCAGAAGATCCTTGTGTCTTCCCATGTGTAGGCAACAGTATAACCTTATTGAATTCCAAGTGCCCATACGCTTTGCTTACTCGGAAACTTGGACTCTACTTTATTGCTGTTATAAATTAAAACACAGTAAAAATAAAGTTCAAAAACTACAAAATACACAACCACAGGCGCTCTGGTGTCTTGGAGGGGTTGGCCACATGCCTGTATCTTTGAGCTTGGGTTTAAAATACCTTCATGGCCTGTGTTATTTGGGATGACAACAATTAATAACACTAAGGAATTGTTATATTGTGCTCTACACATAGCACTTTTCCTACAGTGGCAGCACTAAAAGTTTTACATATTGAGAGAGAGTTGCTGTTATGAACAGTAAGGTACCTATAAATGCTATAAACTGAGAAAATTTAATCATAGACTCATATGACACAGTTATTTTCAATGCATAGTCCAGAGTTAATGAGACGTGTGAATGGTTTCATTGTGTAACAGTCTGAACTTTAGCCATAAGCTGCCGCAGTTTCAGTTTCAGAGGGTGAACAGGGTCCAATTCAGGACTGCTGTAATTGAACCAAAGTCAGTGACATTGCCAAAATGATGGGTCAAGTGTAGAGCGTGTGCACGCACAGTTTGAGTCTGGCTGTAACTCTAGGAGGTCCCACACATGGTGAATGGATGGTGGTGGGACAGGCTGGATGAATTGCCCTGTTTGAGTAAGGTTTGAAGGACATGAAATTCATCTGGGGGGGTTACACTTCTCTCTGACATGACTATGATACCCTGTGGTGGTGTGTGAAGGGAGAAGAAAGACAGGGGACAGAGGAGACATAGAAAACCTCCTATTTCTGCCCAAAATGAGGCTGTTCATGGAGAAGAGAGTTTGTGGATGGAGTGGCCCATGCTCCCATGCAGCTGCTGTGGATATTTGTGGACTCACCACCTCTCCAGGGAAGAGCTCCCCATGAAAACCATGACCATGAAAATCTTTGGCGTAAACATCTGGTGGCTTTGACTCCAAGGTTTCCTTGTATTGGCCGTTCTGCTGCCTGCAAAGGGGCTGTTCACACTGAAAGTGTGAGGGCTGGTCTTGAGCGACATGGGAGAATCACAGTTTGTGAAAGCAAGATGCGGGCATCAAAGTGGGACAATAGGGAAAATACTGAAGGATCTCTTGAGAGCTGTTTTGAAACTGCTTGTATCTTTTAGTGGAAATGTCAAATAATCTCCCATTAAAATCAATATAACTATCCCCAAATCCAGTGTGGCCATATTTTCCTCTGCATGACCTTGTGCTTATTTTTCCTATGTGTTAAGTCATAACCTGGGCACCTTGATACACTTATCATTTTTGACATTCTCTTTGTCAGTTCTTGTCTAGTCTCAAAATATCATTCAGCACTTACTTTGAAAACATTTAAAAATAAGATTATGTGAAAGCCACCTGGCTGTCGAGCCAGTTCAGGTAGACGCTGGATCGAGCTCTGAAACGTAACCTGCAAACAGCGAGGTTTTATCCACAGACCTTTCTCCTTGAGTTACCCAGCAGTGAGAGACTGAGTCTCCAAGAGCAAATATTTGTTTTCCGTGCAGAGCTCTCTACGTGAGCTAGACCCCAACTTATTGTGGGAAGAAAGAAGGAAACATCAGGCAGGGGGAAGAGGCCCACTGGAGGGCAACCCAACGAGAGAGAAAGGAGAGTTGTCGTAGGGGGAAATCCAACATCCTGCCCGTGAAATCAGAGGAGGGGAGAGAGCTGCAGGGGAAACCCAGGAGGTGGAGAAAGTCCACTGAGGAAATTAAAACTGAATTTGGACACACGCTGCAGAGAGGAGCTCCCTGGAAGAGGCACGGCTGAGCACCAGTGGTGATAACTGGGGGCAGCCCTCAACAAACACCAACAGCTCTCACTGCCAGCGGCATGGCAGCAGCAGAGGGGGGACTCTCATGTCAGTCTTTCCCAATTTTAGTTTTTATGATTCAGTGAAAAGGCGGGGGACTGAGAAACTATAAAAAACATTGAGCTCACCTCTTTCACAATTATCGGGTTCCCTGTGGCTCCCTTTTCACCATCCATCTTTCTTGTACATTAATGCAGTCCTGACTAATCAGACCAAAAGGCATAAATCAACATCCACAGTCCAATCATCTACAACACAAGGGAAACTGGAAGAAATGGTGAGCAATTAAGTATAAGTTAGTGTAGTTCTGTACCTGCTCCCTGATTTCCTCGAAGAAGACCTGCCTGGTTAAAAGTCAAAAAATCTTCATGAGGGTGAAGTGATTGGGGCAGATCATGGACACACTGCACGCAGAGATAGAGACACAGAGATGGTTAAAACTAAATACACTCCAAAGTGCACTTGGCAGAACCATTTTTACTGCAAGGTGATAGGTTTATATAGCAGTAGTTTTCATCCTAGAGAATCCTAAAATGCTCTGCTAATGCTATACACATAAAATTCACTTCACTACAGCTGCTAGGCAGACGGGTTGCTGGCACATTGCTTCCCACCCAGATGTGGGAAGGGAATAACCAACCCAGGACATCTCAGCAAAATCCTGTCTTAAGGGAAATTACCCCTGGGAAAGGAAGCAGAACTTGAATTCTTAACATTTCATGTAATACACAGACCTCTGGGGGTCCTGGTTTCTCCTCACAGATGTAATTTGGGAGGTAGAGCACTGAACCCAACTGTGTGGCCCTAGGGCAAATGAGAGGAAAACCCCAAGATTTCAGAGTTGGGTTGTGCGTGTGCAAGGACCAAGCCAGGATTAATCTGGGGGTGGGTCCATAGCAGCTACTCTGCCTTGCTTGGTACCAGCTTGGTGACACACAGCAGTGGGGGTACCTCCTGGCCCCCAGCCCGTGAGAAACTTCCTGACACTTGATCAGCCCCAACAGGGAAGCTCAGCCAAAGGGAATCAGGAGATTGAGGCTCTGTAGCCAGCTGTGGTGTGCAGGAGATGGCACCATCATTCCTCCTCTCATGCCATCCTTTGTCCCTGTATCAATAACTGGGGAAAGCTGGATGCTGCACGGGTACTACACAGGGCCCTTCCTGCTGGAGGAAGGTATGCGAGGGCTGAAAGCATTGAGCAGAGGAAGAAGACTGGAATGGGTGGCTGAGTAACACTGCTATTTGCAGAGCTGCTTCAAGCCAGTGGAAAACATTCAGTTTGGGAACAATTCTCCAATCCAAGCAATGACATGTTCCCTCATTCCCTTTTCTCTTTCCTTCATTTCCCCCACGGCCAATTTTTAGGCTTCGTTAAAGCTGAAGTAAAGCTGAATGAATTCCCCTGCAGCAGCATATTTACTCTGGTTTCACAGTGGTATAAATTACATGAAAGTTGGCTATTGAAACTGTGGGATATGGTGGAGCAGTGGTGTAAAGATGCAGAGTGACTCCAGTTTGCTCAAGATCAACACTGAAACCTGTGAGACCAGAATCTTCCTTGAGCTACCCTGTGCCACCCTCCCCTTCAAGGGGATGCCAAGCACCAGGGATGCCAGCTGCACGCCAGCTGGTAGTGGCACTGCAGAGGGTGACTGTAACATCAGCTAGGGAACATATGGCAAGAGCAGCAAATCCAGATGGTGATAATGAAGTGGAGAGGAGCAAATATCCTGTCTCATTAAAGTGTTCCCTATAATTAGAGAAATTGCCAATGAGAAACACTGCTGAAGAATGAGAAGGGAAATTGCTTCTACATTCCCTGTGGTGTAGTGCTCTGTGAAAGCTGATGTTGCTGTGATTAGTGGCTGTTTCTCCAAGGGGAGTAGGTGAAGACTTCAAAGGGAGCAGATTCCCAACACACAAGGTGCTGGGCACCCAGGCAGGGAAGGAAGCAGCCTGAAATCACTCAGAGGAAGCTCTCCTGACTCTCCTCCCAGAGACCTTGCATGGAGACACCCTTTGCTATGTCAGACACTGAAGGGCGCCCCAGCAGAGAGGATGTCACTGGCACAGGCTGTTCACTATAGCTTCAGCAGTTTCTCCAGGGCCTTTTTTGGCTGAGGATGGATTTTGTGGGGAGGAAGGGGCGGGGGGGGGAGCAGATCTCAGCCTTACCATAATCACTAAAAATAGACCCTAGTGTGCATTTGCTCCCTCTCTCCTAGATTGCATTACCTTTGGGACTTGTCCAAATAAAAGATTTAGGAGGGTAGCCAAGAGGAGAAGATCTCTGAATACGGTAGCAAGGACTCTGTTTTCTTTAATTTTCTAGTTTCTGTAATATAGTTTCTAGTGAAAAATAAGTAAGCCACAGACAGTGGTGCTTTTGTATCTGTTCCTTGCATCGAAGATTTCAGCTGTTAGAAATTAGAGTGCGGTTACTTCTTTGACCCCTGTAATTTCTGCAGAGAACAGTGATCTGGTCTCACAAGCATCCCCCTGGCCAAGCCTTCAGGACTAGGAGTGAAATTTGCTCAGTATGCCAGGCCAAGGGTGCTTTTTGAAGTATATGCCCAGAGAAGGAGAGCTAAAAGCTTCAGCAACCTTTTGCTACGTTAATCCATCATACTCTGACAAGCGGATGGCTCAAATGGGCTGGATCATTTATGGAAGGAGGAGGGAGGTTTCTCATGAGAAGTGGGATTTTAATAGCAAAAGAGATATGTGAATGCTTTAATCTTTATGCCAGGGTGTGTTTCTGTTTAAGAAGATTCTGACCTTATTTGTCAGGAGAGATTGCTGTGAACCTGGCTTTGCAACTGGCCAGACTGTATATTTATTTTTTTAAACAGCCTCCGTTGTTATAAGCCAGGAGGGTCACTCTGAGCAGCAGCTGCTGAAGAGGCTGGCGGGCGCCCCAAAGCAAAGGTCAGCAGAGCATTTCCAAGCAGGGTGTAGGGCATTTCCAAGGGATTAGCAGCTGGTTGGGTGGAGATGCAGTCCTAAAAAGCATCTCAGAAGGTCCTTGGCCGCAGCTGGATGCTGATCTGGGGGTGCCTCATGCCAATAGGGCTAGTGCTATTATGAATGATTACAAGCTTTTGAAACAATGCACATTTTGAAATGCTGGGTTTGATGGTTTTTGAAAGGGGCTAACAACCTAACAAACAGCCCTAGAGAGTGCGTTTCCCCGCTGAGACACAGCTGTAAACAAAGGCAGCATTGCTGTGATTTTCTACCATGCTTTTTGCCATCCTGTGCTTCAGGGCCTCAGTTCAGCTGGCATCTGCAAAGACAAAATTGAACCTATACTCATCGGTGGTGCCTCTGCTGTGCTACCAACAGCAACATGCATGGTGCAGATCACTGTATATCAGCAAAATATAAAGCTCAGGCTTTGTTGTGGCATTTTCCAGTGGAACAGCCAGCAGAAACCCTTTTCTGCCAAGAATAAGCAGGACATGAGAACAACAGGGGTTTGTACCCCATTTTGGGCTCAGACCTCTTCTTGCCACTTTAGCCAAGACACGACTTGAAATCTCTTCTCTATGGCAGTCCCTGAAGGGGCAAGGCAGAGCATCCTTATGGCCAGAAGGTCTTTTGGATGGAGCTTTAGGCAGGCTTTTGAAGCTCAGGACTCAAATTGAGCCAAGACACGTGACAGCACACTTCTGAGGGCACAGGGCTCTTACTTCCCTGCTAGCATCAGTCTCCACGGGATACAAGTGCTCACTGTGACATGAATAGATTCCAAAAATCTTCCTTTGCCACTACAGAAGAAGTAGGTAAGGCAACAAGAGGTCACTCAGAGTTCAGAGATGCTCTCAACCCTTGGATAGAAGGCAAGAGGACAGCACAGACTCCAAAATTTTCAGGATGCCAGTGTAGAAAATGCCATCAAATGCCTGAGCCCTGCAGCAGAGCGGGTAAAGAGGCAAATCATGACATCAGATGGAGTCCTTCAGCATTTCACACAGCTGGGCAAGGCTCTAACAGTGACAGAGCCCAAAGAGAAAAGAAATTAGGGACAATGGAGTATACGATCAAACCTATGCCCCTTTGGAAGTCCTAGTGAGTAGTCAGTCCGCTGTTTTGCAGACGGCAAAGTACTTTGGGACAAATTATGCTGATACGTTACAGGATTTTCAAGTGTATCTTGTGCTAATTTTCCAAACTTCTGGGAAAAGGAGAGTGTATGGGGGATTTTGTACCTAGTTAACTTTATGGAGTTCTTGAGTAAGGGTGTATTTATTTTCTGAGCTAGACATCATTTCAAACATTGCTTTGTGTTTCTTCATTGGGGACGCAGGGTACCACTTTATTGCCTTGTGTAAATTGCTTGTTGTTTTATTGAAGCATAAAAACACTTGGCATGGCTACAGTGTCCCATTATCTTTCAATTGGGTGAGCAATAATTCCTTAAACAAACACAAAACCTTATTAAACTCTCAAATACCTAGAAATCAAAACAACTTAAGAACAAGGACTTCCAATATGCTGTGGGTAATGAAGAAATGAATGTGCTTTTTAACTATTGAACACAATTAAATCTGGAAAAGCACCTTGAAAGCTAAAATAAAAACAAGTCTCATGTTAGCACTGCCTGCAGTGTTTCCTTGTTTTTCTTTCTGCTTCTGTCTCTGCCTATAAGCACGCTACAGTGCTGGTTATTAGTGCCAAACAAATCCCAAGGAAATGCTGATATTCTGCTTCCAGACAAGTTTACAGATATTAATCCAGTAGGGAGAGATGGCAAAGGAGAGGCTGGCAGAGCTTCTTGTGTTTGCTCAGCCCTTGGAGAGGGATGTGTGCCAGTGCTGGACTCTGAACTGGGGCTGATGCCTCTTTATACACACATGGGATGGAGACCAAGTCAACAGCTAACCCCCTTCCTGCAGCATTTGTGCTTCATAAAAGCTGACCTCATCTCAGACAAATCTCAGTACATTCATCACCAGGAATTTGTGAGTCATCCCTGGGAAACTTTTCTCCCTCTGCACTAACCATCTGAGCAGAACAGCTCATGCTGCATTGGCCAGAGCTTGGCTGCTTAGGTCGGGCTTCAGTGGATTTTCTCTGACTCACCACGACAGCAGCTTGCTGATCAGGATCCTGCATACCGGTGGCACACAGAGATGCTGTGCCCACAGCTTTTACTTCAGTCCCTTTCTCCCCAAAGAACAGCATCCTGGTAAAGATGCAAGGGTCAGTCCCTAGGCCAGGGATGGCTCATGGACAACACAGCAACTAGAGACAGAGTCTGAGGAGAGGAGATGGCAAAATCAAACTATGATGACAGTGCTGAGGGTTGCCATTGACATCAGGATCAGTGCCAGCTAGCAGAGAGCAAGGGCATCTCCCCAGGCCTGTGGTCTCAGTGGGCCACTGTCAACTCCCCAGCTGCCTAAAAACTACCACCACCTTTGGCTCCTGTCCTCAGCACAGCACACCTAGCTGGAGGTTACATGGGAGCAAAGAAGCCTGTTTTGAGCATCACTCCCCAAAAATGAGGAATCAGTGAGATCTACCAGGAGCCCAGTGCGCCCAGCTGAAATGAGAGGCTGCTTTGATTTTTCAAGCTCACGACGGTCAGGTTGACAGGAACACCAAAGGTCTGTGATCCTCTTCCTCCCTCATAAATTTGGCAGGTCTCTGCAGGACCTTAACCATGGCTTTGCAGAGGCCCCCTGCCCTAAGAACAGAAGATACAGATGGAGACTGCAGAGGACCTATGTAAAAGCATAGTTCAGCTCTGGGACAAACAGAGCATTGGATTGACAGGGAGAGATGAACAAGCAAGTACAGAACCCGAGGCAAAATAACACTGCCCATGCTACAGTGGGGGAGATATCAAATCACACAGCCCATCTATCTGCTAGTGCTAGATTTTCCCTAATTGGTGCTGTATCCATTACACACAGCCTTTGTGCTTCCACGAGGGGAAACAGTGCCTGCTCAAGGAGCCCAAGGGAGGTGTTTGGTTTTCCAGGGGGGCTCAAGCTAACATGTTTATTTTAAGAGAAGCCCTTTAATATTTGAACCCACCCCATGAGCATCTGGAGAGAGTGCCTGCTCAGTCAGATGTCTTCCTCAGATTTCACATTTAGGAAAAAGGAGGCTAATTCCTGATTTCTGATGGGAGGATGGTGTGGAAGGAGTTTGGGCAGCTGGAGGAAATGGCAGTAATGGCATTAGGAGTTCTCATAAATCATCTGTGAGTGTTTGGATGCTTCGTTTTATGCTTATGCCAACATGCTCACTTTCTGAGCCAAACATCACTGATTTTGTTGGAATTTCCCCAGTGAGGCTTGGCCAGGAGAAAATGGGACCTTTTTTCTTTAACTGTGTCTGCTTTTTCATCACAAAACATCAGAGTAACTCATTCTTCCCTATTCTGCACCCCCAGCTTTGCATGCACACAAACATTTTTGTGCTAACAGAGTGAACTTCTGTGCTCAAGGCAGCATTACTTGAGGTAAAAGCTAAGTCAAGGCTAACAGCTATGTCAAGATTGAGTTCTTTCTGCCCCGAACACAGAGCAGGGTTGATGCTGAAGTGGGCAGAGCTGAGCAGACTTAGGGAAATCAGAGAGCTTCATCTCTCTGCAGTGGTTTGGCCGTGGAGACTTCTGCGTTTAGCACAGCAAAACTAGAGACTCAGACATTTCAGTGACATTCAACAATCTGACGCTGAGACAATAAATCCTTGCATTTGGGAACCAAGGTGCTGCCTCTCCTCATATCAAAGGGGAAATGGCTGGGCAGGCAACCCATGAATACAGGCCACCCTCTTCTACCCCCATGCCTCCAACTGTTCTATTTGTCTTATATGTGTCTTAGCTATTTTTTTCTCCGCCTTTATCCAAACAGCTAGGAAAGAGAAGATCAAGGTGTCCTTCCCTTAAACATATTTGGAACCATATTTTTATCATATATTAGGGCTACCTATTTATTTCAAAGAGGTTTCTGCTGATTTCCAGCATGGTCTGTATGGTCAGGGAAGCACAGAGCTGAGATTGGATCCCCTCCTCCTTGAAGGGCTGAGAATTGATAAGAGATAACTGGCACTGCCTGGTACCAAATGATCTCTCACAGTGACAGGTGCACGTGAGAAAATTCAGACAGAAATCTCTAGCCACATGTAATATTTCAGGGTCTGTCAGGTTAAATATAGTAATCTTGCTACCAGAGGACAAGAACCAGGCAGCTATGCTGGTTTACACCAGCTATGGATCTGGTCCAAGCGTTAGACGTATACGTTGATCATGCACCACATCATGAGACCAGGAAGCAACATAACCTATTACATACACAGGAATTTTTAGAATATCTGTGTTATGGCAGCACTCGGGACTTGTGCAAAGTGTTGTACAAATGCAGAATAAAAAAAAAAAACAAAAACAGTCCCTTCTCTCAGGATCTCACAACATAAAAACAGAAAGCATCTAGACACAAAGAAAAATAAATAAAAAAGAAACTTATGATGCCTAAAAAAACCCGACCAGCACCTGATTTACTCACCATGTTGATTGACACCCATTTCCACGTGTCTGCAGTCAGGTCTAGTTTCACAGGACAACTGCTAGATCAGGAGAGCAGGTATTTTGTGTGTAGGGACTGGCCTCAGGGTGTTATTTAAATGCATAGACTAGGGACACTGAAAGGTGGAGAGCAAAATCTTTCTAGAAATACTTTTAGGATGAGACCTAACTTATTAGTATTGTCATCAAATGCCAAGCCTTAAACAAATTATTTTCTATAGGATTTTACCACAAAAGGAAACAAAGGTCTTCCAGACTATTTAAGGACAAACAAAGCCACGACAATGGGGCTGACTAGGTTAGTGGCTGCTACCTGAAGGCTGCTGCTCTCTGTGCCACAGCTGCTGTGATTAGGCAGAAACTGGGAAGAGGAAGATCATGGTTATATGGAAAAGTCTGCTACATGCACCTGAGCTGGCAGACAGCACAGACTCAGGGCCAGGTCTCTGCACAAGCCTCTTACCTCTCCAGAGCAGCATTCCCAAGACTCTGGTGATGTTGGAGCAGCACTTTGAAAGCTGCAGGTGCTACATATGTCCTAAATGCTGTTCCTAATTGGAAGCCAATAGCTGTTATATTGCCTGCATTTGTGCCAAAAAGCATAGGGGTTTGCATGCCTTCCACACTAACTTATAAATCCACCCCAGGCTGTTTGGGGTCTTAATGTGAACCTACTCAAATTGGCCTGCCTTTGGAGAAGGTGGGTGAAAGGTTTGCAATCCAGAGTCATGGGTTCATGATGACAAACAAACGAAGGGAAACCTCCCCCTTCCCATCACCCCACCCAGTCCTGAAAATGGAGAAGGTTCCCAGCCTCCAGCTGCTTTCCCTCCCCTTGGTCTCAACCTGGCATCTTGGAGTGGGGGGAGAGAAATGAACCCCGCAGTGAGGTATAAGATACATGTTCTCAACGTTCATCTAGTATGCTAGAAAGCTGAAGAGTCATCAAGGTTGAGCCTGGCCAGGTTTCTGAAAGAGGTGTAGGACCTCAGAGATCCACAGGTTTAATGCAAGCCCAAGGGAAGTCAAAGAGATGGGGATACTGAAGGCAAACCACAAATAAATGGCTTTAACATGTCATG
Organism: Numenius arquata; assembly: GCF_964106895.1. Lineage (NCBI taxonomy): Eukaryota > Metazoa > Chordata > Aves > Charadriiformes > Scolopacidae > Numenius > Numenius arquata. The sequence continues at coordinate 13,138,497 of NC_133584.1, forward strand.
GAAGGAAGTTCTCTTTTTTTCTCCATCCTGCAGTAATCCAAAAGCCTGGGAATAACTTATTATGCAAATAAGCTTCATGTTGTGCAAAGGTGGCTTTTTTGTGGGAGAGACCTAGTCAGGGGTCTCAAGAGGAGAGGAGAAACAGAATGGAGATGCACACCCAGAGTGGATTTTTAGGTTGAATATAGTAATAGAAGAATAATGGATTTTATACATCTCCAGATAAGCAAACAAATATTTTCAGGAGCCATAACCAAAAAGCTTTGACTGTGTATATTCACTGAATAAAAATAAAAAGGAAAATATTATGAGAATGTGACAGTCGTACTGCCTAACACTCTGAAGTTAGGGGGCATCAGAGCTAAGGCTGCTTTATTTTGCTTCCTGCTGTACCCATGAGATGAACGCGCAACAAGAGGCCTCCAGGGCATGTTCTTCATTATTTACTCTTTCTGCCTCCTTCCCCCTCAGCACTGTGGCTTGCTCGGACCACAGAGTAGACGTTCACGTTGTATAAAATAATTGTGTGTTTTGTATTCTCCTCATTCTTCAGCATGCAGCTTCAGGTCTTATTCAGAGCAAGCATTTAAATATTGCTCTGAGAATACAACTTTAAGCTTTTCTCTGACTGTTTTATGCTGTCCCTAGGGGCTGCTCTGCCATTCATTAGTTTCTTTGTGCAAGAAAGAAATACTATCAGCTCCATGTTAGCTGTATAAAATTAATCCACGCAAAATAAAGATGAAATATAGCAACAAACTTCGGTGTGCCTTCTGAGGCATCAATATGCTGATTTTTCAGGGTATGACATATTTAATTTATCTAGGACACAATTTCTATTAACATCAGCCACATCAGTGAGCATTCACAAGCACCATCATCCTCGCCAAGTTCTATCAGAATGTTTTCACCTGTAAATTTGTGGTTTTCACCTGTAAATTTGGCCAATTTGGGGAAAGCAGCAAACCTCCCATTCAAGGTGGGCACCTCCTGCAAAACCTCCAGGCTTGGACAGCACTTTGTTTTCTCAAGAAACCAGAGACAAGAATTTGCAAAACTACATATGTATCCCAAATCTTAGCCACAGAGAATAGGACAATTATAGCTGAAACCTTCCGAAAACATGGAAATGCCTGAGGCGGACAGACCACACGGAAATCTTTAGCTCAGAGTGTTTGACAGAGTCATAGAGGAAGGTCTTCTGCTGGGAGGTGCTGCCCAGAAGCACAAGTGGGCACCCAGCCTATGTGCCTGCGGTGCCTTCAGGGGCAACGCGGCAGTGGTCACTTGGGCTGACCCTGCCGAGGGATGGGGTCCTGCGTCATGCCTAAGATCTGGCATCCCTCCCAAAACAGATGTTCCTGCACTGCTGCCCCTTGCTGAGACAGAGCCTTGATGAGCATGGCTAAACCTCATTAAAAGCAGCATGAGCAGGAGGTGGCAGTGGAAGCCCTCTATGGCCTCTGTATTTTGCTCTTCTGATGCTGAACAGAAGCCCGGATGGATTATTTTCAATATCAACAACTATTTACTAATCTGGGAGGGACTCTGCAGGATTGAAGCACAAACTTTATTGTCACAGCATCCAGCCCCTGCTCCAGTGCATAATGAAAGAGCAACAGCCGGAAAGAGGGAGAAAAAATGCAGCGTAGCAGAGGCTGGTGTGCAGCACGCTGAGTTGGGGCCACTGCTCCTGGCAGGGGCTGTGCTAGGGTGGCGCGGTGCCCAGCTACTGTATGGTGGGAGATGCACAAAAGATCGTACTGCACTGAGGCCTTGGCACGGATTTAGAGGGGCTGTAGGACTGGACATGCCGTTTTTGCCCAAAATGTAAAACAACTTCTGGCCATTTTTACTCATTTGAAATAGCAAGTGTCTGAGTGCTGGGCAAATTCCAGGTCGGTTAGCATCATTATGCCTAGTTAAATGGTCATGGTAGTTTTTAATTAAACTCATAATTCTTTTTGATTGCTCTCTCCAGGCTTTTGTGCAACATCACCAGACACTAATAGACAAGCGTGAGATGGGATGTAAAGAGCTCTGAGATCCCTGTGGCCATGCTGTAATTTTCATTGCTATGGCACCTTTTACAGCCAGGTTAACTGTCACTAAATCATTTGCACAGCAGATGTTGGCTATTCTGACTGCAAGCAGGTGCATCTGCCAGTATGGTTAATCTTCAATGAAATCTGAAAGATTATGGCTCCAGAGCAAGGGTAATAAGCTGTTAGGAGTCCTGCTTGGAATGTAATTACTCTAGTTTGCGTAGAGTTACAGAGAAAAGGACAGCAAAAATTAAACTAGTGGGTAGGTATGTGAATCTCAGATCCATTGATGACACTGGAGACCAGAAAAACAGAGGTTCAGCACAGTTTCCTTCTTCATTACCCAGGGTCAACATTGGATTGGGTGGGCCCATCTCTTGATCCACTCGCTCACCAGCTTTACTGCTGGGACTGTCTTCAATCAGCCAGGTTTGTTATTATTCCCTGGGCAAGAGGAGCTGCCGCAGGGCACAAGATTGAAGCCATCAGGCTCATTTTACAGAGCAAACACTTGACTCCTTCATGATGGTCTTGTACAATGGTTCTCATGGAGATCACCAAGGACAGGCATCTCAGGACACCATGAGCACAGAGGACTTGAGACAGCCCTTTCCCTTCCCCGTCCTGGAAGGATTACAAGTAATCTAACTAATGTCCAAGCATTGTGGGGTTCACAGCACCAGTTTCTAAAAGAAACCTGTTTGATGCATGGTACATTTGGGGTTGTGGAAAAATTTATGAAGTGTGTTGTGCTTGACAGCTTTTTCCAGGAGGGCTTTGAGTGGACTTTCTTCCAAGAGTCTGCATTCACTTATAGTTTGGAATATGTGATCTCATAGTGTTTGTATTTATACTTCTCAAAAAAAAATTTTTACAGCAGCAGTATCTATAGGTTACTGAGAGGCACCAAGTGAAGTCATCATAAGGTCACTCACAGGATACTGCCTCCTACGTGGAGCACATCAGTTTGGCTGCAGGATAGCTACAGCTGAAGTTACTTTCTGTAGCTATGAACTGAAGAAATACAAGCAAGGGATATTAAAGTGATGAAATAACACAATAAAAAGGGAAAACACGCTGCAGGGAAAACACTCCCCTGGCTGGGGGCAGTTATAAGGATTTGATAATGGAAGGGGGCTTTTCCATCGCCTATTCCAACATTAGGAAAACATGCAGGTCCCTGAGCAACAAGCTCAAAGCGCTGTTTCTTTCATGACTTCTTCAAAGAGTCCCTGATGTCTCATGAATGAACAGAATTTCCATACTGAGATATTTCTGAATCTCGTTCAAGATTCCTAAGCTCTCCTGGGAATATCTCCCCCCCATCATGCAGGTGACACCCTTGTTAACCATCAGTGTAACAGGAGGCTGTGAATCAACCTCACATCACGCAAGAGGTTTTGCGCCTGCTCGGATGGTTCTTCCTCCTCTTCTCAACCTATTTTCAGAGGGAAAAAAGTAATCTCCTTACTGGAGGAAGGGAAAGCATGGCATAAGAGACCAGAAGAAGAAAAGGTACAGCAAAAGTTTGCATCTCAGCCTTTGACTCTGAGGTTGCAGTCTTCCCTGGGTAGCTGAGCAGGAGACATAGCCCCCATCAGTCTAATGGGTGAGCTGGGAGCATGGAAACATCCATGATGTGGGAAAGAAGCACCCCATGGGCAGTGTGGAGCTCCTGGAAATCTTCATCTCAAAGGTCCTCCCAAAATGAGCTCTGCTGCATACACAGCTGCGTGAGTCCATGGAGTTGGATTTGGACCTTGTTGTGCCATAGGAGTCTTTTGGGTAGTTTGGCTCATTTGCCAGACAAGCTCTTTGCTCAGAACAGAAATACCAGCTTGTTTGACCCAGGCTGCATGTTTCCATAACAAACTGAGGTTAAGAAACACCCTGATTCCAAACCAGTCAGTGCTCCAAGGTGACTCACAGTGCTCTGAATGCCCAGAGTTTTTAAGAAAAAAAAATGTTTGTTTTTGAATCTTTTTTCTGCATTCAGGACTTCTTTTTTATCTTTTTTTTTTTTTTTTGCATGAAAGATATGTCAGTGATAACACAACCATTTCCAGAACTCACTACTGCTGATTATTTTATCTGATGGAAAACCTAAGCCCTCCTTTACTCATTAAGACAGTCAAATTTATGATGCCAAATAGCTCAGAGGCATTCCAGCACCCACTGGAAGTGGTGGTAGCTTTCCCACTGACTTCAATGGGCACAAAATATTCCCAAGACTGGAAACCCCAAATTACCTGCATCTGTTCTGCACATTTCTGAAGCCTTCCAACTACTAACAAGACCATCATGTTGCAAGAACAACTACAGCTATGTGAAACATTAGTGAGATTGTGTGTCTCGGTCTAAGTCCTGATCTACTCCAGTTGATTGGAAAACTGCCATAAATAAATCAGGAGTTGGCCCCAAGCGTGCTGAAAACGAAGGCCAGGTTCTTCAGTGCGCTGCGTGCACAAGGAGCAGCCCTTGGCTTGGGGTGCATGGGAGGGTATTAGTCAGTGTTAAGATTTCTATAGCTGCCCATGGAGTTTGAATGCTTGCCACCCACCTTGTCCTCAGCCACTTGGCTACGATGGGTGCAGGGGGGAGAAGGAGGATACAGCACCCTGTAAACTGGAGCAGTGAGGGTGGCTTCCCTTCTCTCCTTGGAATGGGGAGTAGGGCACGAAGGAGAGTATCTGTATTATGAAGAGAATACATAGGGAGTATTTGGGGAGTTGCTGGAGGACTTGGAGGGTAGCAAGCCAGCAAGGGGTCTGTATTGCAGAAGAAATTTGGGGAGCAGTGAAACAAAGTGGTTGTGGGGAGGCATGGCAGGAGAATGAACCACTGGACAGAAGTTATGGTCTACCTGGTCTTTCTCTTCACTAACTCCTGCCCCAGCTCCTTGTCTACCTGCCTTACTGCCCTCCTCCCAGCTCTTCCTCTGGGGCTGGAGTGCGGGAGAGGATTGCTGAGAAGCGGCGCCAGAGCAGGGTGGGGGGACAAGGGTGGCCAAGAGGAAGGTGTGAGTGTTGTGCTGCATAGAGGCAAACCTGAGGGGACATAGAAAATCCAATGTCTCACAGGCATGAGACAGTCATGAGGGAGACATTCCCACTCTTAGGTGTGGGGGAGGTTGCCCAGGCTCCCATCCTGAGGAAATTTAAGGCTCTAATATACAAGATCAAAAAATACCAGCCCATGGTAGGAAGTCCCTCTCTTTCCCTTCCCATGTATGGTTCCACCCAGCACTGCCCTTGTCCTGCCAGAGCAGCAACGTGTCCAGGAGACACGCTGCTGCCCCTCACGTCCCACCGCTTTCTGGTACCTCTGCTGTTCACACAGAAACATGGTGGAGCCCGGGCACTGAATTCAGCCCCTCTTGGAGAAGTAAGATGACTCCTCGGCACCTGGGAAGCATCTCTCTTTAATAAGAAAATATATAAAGGAAAATAAATTTGGTGGAAGGGTAAGGATTAAGTTTGCATAATTCTTCTGTAACAGAGCTAGATGCTGCATAAGGCAAACAAAACCCAGGGAAAAGAGGAGCGATAGCACAGCAGGGGCAGAGGGAGGTTGAGTCGTCCTGTTTTGAGGTCTGAAGTTATAGCTGGCAGCCTCTCGACAAGGCCAGTCAGCATTTTGGGGACAAAGCGGCCTGGCTGTACTGAGGAGGCAGAAAACATGCCTTGAGACCAAAGTTACGCCTTTTATTGACAAATGTCGGCTCCAGGGGATTAGCAGGGCACAATGCCTCCCTTCTGATTTACTTGCCGGCCTTTCATTCCCTGCAAGGCGGGTAAGCAGCCGCCCCTGCATTCAAGGGGGGAAAAAAAGGGGCAAGGGTAGGAAGGTCAGAACCAGCTGACTCTTTGGCAAATTCCTCCCTCCTTCCTCCGCATGTTCCCTCGGTTAGAGCTGGGGAACAAACGCTGGGGACCTGGGAGAACAAAGACCGGCTGTAAGCAGCACACCCAGGATTGTTTGGGGTATGGTGGACTGTTGGGACTCTGGGCTTCTTGTAGCTGAGGGCACAGGGCTCTGCATGGCAGGATTTTGGGCTGAGGGCCCAGTAACCTGGGTAATCGCTTCTGCTCCCCTCGAAATGATGCATCCTCACTGCATCAGCGGCATAATGAAGAGGTGCCAGGATCATACCACCATCTACTGGTCTTTTTCTCACTGCTGCAGCAGTGCTGGCGGGTCCCTCTGCAGCCTGACTCAGCCCTGCTACCTGCCTCTCCCCAGGCACCCTCCTGCCTCCTTGGCAGTGCCAGGAAAGCCGTCCTATCAACTGTGCAAAGCTGTCCCAAGGCTGGTAAGCAGCTCCACATCCCTGGGTTCTCTCAGAGATCCTCTTTGCTGGCTTTCCCAGCTGTGTGCCACAGCCATTTTCCCACAGTGTCGTACTTTCCTAATTGCCCTCTTCTAGTTTTGAAGCAACCAAGGCACGCTCTGCTCCAGACCATATTGCTTGGATTTGCCATGTGTGAAAGTGTAAGTGGATTGATGCTATTTATGTGCTTCTTGCCAGCTTATTCAGTATGGAGAGCTTGAAAACCTGCAGGTAAAGCCAGGCCAACAGCAGCCCATCTGTGCCAAGAAAGGTACCAGGTTTCGTCCAGGGGGCTGAAATCCCGCACACTGGTCTCTCCATCAGACGAATGAGCTGATGAAAGAACCATGGTTGACTGCTAAAAAAATAAAAAGAATGAACAGGATCATGGCAGTTTATTTCACACAGACTGGTCACATCAGCCCTGACAAGGTCATATACACAAAAGGTTGCAAAAACTCTTCTGGGAGTCTTAATGAGAGCAGTCTGCTTTAAGTTCTCAAATGAAGTGAACATTGTTTGCCTACGTGGAAGGCAGTAATATTAACATTGCATTTCAGATGTCTACAGCACTTTGCAGGGATTAACTAGTTAATCCCCATAATAGCTCTAAGCAACTTTTACTTAAGCATCATTGTTGCCCATTTTATATGTCACAGGTGGTGGGATTTCTCCAAGTCTAAACTTCAGATCCAGAAGTTCCCAGACTCTGGGCTGGTGGTCAGTCTAACTGTCCCTGCTGCCATCTTCTTCAGATGGATGGATAAGCAAGGGCTGTGCACATAGGCACAAGAGATGGGGTGTGAAGTACTTGTCCAGTTGACAGGAGTGACCATGCTCACATTTTCTGAGGTTAATGGGATCAACACACACCCCATGAGCAGCTCAGCCTGAACACATTACTTCGAACAGTGCTGGAAGCCTGATCGACTGACCATCTCCGGCCCATTTTGTCAGCTTTGCTTTCACGTACCAAGGAAAATTGTTGAGTTAAAAGCCTTGTAGGACAGTGCGTCTGTTTATCTTGTAATCTTGTACAGCAACAGCAGCCACCGTGAAATCCAACTTGACAGCCAGTCAGCCCTGGGCTGAGCAGCCTCTTTCTTCCTGGGCAGTTTTTCCACAGTCTGCTCCAGTATGTCGACATTCTCACCTGTGGAGAGTCTGCCAAGCTCTGCCCACAGACATCTCAGAGCAGGTGCCTTTCACAACAGACAGCAAACTGGGCATGAATTGCATATACAAGCCCCATGCTAGGTTTCACAGGATTGCTGCTAAAAAGCTTTTCATTGCTGTTATTAATAATGCAAGACCAGAAGCCCCCTCCTCAGTCATGGCTGCTCCCAGGATATTGGTTATAGTTGCAGATGAGGATGTTTAAGGTCTTCCCAATCCTCATATCCCCTCCTTGTAGCGTGCTAATCTGATCATACACTGCCTGGGTCAATGCAGTAACCCTGTGGCTGTGGTTTCAAGGTGTGCTGAGCCACCATCAGAACCACTACAGCCACCAAGGGGGCAGTGAGAGCTTCTCTGGTCTTTGGGTGACATGGGCTCTCACTTTGACTGCCAGCAGGCAAAGGGACTGCCACAGCCCCGTGTGGAGCTTGGAGCAGGCTGCCACAGTCCCCTGCCAGCCTTGAGAAGCACAGGGTGATGAAATGTTGTTATAGGCTCTGTCTCTTAACTGTTGATGGACTTTGCACTGAGGTCAAATATACCTTCCTGCCTGCTCCAGGGACAGTTGCATACAGCAGGGGGTAACACGGGCAGGTGGAACAGGGACATCTGCATGCTCCTTAGACCACCTTCCCAGGACTTGCTGCCCATGGCTCTGTGGTCCTCTTTCTCCAGAGAAACTCAGCAGCAACCAGAACAACTGATGGAGAGTTTAAAAGTGTGGACGTCAGCAAGTGGTTCACAACACACCAGCAGCCCATGTCCCAGTAGGGACTGGAGTTAAAGATACAGCCTCACACCCTTCCTCTCCTCATAGCTAGACGATGAATTCCTCCTCAGTGTCCCAGTGAAATCCTGTCTCGAGGGAAGATCTGAAGGAGGATAAAAAGGATCTTACAGACTGGTTCAAAGAGTTTGGAGGGTGAAGCGTGAGAACACACCACATGCTGGGGCAGACAGTGGGACAGCTGGGTGGAGTAGCACCCCGGTGTCGCAATGAAGGGCAGGAACCCGACAGAAAGGGCCAGACAGCAATGGGCTGTGCAAATCCAGCGTGACCAAGGCAGCCTGGTTGGAAATCCACGCTCCCGGGCTCCGTGAAGGCACAGCCTGGGCTGAGCACCTGTAGATGGAGCTGCGAGAGCGGCTCCGACCGGCTGCAGGCAGCCACCTCCCTGCCTGCAAAGCCCGGGTGGGTGGTGGGTGAGGCAGGCAGCAGGGCAGGGGTGGGGGGGAGCACACTGACCCTCACCTGGCCACAGGCTTTGGCATGGGAAGGTCGGAGCTCCCCAGGCTGGGGAACTGTTGTTATGTTTGGAGGAATCCAGAAATGCTGCTCAAACGGTTTCCTAAATAGGGAGAGAAATCCCAGAGACAGGCAGGGAAGCCCTGCTGACAGCACAAGTACCCAAACCAACAGGCACTAACCCAAATGTCAGTCATTTTCTTAGAAAACAGGCTGAAATTCGTGTTCTGTGCACTTTAAGACAGGGACTGGGACTACCACCATGCGGAGCTGTAGAGGCAGCCTTCACCTTGCCAAGCTTTTCAATTAGCATAAATATTCAATATTCAGTGACCCTGAAAGACTGACCCTGTCCCCAGGGTCTGGTTACAGGAGAACCTGCTAGACCCTCCTCAGATTTCTGTCTTTTCCTGCAAAAACTCCTTCCCAAACCATAGAACTTTTCCCAAGGGGAAAACCTAAATGCCACCTATTGCCATGAAATGCTCTGTGAAGTTTTCCAGTTTTGAGGAAAATTGTTACTGTGAGTGCTCCTCCCACACAGCTTCTCCCAGAGCAGCAGCTGGGGCAATCCCCCCCCCCCCCCCCTCAACACGCACACACACTCTCCCGACAGCTGCACCACAACCCAGGGAATACATGGGGTTCCCCATGCATCCCCTCCTTCCAGCTCCATGTCCCTTCCCAACGCCAGGCTGGCTGCTCCAGGACCTTTGGGGTGCCGCAGCAGCCTCTGACAAGTGTTTCCCTGGCAGAGTGCAGTTCTCCAGCGGCTCAGCTGGATGCACTGTAAGCTCCACTTTGGAAGTGGGAGCGCTTCAAGCGGAAACTCATCTCAGAGACTTCCAGGAGCAGCAGGTTCCTGCATTCTTGGCAAAGGGGGAAAACAAAAAATAAAAATCAGCAAGTGAGCAGAGGCGATGGTAGTGTGAGCAGAGGTGGGAGATGTTCAGCTACGTGTGTGTCAGTCCGGGGCGTTAACATCAGGGTGCTACAGTCCCTGCAGAATGCTCTGGCTGGCAAAACACTTAGTCTCACTCTAAGCCATTGTACCCAGAAAACAACCCATCCCTATGCACCACTCCCAGGTCAGGCATCAGCCCCATTTCACCCAAAAAATGTCTTTTTATTGCTGTTGTTTAGTGTGAGAGCAGACAGGAAGGGTGGGGGTGTACAAAGAGGTGGTCAGCTGGTAAGAAAGAAAAGCTCAGGAAAACAGAACTTATCCACAGCCGAGCTCATTTCTCTGCCAAGCTCCCTGCAGCCCCCCAAGCTCTTCTCCTCACTGGATTCTGCTCCCTGTGAGATGCGAGCCCTACCCATGGGGTCATTTCCCAGGCTCAGATGCTTCTGAAGTGACCCCTCTCCCCGGGAGGGGGCTGCAGGATCCAACTATCCAGGAGGCCAAACAAGGAAAGCCTTTCTTGGCAAGGGAGAAAAAAGGACCTGAGAGGCCCCCTCAGCTCAGGTGACCCATCCGACCCCCATTGCAAACAGCTATAAATCCTCCTACTTCCCCACAACAGCATTCCCGGGCGCTCCCCCTCTCACTGGAGCTTGGCCTGGCTCTGCAAAGCATGTCAGTGCTGGCCGGCATTGGAAGGTAAATATGCAGTTGGCTGACTTATTTATCAGAGTGTTTTTCTGGCTGAGAACAGAGCTGACTTTAACCAGTGCATAGCTGGCTGCTTAGCTCTGCCAGGCTCCCTACAGGATTGGTTCACCCAGGCCCCGTTATCTGGCTTCATCAAGGCTCAGTGTGGTCCCTGCCAGGATCCCCAGGGGGATGAGCCTGGCACCAGGCGCTCTTGTCCCTCATCCAGCTGCCATCAGCCTGGACTCACTCAGTCTCTCTGCACATGCTGAGTTAGCAGCAATTGGTGCATTTCCACTAGACACAGAAGGATGAAGCATCAGGCCTGGCTCCTGCATGCCCCATGGATGGGCTACCTGCTCAGCAAGTCTTTAGAGCAGGGTTAACTCAAGATAAATTAGCTGAGTCTCCATATCTGTCCTCAGAGCCTTTCCCACTCCGTTCATTTGTGGCAGAAAGCTGGGACACAATCCGCCACATTTCCCCTGCTCTGTTATCTCTTCCCCCAGCTCCATCCCATTACCCCAGTGAGTCTGCTCCCAGTGTCCCCATATTCTACTGTCACCTTCTCACACTACACCTTTACCAGCCTCTCCTTCCCAGTCAAACCTCCAAGCTCTGTCCCCCGCTCCAAACCCCTCCATTAGTGCAGCCTGTCCTGCATCCCCCCTTCCACAATCATCCACTTTTACCTCCTTGCCATCCCAAGTCCTTTCTTGCTGGCTCGGTTCTCCCTCAAGATAAGCCTGCACCTCCCGGACCAACAATCAGACCAGGACCTAACACAGGGAGGTACAGGTACCGGCTCCTCATGAAGCAGAAAGCCCTCTGGCAGGGCTGTTACCTTGGCTCATTGCCACACAGCATCACAGTTTTGGTTAGCCTGGGGCAAAGGAAGCCCATGGGTACCTCTGCCAGGGTATCCGGGAGCTCCAAGCACCCTGCCTGCAATTTGTTTCCATTCATGGGTAACCAATACCCTAGAAACGTGGTGTTTTATATAAGTGATTGCTAATCGTCTCCACGGGGCTTACCCATAGTAATGGCACAAATAGGCTGCAGTCTATGAATCACACCTGGCGCAGATCTCAGCTCCTCCTCTGGCAGATGGAGAAACGAAACGCACAGCTGAGATCGTGTGGATAAGGGTGACACAAACTTGTTCCTGCTTACAAGGTGCCAAGGGATCTCCCGTGCAGGAGGCAGGGTGCTGGTTTGGGGATGCTGCCCTGTGTCGTGGCTTCTGCCCTGTCCCAGCATTCACAGCACAAGCTGCCAGCACGGAGGCTGTAGCGTCCCACCGTGGGTCTGGGTGTCAGGGGCTATTAGCAGAGGATGTGCGTGGTGGTGCAGGGTGCAGGTGACACGGGGTGCAGGTGACACACTGTGCAGGGAGGGGAGTGGCGACGGAGTCTGGCAGGGCAGATTCCAGGCAGAAGGTCTGTGACCCGTGCGGCGCTCTGGAGGAGTGTCAGGCAAAGTGGGGTGAATCATGCCTTCCTCCCGGTTTCTCCCCATTGATTGTGACAGGAGCCAAGATGGCTGCTGCAGATACCGGCACCTGCGCTGACAGCCGAGTCCCCCCAGCCGGTTGCCGTGGGCTCTGCTCCTCTGCAGCAGCCACCCACAGGGTGACCCATCACCCTACAACGGCACAACATACCATAGAGGCCTGGGCTACTGAGGATTTGTAGCTCTTGGGATAGAGACCCAAGTTCTCTAAGATGTTTTTAAGATGTTTCTGGCACCTTGTTCGAGCAAGGTCGCTACCTGTACAGTGTAGTTTGCAGTGCAAACAAAGCAGAGAGACCACTTCTTCTGGAGCTCCTGCTCCAGGTGGTCAGAACCTGCTAAAACTCACCAAAATTACACCGACACTTTTTTTTTTTTTTTCAGCTCAGGTCCTGAAGTCTTGACTGCCCATGCCTAGCTGTGTCCCACCCAACTTTCTGAGATTCAACAATATTATCCTTGGAGTGTTAAACTCAAATACATAAGAAAGTCCCATGTAGTTAACCTAAATAACAAGCTGAGGGCTTCCAAGAGATACTTCCTCATCAGCCCAACCCAGCTACCCAAGGATGTGTGTGCCTCTGAATGATCACACCAGGTAGCATCAGGATATATTCCATCATCTCCAAATCTCTCTATAAACCAGTGTCCTCTGGGGTGGCAATGGTTCATCATGGTCCCATGTTTTAAATGGATGGAAACAGTCTCTGCTCTGGGAATATTGCAGCCAGGGACGTATCCATCACCTCTTTACCCTTGTGCAGTGCCTGCATTTGAGCTGGAGCACCCCAGAGCTCAGATAACACACACACACACACACCCCCTCATCTGATTTTTTTTTCCTGCTTCAAAAGCCATCAGCTTCCACTGGGAGAACATCCCCCTGATTTAGACAAGACCTGTGCTAAGATTATTGTTTAGAGGGTGTCAGCTCTCCCAGTTGCCCCACAGCCAGGAATGCCCTTCATTTATTTTTTTTTTTATTTCAGGAATGTTGTAAGTAAATTCACAGCTGAACAACAGTGGGAATGGAAACCCTCAGAGCCATGGGCTGCCGACGTTACAGGTACGGTAATTCCAAACTGATCCTCCTTTGTGCTGATAACAGGGCTGGCTATTGTTTTCCTGAAGTCCACATGTCCGAAAACACCGCAGGCGTAGATAATTGCAGTGAGCATGTGCTTTTGAATCCGTTTCTAAAACATGCCTGGGATTTCAGCTTTTTTAAAAATCATGACCCTGATTCTGCTTTTTTCAAACTCAAAAGTAAAAATTCCCTTCGCTTGAAATGAAGAAGGGTCTAGTTCTTAAATACAACTCATAAAGGGTAAAACATGCTCCTCCTTTTTTTTCTTTCGTGTGATATAAGAACAAAGCCTGAAAGCTTTCAGAATTTCCCCAGCTTCTTTCTTTCTTTCTTTTTTTCCCTCCCCTTTCATTTTATTCCCTTTTTCAGCTGTAGAAAGTCAGATCTTATCTGAAATAACCAGACAATTTCAAACTCTCCCTCTTTCCCTTTAGCTTTAGGTTGGGCACTTGGCTGATGATGGCCACCCTTTCATCCTTTCACATTGTGCCACTGTGCAGCCAAGACCTGCAAGCCAGTGAGGGATAGTGTAATGAGCAGGATACTTCCAAAAGCTATTTTCTGGTGAAAACCAAGGTACCTTTTGGCCTCTTTGCTATCTAACGGGGTAGCAGAGATTTGGGGGCTGTTTGCTTGCACTCTGAACCTTCATTTTACTTTTGCTGGATGTGAGCTGTTGCTCTGCAGTCCCTTCAGCATTGATACACCAGCAAAGCACATGACACGCAATGGAAAACAGGGGAAAAATGCTGAATAAATTGCTCTCCAGTTAAATATTTTTAGGATAGGACATGAGAAAGGAAAAAAAAAAAATTAAAATTGCTCTATATCCCTGTGTCCCTCTTCCCTATCGCCTCTTACACCCAAAAAGATTTTGGCCTGGCCAAGGTGTGACGCACTCACGGTTCCATCATCACGGAGCTGCCTCATCCGGGACAAACGTGAAGTTGTAAACATGTTGTTAGTTGGGGCCTAATTCCCCTCAGTGTAACATGGCTGCACGGTTGATGTTTGTGTCGTGGATCCTTTGTCTCCTCGTGTCCCAGCTTAGAGGGATCATAATTACATCTCCGCTTACGATCTTTTTGGCTTGCCTGCCTTCCACAGACCTGCTCAACTTGTTTGGCTGCTTCTACGAGACCTGCTTATTATTCAGCACAAACCCCCACCCACTGCCCTTTCATGTACATTCATGTTTGTCTCTAAAAGCCACAAAAGGACGTTTTTTGAGGGGGAAGGTGATGAGCATTGGCTGCTGACCGGACCCTAGGGCCAATCGTGGGGCCGGGGTGAGTGGTGTGCTCGGTTCAGCACACAGAGCAAGGACAAAACAGCGGCTGGCTAGGTAAGAGTGAGTCACTCCGTTTCAAAATACGGAAAATTTAATGAGACGCTTCCTGAAACTTGAGTTTTGCTCCCACAAAGTACTGGAGCAAACGCAAACCAAAATAAAGCAAGAAGCTAAGGCGAGGGTGTAGATACAGACTGGATCAGAGATGGAGCCTGGTCCCTTCCTGCTCCGCTCCCTGTAACTCCCAAGTGGGTGTCTCACAGGCAGGTGCAGGCAGCACTGGTGGAAACAACCTCTCAGGGTGAAACTTTGCTCTGTCCAGTGATGCCAGCTCCTACCCAAAGTGGAAAACTTGGCTTCACACTGGCCCTTTGAGCATGTTGCTCTGACGCTAGCAGTGAGAATTCCCTCACTGAACACAGCGCTGCTTTTTGACTCTAGGTTTGATCCTACCTGTTGCAAATGGACTTTCTATGTGTAGAGGAACACGCTAAGGGTTAAGAATGATGTAGGGGATTTCAGAGCGCTCTGATTCTGAAATGGCTGCGAAGCTCCACTAGCAGCAATGAAATGGAGGAGGGTTCTTGCAGCAGGCATCTTGGTGCCTTAGACTTTGCATTTGGTGTTGCCCTTTAGAAAATGACCCTGGCCTAAGGTAGCAAGTTAAGCTGGCGCTCAAATCCATAAATCCTAGAGTGACTCCTTCAACCAGTGCCTGTATCACCCAAGTCTGAAGTCACACCATGATTTAAGAGGTGCTCCTCAGTAAAGTCAAATGGGAGAGCTGGGCTGAGTCAGCCACCCAGACTGCTGATTGACTGGTCTCAACTGGTGGGACCGGGCCAGGCTCCCGGGCCACAGTTCCTCACTCAAGTGTGTCCATGTACCCAGCAGGATCCCAAGCTTTCACCAAGCTGTGCCAAGGTGCCCAAGAGGTGAGGTCCTGCAAGGAGTAGCTCAAGCTGGATGCCCTAAAGGAGAACTCAGGGGCATTTCCCCAGCCTCTGCCCCAGGGGTCCTCAAAGCCGGTAATAAGGTCAGCCTGAGCAAAAGCAGCATTTGCTTTGTGGACACAGTTAGGATGTCCACGTGAGAGGTGGAAAATTTAATTCATGTTCCTGCTCTGGTCAGTTTGGTGGCTTTTCTGGGTGTCTCCCTGTCCTCCACTCTGGTCAAGGTGTGCCTGGGTGTGAAAACACTCATCTGGAAAGACAACACTCCCATGCTGCTGGTGAACCAGTCTCACTCTAAACACGAGTCACTCAATATTTGTACCCAATGGCCCAGCTCCAGCAGGTGTGATCCCTCATCCCTGCTTCCTGCATGGTGCTGCTGGGCCAACGTTGTCTCAGGAAAATGGCTCTGTGGCTTCTCTTTGAGTGGCTGGGTACAGGCATATGGGGACCATGAAGCTTTCATCAGACTTCTGAGATGCTGGCATTGGAGCAAGCCTGAGCATGACTGAGAGAGGCAGTTGGGACAGCAAATTCCAGGGGAGGCGAAACTGCACCAGAACAAAGGAAGTTTGTCTGAGGACACAAACACAAAGAGAAGTCCTCCTTGTTGCAGTTTTAAGAGAGAGATGAAACTGTTTCTAAAGTTAGACAAAGCTCCCTGCCTCCCGGTCATCCCTCATTTGTCACCCAAATTACATGGAGTCCTGGGGCAGCACCTACCTTTATTAAACTGAGTTATTTGCATCCAAAAAGAGTCGTTAAAAAAGAAGGTTGGGGCAATGCTACTGATCTGGTTCACCTGACCTCCTTTAAGATTACGGTCTTACTTTGGAATTTATTTACACTCTTATTTACGCATTTGATTCCAGTGGATTATTTCCTGCTTTGCCACAGTGTAACTGAGCTGATAATCAGATTTATCAGTGCAAAGAATATACTTCCCTGAGTATATTCTTCCCAGCCAGTAAGGGATTGTGGCAGAGGCAGGTGCGGGAAGCCTTCCTCCACCTGAACTCTGCAGATGGTGCTGCCAGCTCAGCCTGGCGCTGTCACCAGGCAGCCAGTCCCGCCTGCTCCCCACTGAAACTGCTTCTGACCTTAACGGAAAAGGGAAGAGTATTTTTGTATGACTCACAGCATTGAATATTATGTTGGGAAATGAGCAGTTTAGATCAGTAAATCAGCTTGCTTTTGTTTTTGGGAGTGACTGTTTTGTTGGATGGGGATCAGGGAGGCAAAGGGTGGTTTGTTTATCCAAAAGGAGAAAGGGCTTAGTCGAAGTTTTGGTGGCTGATGAAAGTCCAAAGTTGGTAGCCAAGGGTTGCCTCAGGGTACGTCCAGATCTGAAAATCTGATGGCATTTTCAAATAGTAACAGTCTGGAGAGATTGGGATCATTTCTGAATTTGATCTGACCTGAGCACCTGAAGGAAGCAGGGGCTCACCACTAGTTTTGTCAGAAGCTTGTCAACCACATTTAGGACATTTTAGCTCAGAGATCAAGAGCTTTCTATTTGATCAGCTGCAGTTGGGAGTTTCTATCATCAGAACCAAGGGAGATGCTTTCCTACTGGACTCCAGTGTACCCCTTCCTCCAGTGTAAGGAAATGTAAACGAGTTACATTGTTGATGTGCTGCTTGCTTAATTCAGTCTAGATAAAAGCTGGCTGTAGCTTTTTACTGTTTATTGAATGGTAGCTATGGACAAGATCTTTGCTAGTTTGAATACAGACCTCAACCAGATGAGAAAGGGGATATGATGACAAAGGTAGCTGTAATAGCAGGATAAAAGGAAAACCTCTTCCCTTCCTGTGTTGTTACAACAAACAAATGGACTTAGCCTCTTTCCCAGTGGGAACTCCATATAAAAATAACAGAAATTGCCCCACAAATGGCAGCAGTCCCAGGCTTTCACTACTCTTACGATGCCTCCAGAAGCCTTTTTCAAGCAGATGCTGCGATCGTCTCTAACATTCTGGCATTTGCCCTTGAAAAATTAGTCCAGGGTGCGTGTCACCTACGTGTGCACACTCACACAAACACACTTTCACTCCTGCAGGCCCTAGTCAGAACGGAAACCCATTCTCCACTCTAGTGAGTAGTTAAACTTCACCCTGCTGGAAGGCTGCCTGCGCTGGGCTGTGCTTCGTTACACTGACACACATGTGCAGCATTTCCAGAAGACAGAATTATCCTGAGAGTCTAACCTCACCAGTCAGCTTAAAATTTGACTGATCATCTGTAAGAGAATCTCACTAACTGGTTTTCACAGATGAGTAAGAACAGATACTGCTGCTTTTTTTAATTGCTACCATCAAGCTTAATTGGATGTTCAAGCTGAATGAGTGTAAGTGTACAGAGGCGGGTGTGGGAATGTGTCCCAGATTGCACCCACCACATTCTTCTAGTCTTCTCTGGAAGGAGATATCATCATTATAGTAACCATCCTTAGCAATCCCGCAGGTTTGGGGCTGGATGGAGCCCAGAGCCTCCCTTCCCCACCTGCCCTGGTCAACCAGAGATAACGTGTGGGAAGTTGACACTCCCCAACCCTGTTCCTCTTGTCTGTACCCACAGCAGCGTCCACAAACAGAATTAAATCCACCTGAGAAACATCCGCCAGGAAAAAGGAAATCTCACAAATGGAGTGGTTGCACTGCTGAGGGGGCTCCAAGGAGCATGGGGAGGAAGAGAGCTGGTGCTGAATTACTGGTGTTAGGAGCAGACCCATGTGCCATGCTCATGGGGAGGGACACCTTCGCCCATCCCAGGCTGGGCGTTACAGCACATCCAGCCACAAGTGCACCAGTGGTCTCTGCAAATATGTGTGGCCACCTGTCCTGAGAAGAAAAACACCACTGCAGACACTGAGCAGAAATAACCTTTCATAGGAAATCACCTCAATTGCTCTTAAGAGGAAAGAAAAGTCATGACTGAGTGGAACCTTTCCAATCTTGATTAGTTGCTATGTGAGGTGTTTTGCAGATGAATTACATGGGGAGAAGGAAGAGTGTTTATTTAGCTTTTATCAGCATTTCTTCTGAACTCCGTAAAAAAGTAAAAACTCAAATGTTCTGAAAGAATCTCCCGGAAGTCATGGATGTTGTAATCACTGCTTTTAGCTCCCATTTTTCCAGGAGGTGTGAATCAAAATTACCCATGTCCTAGGGGAGCCCCAAACAAGCCTCTCTCTAAATCTCATCGTGGAAATACTCTCACTGCTTTACTTGCACATCTGCCTTCTAGCAGGAAAGGAGCAGAGCTTGCCTTGAACTTCATGTATCATCTGCAGCTATTCTGTAAGAAAAGCTTAACCAACCAAAAGCAGGGATGGGACTATGGTCAGTCCCAGCACCCTCTCTGCTTTTTTTGTCCTGTCATTTCCATAGCTATTCCTTCTTTAAAATCAGTAGGAATAGCCAAATTGCGTCCCAAAGGGGAGTCCAGGTGCTGCAATTCTGGGTGCAGGCTCAGGGACATTATACTGCCTGCTTCACCAGAGCTATTACTGAGCTTCAGTCATGCATGAGCAAGTTGATTTAAGTGTATATATTTGGTTCTGTCCCACCCTTAATACGTTAATTATTTTTTCAAGCTTTGAGCTGTTTATACAGCACCTGGCACAGCTAAACTGAAGCCACTGCTCAGAGGGGCTGGGGAACGATATAATTTATATAATACTGAAAGAATTGGGGTTAGCAGCACACCGATGGAGACCTCTGCCAGTTTGCATGCAGAGTGTATCGCTGCCCCTTTCACACAGCATGGACTTCATTATCCAGGTGAATAATAGGAGGAAAGGGAGGGCTAACTTCTGAAAGCCAGGACATAGATAAGCAAGTTTGCCAATATTTGGAGGGGGTAAGCTGGCTTAGAGCGGGTACTTTACGAATCAACTCAAATCCCTTCCAAAGCCCCTGTGTTTTTGGATCCAAGCAAACAAAGCAATGCAATCCTTCAAGTGTTCTCAATGTTGACACACACTGCTGAGCTCCATGTATGCCAAGATAAAAAGAGGCAGCCTCCACTACTCCATTATTCAGTGCTAGACAACTTGATTATGGTGGAAACAAACTACACTTTTGCAATATTGACATTGCGATCTACGGTAACAAACAAGTTATAAAAGGCCTGTCACATTTTGAACTACTGCTATGGCTGTAATTAAGGTTTTTAACTCAGTCTGAAACACCTGATCTGTCCTCTTTGGAAAAAGGTTCATGCAAAGCTCGATTCTACCAGAGCAGTTTTCATCCGCTCCTAGCTTTGGTCATGACGTCATCACCTTTCAAAGCTGGCCTGAGCCTCCTTCTGGGGAAAAGTTGTAAGGAAATTCCTATTAAAGCATGGTCCTGCGGTGATAAGAACTGCTCTGCGTCAGGACTAATTCATGCCTTCAGCAGAATTAGGTGTGTGCAAGGAAAGCTTGGTCATTTCTCTACTGAGAAAACACCAGACAGAGTCTTACTTATTTTGCATTCCAGTTTCTGAGAAATCCCACAGAAGCCTGGGAGCTTTGCTGGCCTGCCATGTCCTGGGGCTCACTGGTGCCAAAAGCCTACCAACATGGCCCTACCCCACTGCTCCGCTTTTCTTCCCTGCCTCTGAGCTGAAGGGTCTCTTCCCTTCTCCCTGCCTTCTGCTGGTCTGACCACCCACGTGACAAACCTGGCAGAGAAATATTTGATCAGCTCAGCATGCTCCAGAGATGTCAAAAAGAAGGAGCCAAGAGCTCATGGCTGGTGAGGATGGAGCAAGGGATACCTCCCCCTTTCCAAGGCAGCTTCAGGACAAAGTGGTCCATCTTTATCCTGTGCCTGCACCCAGATCCGAATAATTCATCACAGCTTGTCAGACCCAAACCAACATACTTGGAGCTCTCTGAGTGCTTGGAGGAGAAGGAAGGATAGAGCACCTGCACAGATGACAGAAGACTCAAGTTCAAAGCCTCATAGGTCTGTAGGCATTTCCCTTGATTTCAGGGATTTTAGGTTCAGGGCTATAGTCTGCCTGCTGCCCATCTGTAAGTAGATTGAAGACACTGTCCTAACCCACCAGGCTGCTCTGAGGATGATGAAGACGACTTTAGGTGTGCAGATAAAACTGTAAAGAGCCACATAAGTCCTGTGGAAATAAATATCCACTCTGGAGTTGGCTTGAATTTCAGACAGGTACTTTCTCTATCTGCAGGGCTTAGTCCTGCAGAATTACCCTGAGACATGAAGTAGGCAGCCTGGAGCAGTCCCATGAGCTCCAGAGCTGCATAGGTATAAGCAGTTATTAATGACAAATCTGCTAGGCAAACAGGGAGGTGTGTTTGAGCCATCACAAAGTTGTATTCCAAAGTAGGATCAGATCACAGAGCAGTCATTATTTGTGCTCGGTGCAAGTCTGTCTGTCCCCGTGTCTGTGCGGGGTATATCACCCCGGCACCCCAGTCTGTGCCTTGAGATCATTCTTATCATTTCTGCTATCACTGTTGGTACTAACAACAATATCCTCACCATTGTTGTCTGGACTCCAAAAGCAGCAGTTAGGGGAAAGGTTGTAGATGGGGGATGGAGTTTTGCTTTTTGACACTGTCATAAGTGATTTGGGGACAGCTCCAAAGGTTTAGGGGAAACACTGCTTGATCCAGTGGTAGCACTTTGAGTCTAATTAACCTGGGCAATAGCTCTTAATGAAGATCCAGCATTACTGCAGCGGCTGCAGGGCTGGCACATCCTAATTGGCTCTGGAGGATTCAGAGGGCTGCTCCCACCTCATGGAAGCCCCAACAGCTCAGCCCCAGCCAAGCTGCTGCCCCGTTATTTTCACAAGGATGGTCCAGCCGCAGCCCAGTGCGGTGTTGCTTTTCATGTCGATGGAACATACCGCAACTCCAATGTGAGCGAACACGTTAACATCAACAGAGCCTTTTCCCCAAGCTAAACATATTACGGCATCAGCAAATTACAGGGCACTGTAAATTAGACTCCCTCTTGTGCAGACTCTGCTTACTGGGCCAAGGCCACGTCCCTCCCTTAAGGAAGGCAGCGGCAGAGAGTTTCATTACTCCTTGGTCTCCCCTGCCCCTTGCACAGGGCTGTGTGCTTGGGCATGGGCACAGTCACGTTTCTGCTCCTAGAGCATCCATCCCATGCATACTCCCCAGAAGATGCTTTTTTCATGTTGCACCATGCCAGTAACCAGTAAGTCTCCACAAAAGAGACTGCCCATAGGTCTGGGTCAGTGGCAGGGCATTTTTACTGATTAAAAGAAAACCCCACACTTAGGAAGGGACTGGCTTCCCCTTGCTGCCCTGTTTCTGAGCACCTGCAGTGAAGAAAGGTTCTAACAACTCCCCAGAGCACTTACTTTGAAATTCTGAAGTCAGGTAAACAAGCAGACCTGGCTCGCTGACAGATGTGTTTTGGCCGATGTGTTTTTTACCAGACCTTTTCTAGAGAACTGCAAAGTGTTGAGAAATACTATTGCAGGTCTGGGAAAAACAATAATTAAAATAAACTGTTGAGCTGTTTTTGCTGGAAAAACAACAAATGCAGCCCACACTCTCCCATCCCCCTTACTGCAGCTGGCAGCTTTGCTCGCAGGAGTAACCCCAGGCCACCAGCACTGGCTCAAGCTCTGGTCGCGTGTGGCAGAGCTCTGCCAGCTCTGGCCAAGGCTGTGCCATGCACACCTCAGTGCAGCCACCACTCCAGGATCTGCATTTAAGAAGAAAGGCCCTAAAAAAGCAGCAAAAGAGGCACACACACAGGTAAATGATTATTTACAGCTGCTGCTTGGGGAGCGTTACACAAGGGGAGGGTGGAGTGTGTTCCACCGCCCTTCCAAGGCTTGTGGGCAGAAAAGTCTATCACCGCTGTGGTGTTTCTACTCCCCCAAGATAGAGTTAATGCTGTTTACCTTGTAATAAGAATGCTATTTCTTGCTTTTTTTCCCTTGGCTGAGCTTGTTTTCATGGCTCCCCTGCTGCTCTCCTGCTGGGGGAGCTGGCTCTGAAGCTGCCAGGCGTGCCGGGCTGGGAGTACCAGCATCCCACCCCTCCCACCTGCTGAATGTTGCTGTGTGGTTCCCAAATTAAAAATCAAAGCCCTTGCCTGCAGCAGGAGGTGAATCCGAGGCAGGAGAGAGCGCTGGTACTAGCACTGAGCAGCTCTCACATAGCTGAATCTTTCCAAGGATCCAGGGAAGCTTGGTACTAGCTAGTCCATCTTCTTCTTCCTTCCTTGCCTCCTGCAGGGTAGAGTCCTTCTCACCTTTTTTTCTTTTAATTATTATTAAAAGCCACCTGCAAACTACAGGTCATTGGCAAATGCTGTCTTTGTACCCCTCAGTCCTGGGGATCCTTGCTGGGAATGCAGATGGAGGTCCTTAACTCTGATGAGATGGTTCGTTCTCAGCCTTGATGTGAAAATACAGTTCTTTTCTTATGTCAGTCACATCCTTCACCTTCCTGGACAAGAGTCAGTAATGTACCTTTCGCAGGTATAGTATTTTGTGATGTGGTAGGTGAAGTACAAAAATATCATGGTAAGAGCAGGACTTGTGAAATGTCCTGGACAGAATGTGCCACCAGCTCACCTAACCCAGCCCAGCTGTGCCTGTCAGAAACAGCCTGGTATGGTCAGATGGACCTGGTGATGCAAGGACTTTGGAAAAGTCCTTCCTCAAGGAGGAGGACCTGAACAACTGTAGACAAGAGGGGCAGGAAGGGAGCATAGGCCAGTTTCAGATCAAGGCAAAAAACAATCCCACAAAAATACCTAAATATGGGAAACTTAATGTCAAAATTCAGCTTCCTGACATGAAACCTGCTCCTGGGCCTCGATGATTGGACAGGAGTGGAGCGCAGTTTATGTGCCTCAGAGGCAAACCCAGCAGATGGTTTCCCAAATGGGTTGCCCAGTTCTCACCCCCAGCCTGGGCAGGACCCACTGGCTGATGGCTGCCTGCAACCCCTGTGGCAGCAAAGCAGAAGCACCCACAGGTTCCCATGGCCAGGGACTCCTGGTGTCTCTGATGGGTCTCTGTAGGAAATGTAAACCCTAGAAACACCAAGTCCCTTACGCAGTATGCTAGGAATCCAGGCAGGGCTTTTCTGGAAAAGCTGTAGGAGTTGGGATGTTTTCCAATCGAGCACATGAGGCTCAACAAAGGAGTGTTTTTCCTTTTCTGCTCAGTGATGCAGATGCAATAGCAGGCAGGACTTCCACGGGAACTGCAGACAGGGTCAAAAGCAACGTGCCATAGAACAGCAAGGTCCTTGTCACAGGCTAGGCTTCTAAAGAAAGGAAAAGGCAACCAGGCAAATTAAGGAGCCAGTGGGATTGGAGGAATGAAGAGTCTAATAAGTAGGGATAATGAGGAAACCCTTGCAATGCTGCTTGTGTTGCAATCAAAGGGCTAGTTTGGAAAGTCCAGGTCAGTTGCCCAGTTGGATGAAAAGCCTCAGCTGAAACATGTGGCTATTGTGAGTCTGTGGTTGGCGGGGTAAACTGCTGCACCCTCTGAAAAACGAGTGTACCTGGACCAGATCCATGATATGCAATCCCATCTCTGCTCTGTGTGGAACCAGCTGTCTTCTCTGCCAGTTGGTGGGTGCTAAGATGGTGGGCAAACAACATCGTGGGGGAGAGATCCTGATGGCATACACATGCACATGGATGGTACTTGCTGGCAGGACTGTTTGGCCATGTGAGAAGTCTTACATTGCAAGATTTGACTGCAGCCCTGCCACAGTGCAAGGAGCTTACTGCAGGATGCCTCTTCAGCTAGACACAGGAATAAGACCCTGTAAGAAGATGCTGCTACTGTTGGCATCTTTTAGATGACCTTTGTGAAAACACTGAGAGAATTTTACATCACTGTCAGTTTACTGGCTGCCCTGGAGTCTCCATGCTCAGGACAAAGGCTCAAGCTCTTTCAGTCTAGTTACTCATCTAGATTTGTAAATCTGCTACACTTGAGCATCCTAAGGCAGCTACTGGCATTGCTGGGGTTTGCTTTTAAGCAGAAGTGCTGCATTATCTTCTTTCCCTCAGTAATGCCATTATTTCTGCTTCTGTCTTATATTATAAAGATTCTGAGCTTGTATGAATATTTCACAAGCATTTCTTGTCACCAGCTCCATTGGTTATTTCTGGGATCTCCATTGTCAGGGAGTTCTCAGTGCTTTAATACACTATATATATATATCTGCACTCAGAGCAGTACAGAAAACAAAGGCAGATTTATTATAAGAAGCTCATGTGTAAATCAGAAGCTGAATCTGATAAAGGAATTAGCATGGACAGTTTCTTAAAATTATTGAGTTGGAGAAGCCAAGAAATCCAACAGTCTGATGCTGTTCCAAAACCAACTTGAGCTCTCTTACTTCTTTGAAATATCTAAGCACTATAAACGAGCATGTAATTCCCACTGACAGTGAAGCTCCCTGCATGGTATACACAGCTCTGGCACCATGTGAATAATAAATAAGGTGCGGAAGAAGATGGCAAGAAGCAAAGTTCCCATTGTACAGACAAATGCCATCATTCCATTGAAAGATGGGTTTAGCAGCAGGACTGTCAATCACATGCAAGGATTGAAATCCAGTGGGAAACTCTCCCAACTTTCATGTTACTCCTTTTCCATGAAACCTACAGCAGAGATGGCCAAAGGGTTGTAGAAAATATGGCCAAGAGGAATTCCATGATTGTACATGAAAGACAGGAGAAAAAGGTTGGAAAGCTCCTTCCCAAGCAGGGTGAAGGAAGGGAAGAGTTGTCCTAATTGGGACAGGGTCATCTCTTGGGACTTCAGCCCTCCAAGTTCCTGTCCCCATCCCTGGATAGTAAGAGAAGAGCTGCTGCTCCTTGTCACCACTGGATTGGAGTTAGGATCGTAAGACATATGAGATCATATTTACATCCAAACTTCACCCTTGGCTTCCCAGCCAGCCTGCTGGCAATCCACAAGCCCTATCCAAATAAAAGCTTAGCTGTGAATTTTGACAAATTAAAAATACAGCAAACAAACAAGCTAGCCTCTGGCTGTTTTCTCTGTGATGGTCTCACACATAGATCTGTGTCTCCCACAGTGGTTTATTTTTTCCAGCAGATGAGAAGTCCTACTGACCGTTTTATAGGTAGGATTGCTTTCCTTCCCTTTTTTCTGCCCATGACCTTACTTCTGCCCAGGAAACTTCAGAGTAGAACTTGAAAAAGTCCTTGGAGAGGGAGCGAGCATGAAAACATGGGAAAAAATTAATCTCAATGGAAATCCTTGACTAATTGACAAGTTGGAATAAGAATGACCACAGACCCCAAACTATGCCAGGCAACCAGTCTGCTCCAGGCACTGCAAGCTCACTCAGCCAGCCACATGCCTGGCTGTTTTGCTCTGCCAGTTTTACAAGGCCTAATTAGCTCTATTCATTTTGTTTGTAATTACAAAAGCAAACAGCCCTTGGAGAGAGAGAGGGGGGGGAATAGAGGAGGCAGCTCCTTGACTAAGCTTAAGAAAATGTTTTAAATAAAGTTTGCCTCTCATCAGATGTATTTGAAAATATGAAAGGGATGAACAGAAGAGCTCTGGTGAATGGAAAGAGGTTTCCAGGCCAGGCAGAAGCAAGGGGGATAGACCCTTGCTACCCTGGGGAGGCATCAACGCAGGTTAGACTAGACTATCCCTACCTGGAACCATTCTCTACCTCACCTGCAAAAACGTACCCCTGACTGGTTGTGCTCATTTTCACAGCTGGGAAAAAGCACAATACCCTCCCAAAGAGGCTTTAGAGTGAGATGGATCCTCCTGTGGCCCTTCTCTTCATGATCCTGTTAACCAAGAAACATCAAGGAATTGCACAGAAGAGTTTAAGAGACACACATAGATCAGCAGGTCTCTTCATGCTCTGGAGGCAGAGCATCTCATGCAGATAGCCACAGCCTGCACATACCCTAGCCCAGATAAAGCTACAGAGAACAAGGCACTGCTGAAACACAAGAGCATCCCTCCTGGGAGTGCCTTGGTTCCACACCCCATCCCTACCCCATTCCTGCAGCTCCCACTCCCCTGCGAAGGAGCCATCTGCCTTCCCCCTACCCCTTCCTGCTCCACCCAGGGTGCAGCCTGCCTTGCCGAGGAGCAGACCTTCTGGTTCCTCGGCTGCAATCACAGCAGATTACTGGGTGAGTTTCTGCCAGAGGCCACAACTGCCTGACTCACTGCAGAAGATTTGTCCCCACCTATGTCTGCTGTAGATACAAACAGCTAAACAAGCTCCATACTGGCTGGCAGGCAGGCTCCCAAAAAGCCCAAGACCCACCCCCTCCCCTTCACTTCCATGCACACTGTCCAAGTTCTGCTCAAAAACAAGAAATGAAGTAATGCAGTCTGATTTTCCTTAAAAAAGTCCATTTATTGGAATTGTTTAAACACTTTATACAAGTTCCCAATATATGCATCTGCTCCCTGGCTTAGGGTTAATGCAAATAAAAGCACAGACTTCAGGAGCTCTTTAATGTGACCTGAGCTGCCACCTCTAAAGACAAGGTCTCATGAGGCAACTGCTGTGCACAGGCAGTTCCCCACGGAGAAGTGGAAACCAGCGTCCCAGCTCCAAGTACAGGCCAACATCAACTCAAGCCTGAAGCAAATGCTCTGGTTGGTTTCTTTTAGTAACTTTGAATTATGTTGCAGAGTCAGGTCAGACAGAGGTACAAGGCTTATACAAGCCACCAATGACATGGTTGTACATCACTCAGCCCCAGAGGCTCTGTGTCTACAGAAGGAAATAAAGAAATCTGATGCCTCTGAACACATATGCAATTATAAAACCTCGTCAGAAGCAACCAGTTTCCTTCTGCAGAAAAAACAAGGTTGAGCTTTGGGGAACTGGTATCATCCTTCTAGGAATTACGAGACTTAACTCCAGACGGTCTTAGCCAGTGTTAGTCAAACACCAAGTGACTGACTGGGTGTTTCAGAGGAATGGGTGGGAACGTTTGATGAGTTGCATTTCCCCCCCCCCCCGATACAACTTAATATGCAAGGATGGCTTTATCTTTAAAATGCTAGTTTCTTCCTCTTTTGTGAGCTTGGATTACAAGAAAATGCCATAATAATTGGGTCAGTTTCCTTGGAATTTGCCTTCATATCATCACTGAAAGTGTTTACAAGAAAAGAAGACAAGAGTCAAATGGCAGCATGTGAGGTATCCTTGGGGAAACATCAGGGAGCGGCAGTGCATTCAGTTTGGTTTAACACATTTAGCTGCATAAGGTGAAGTGAGATCAGTAACTGAGCCCAAATAAGAAAGACTCAAGAGGAGAGTGTTTGTTAAAAGGTGGCCTGTAACACACACACAAGGGGATAAAGCTTCAAGCTCAGTTAGGTACGGTAGTGGAAACATGGAGAAACAATCACTGGCACCACTTGGCATCTAAGGAACAGCGGCAACAGCCCCACCAGAGACACCCAGTGAAATCAGAAGGCAATCGTTTTTCTTTAGCTCTCCCCTGGCACCAGGGAAGCTGCAGCTGCTTTGGGTGTCTGCTAACCTCGGCAGTCACGATTTTGCAGCCTTTTGCTCAGACACAATCAATTTATGAGATCTTGTCAAAACAATAACAACAGTTAAGCCAAGCCACCTTACACTGCATTTTCCATTGGCCAACAGCATGTGCATGGACAGTTATGGATTTCAGTTTGTTAAGTCACAGCAATTTAATTGTGTCTGACCCTTCGCCATGCCAATCTGCACAGACAGGAGGGTGCTGAAGGTGACACCAAGACGACAGTACAAGAGCATTTTAGATCTCTTCAAACATTCCTACATGTAAAGTCTTTTCCCTAAAATTATGTTTCCCCTTAAGCTATTGGTTTCATCACTTTGTATATTATATATGTTCCTTTAATTACTACACACACCACACTGGGCTCTAACTTAATGGGATATGGGACTGAATTGTTACCATCTATTTTTTTAAAAAACAACTTAAAAAAAGCACCAACATCCATCTAAAAAAAACAGTATCATTTTTCCCTTTTACTCCCACATACTAAACTTAACCCAAGCTTGGAGGTTTCATCTTTCCAGTGGCAATACCTATGAACCTAGGCTAGCCTTCCTCCATGGGCTGGGAGAGAAAGGAGAAGTTATGTCCAGTAGCAAAGAGGATTATAAAAATATACACATTTTTGGGAGAAGAGGAAGGTAGAACCTAGAGTCTGAACTCTGCTCAGGACAGTGGCGTTGTAGCGTCCTCTCCAAAATGCTTTCACTACCAGTGCTGGCGGCTCCTCTTCTTTGTTTCATTATACATAATCCTTCCCTGTGGAGGGGGCATTTTTTGGATAGCCTCGGGTGGGTGGATACGATGTTTCTCTCCGTGGACAGGAGCAGCAGAGGAAGGCCCCCCCCAGAATGGCCAGAGAAGCAGCTGCCCAGCCTATGAAGAGAGCTGATCCAAATTCAAATCTGGGGGAGAAAGAAGAAAGAAAGTGAATGCTACAAGTAATGTCTCTGGGTTACAGTGTTAGCATGTTCATACAAAGCAGGAAGGAGCCGAAATTGGGATGGAAGCAGCTTCCTGACAGACAGCAGTTTGGAGCAGCCTGAAACTCAGCTGACCTTCAGAGCCCTGAGTTTTGTACACTGGGTTAGTCCAGTCTTTCAGCTCACTGCTGCAGGGCCAGGCTCTGTGCAAACCAGGCCTTAAGCATTTGGTGGAGGAAAAAAAATTGCAAAATTGACTTCAGTTAGGTCTCTGGCAGTGAAGATGCCTTAGAACAAAGCCAAGACTTACAAGCCACATGCATGATGAGATCTGGTCCTAATGCTCTTCCTGCAGTTTGAAGCCAACCCCACTAGCTCAGAAAATTCCCTTGTTTTTGAGCCACTGCTACTCAAAAGCTAAGCCCTGCAAGCATTTGCCATGCTGTACTATAGTGTTATATCAAATGGGTCAGTACCTGGTGTTGACTGGGGTGAAAGGATCATAAAAGGCCCGAGCCACTCGGTTGCCATACCATGATGTGGCCACCAATGCTGCCAAACCTGCACATGAAGGGAACACAACGTCATGACTTAAGAAAAAACAATCAACAAAATCACTGCAAAAATAAGCGTGTAGGAGAATGAGCATCTGGAGTGATGCTGAACTGCTGCTACCCTGGGAAGTTCTAAGCAGTTACTTAATGCTGGTTGGGAGAGAATTAAGAAAGGATTTAGGGTCACACACAGTTACATTGCACCAAAGGTAGGACTGCTGACAGCTTTTCACTGAAGCAGGGTGTGCAGATCAAACTCAGCTCTGCTAATAGAGATTGAAGGCATGCGGTCCATATAGAACTCATAATACCAGTGTGCCAAGAGACCTATTTGATGCCTCAGATAGCCAGAGTTCACTAGGGAATTCCCAGCCCAAAATGCTCTTGGAGCAATGTCAGCAAACCCTCCCCATCCTCTCACATCCTATGCAGGATAAATGCCATTTAGGAAACTGCACATTTAACATTGAACACATCTGTGTGTTACCAACCTGCAATGATGAAGATCACCCCACCGAAGACAGCCATCCGCATCTTCTTCACCTGGTCATCTTCCATACACTTCATGCATTTCATGCCAGTCACAGCAACAAATACAGCAACAAGGCCCAAGAGTATTGCCGCCACCATCAAAGCCCGTGTGGCCTGCAGACTGCCTAGAAGACATTAGGATTTGAGTTACCACAAAGAAAACTCAAGATACAAATAGAAATTCAAATTACTGGGGCTCAGTAATGGTGAGTCAAAATACTCTGCTCCCTGTTACACAGGATACAAACAAGCAGACATTCCTTTTTAGCTCTAAGCTCCCAGGAACTATCATGCATCAGGATCAGAGGACTCTCAGCCTCTTCTAAAATGCATGGCAATCAAGGGCATACAGCTTTTTTCAGGAAATGACCTGGGAATTGCCCTCAGTCATCTTTTGTTCCCTGATCATTTGAATCCCAATTGGAAGGACATATCTGTTTATCAAAAGAAGTATTCAGATTTAGGCTCTATCTTGACAAAGCATTTAGGCACGTTTTAATATGAATAGTGTCATACATATGAATAGTCCCACAGCAGAGAGCAAGGCCCTTTTGTTGCTCAACACTTCCAAAACCTGTCTTTTACATGAATACCTCAGTGTTAACTGAGATAATTTTGGTGCTAAATCCCTTTATTTTGTGTCCCAGAGGGTACAAAAAACCAGTTGCAACAGAAACAGGATTTTCCCAGCCAAGTGAAAAATAGGTTGTTTTTTCTGCCTAAGATATTTAGCTTATTAAACTCAAAGATATTCAAACATTTATTTAAGAGTCTCTTGTGCTTTTGAAGAACTGGAGCATGGGATGATGCCTTCCATAGGCAAGGGTTGTGTCTGCCTGAGTTCTCAGCAGACAGACTCCATCTACATTATCCAAGATTTGGTTTTATATTGACACATCTGAAGGCATAGACACACTAACCCTAGGAACTTGAGCTACTGAATTCAGATTTTCTTGATACCAAAGGAGAAAGAAAACAACTTCAATACTGAAAATTAAGTCATTACTGAAAATACATCATGTGACAAAACACCTGAGCAGCAGTGAAATAAGAGCCTGAGCTCTATTGCCTGCCAAATCAGGTTTGTTTGAATAGTATGGATTTTAATATACAGTCCTGTTAAGATCTGGGAACAAACAGGGCTGGTTAATCAGAGGAACAAGCTCCCAGGAGGATGCTGTAACCAAGGAAAAAGTGTCCCCTGACACAGAAGGCTACCTAGCAGTGACACGTGTACAGTTTTTGCAGAGTATCGCCAGAATCTGTTCTCAAGCCTGGAGCTCACCCCTCAGAAAGCAGACTGACTGCATTCTGCTAAAGCTCTGCAAAGCACTTCAAGCTTGGACAACTGCAAGATTTAAACCTACAGCAGAGCCCCGGTGAACCCATCACCACCTCTACTGCAAGAACAGGCTCTTTGGCTCGACTGAAAGACAGACTGGAGTTCAAACAGGACACTGGCCAGGAGGGTCCCACGGCCACACACCTTTCCTCTGCAGCTTCTTTACTACACTTTGCCCCACAGCACTGCTCATGCAGGAAAATTATTGTGATGCATACCAACAGGCTACCAGGCTCTAGTTCTGCTTTAAAACAGATCTGGATCTGTCTCTACACACATAGCTTTATTCTTCTGTAAATAGATTATGAAACCAGTTCAAAACCATGTAACAGAAAGGTAATATTCAGAGCAATAGGAAGTGACACACTTGCAAGAGGCTTGGCTTTCTTGGGAAAAATCCCACAATCTGCTTGGCTAAATGTCATGTCTTCCTTCCTTCAAAGAGGAAGGATGACAGCTCTGCACCGCCCAGGTGTTAATCAAAACCCATCTGTTGCATTGATTGCAGAAACCCATTTACAAAGTCATTTATCACTTTAACATAATCACAACAGCACTGTCCAAACACATTAAATATATTTATCTCCAATGTCAGAGATTACACTAAAAATATTTTGTAGCTTACAGAATTGATGCCAACATTCAGAAAGACTTCAGTTGGCAGGTTACCACCCAGACGACCAATTCAGCTGCAGCACACTTAGGGCTAAATTGTGCATTACAGTAGCAACTCTGGAGAGGCCAATGGCTGAAAACACTATCTCATACTTCACCTGGGAAAGAACATTTTCTGCAGAGGTACCAAATCTGTTTCATCAAGTCTACAGTAAGTTGGGCTTAGTCTTGCTATAGAAGCAGCACTTTATAAGAACACTCTATAGGAGAGGGTTTTGAAAGAGTTCTTTTCATGAAGCCAATAATAGGGTACGTTGTATCTCAAACAACTAGAAAACTAGTTGTAAGCGTGGAAAGAGACCTCTTGCCTTCAAACACAGTACTAAGGGACAAACACAGGAAGATTACATGACCTCAGGAGACTTTTAGCAGGTTTCATAGCTAGATCTTAAGATGTACAAGTATTAACTGGATGCACACAACAGCTTTGCAGAAGCAGACAAACAAAAAGCATCATTGTGAGCATTTCCCAAGGCCACCCACTTTCAGCAGATTTTGGAGGGATATCTCCTGGTGTCCTCACCCCTTCCTTACCCATGGCTCCATGGCATAAAAGGACAGAGGCATTTCAGAAACTTGCAGTAGGACAGGAAAACAGGTTGGAGCATTTGCAGAACAGATTGTTCCTTTATTCCAAAAAGTTTTAACGTGACATGACTGTATTAGCCAATCATCCTCCCCTCCGCCCAGCCTGGCTGCTCTGTTCTCTAGCACATGCTGGGAGACAGGGCTTTTGTCTCTCTACCACTTTTGCAATGTGTACAGTACATTGACTGCAGTTAATTATCATACAAGCTATGAGTTATCATGTACACATTAACAACCGCATTGTCAATGGAAGATGCGCATCCA
Source organism: Numenius arquata (assembly GCF_964106895.1). Taxonomy (NCBI): domain Eukaryota; kingdom Metazoa; phylum Chordata; class Aves; order Charadriiformes; family Scolopacidae; genus Numenius; species Numenius arquata. The sequence continues at coordinate 13,171,173 of NC_133584.1, forward strand.
GAAGTTGAGAAAGCTAGTTTAATATTAGTTCTGTTGTTCACACGGGCCTTTCCAGGTGCTTTAAAAAAAAAAACCCAGATTATATAAGTATAGTATTGTCTTAACCTGCTAAACAGGACTGGCTACTGACAACAAGTAGAAGTACTCTGCACCAATTTAACTTCACAACTTCTATCATATTAGAGAGAAACTGGATTTCCCCCCACACTCCTTGCTGCTGCAACCGTCTCCCCAACAGGAACAGGGCTTGTAGCCTCCCACACGATACACCATGGCTGTTGGGAAGCTCAGCAGCCCTTGGGGAAAAACAGTCCTGTACAAGGTGAGACACACTGGCCTGGCACCCAACAACAGCTGTCAGGTGGCAACAGTATTTTGTCAATATAAGCCACTATCCAGTCGGAAGCCAAGCCTTTTTATTGCTGGTTAGTAATGAGAGACCTGGCCTGAATAGCCAAGAAAGCAGCGAATACTGAAGAACAGAGGCTTAAAGCTACTGAGAATGTTTAGTAACAAATGTGAATCCTGCAAGCTGTAAACTACTGTGTAAATCCACAAAAATTGCATAGCAGCTCACACCTGTTTCACATAATGAAACCCACTTTTTATAAAACATACCAACAACCAACTTCAACTTATTGTTAGTGGGTTTGGAAATAAGCTACACAATGCAGTTTATCTAAAGCCTATGTAAGACTTTTTCCTTCCCACAACTATCATTACCTGACACAAGAGTAATTGCTGGCAACTGCTTAGTTATAAAAAAATAAAAGAAGGACTTCACCAGCATATATGTTTGAGGTTATTTTTCTGTCATCACATTTCCTTATTTATTCTATCATCTACATTACAGAAAAGCTGTTGGGACAGCACCATGGGATTTTTGTAATGCAAAATTGCTATAATGGCTCTGTGTGCAGATTTTTTTCTGATAGGGATGCTCATTGACTACCTTGTTTGTATTTAAACTGTGAACTTTTTCTTCCCTTCCCATGGGCCTCCATGCAACCAAGTGATGACAGAATACAAGTGAAGCAAACACTGTGCAGCTCGCTCTAATCTCTGCAAGGAAAGTTCCCCAGGAGTTCCAAGCAACCCTGTAGTGTAGGAAGCATGTTCCACCATCCACCTTCAAGAAAAATCAGCAGCCTTCAAAGCCTTCCCACTGGGGTTTCACAAAAGCCGAATCTCCTTGAAAGAACAGAACTTGAGATCCTGCTGTTACACCTCGCCAGCATGTAAAAGTTACTTTTGTGCAGCAGGCAAGGGAATGAAGATCTGAGCAAGCAATAATAGCTTCAGAGGTATCCAGCAAACATCTCACACTTTTCCAGTCCTTCTGGCTGGACCCAAAAGCCTAATGGCTTGGAGGCTTTCAAACCCCTTACCAGCCCCTGCAACAACCCTACACGCCATCACCATGATATGACCTACATGACATCAGATAGTCCAGTCTGGACTCCTTCAAAGCACCTCCCCACAAGTTTAGAAGACTGTACAGAGGAATCTGGACAGCATGTAGACTCAGAGCGTTGTGTTTCTTGCCAATATGGGAAGGCTGGGAAGTCTTCACTGCATGTCCAATGCAAAAGAGGCACATTTAGTAGGTGACAGTGGCCTTGTACTCAAAGTAAACACTCAGAGTGGCCTACCCCAAAGTAAATAAAGTTCAATGCCCTCCTGCAGTCACTCAATCAGCAGAGAAAGCACGCTGGTAAGACAGGCAACACGCAGTAGCACCATTTCCAGACTCCTGGTCAGAGGAGACCTGGGCAGCCCGTTTTCCCACAAAGCCTGGAAATTATCTTACCAAGAGATTTAGTAAGACATAGTAACACCAGATACTGAAGCTGCTTAGAAGCTGCTTGTAGAGCAATAAAGCCAGAGTATTGCAACAGACTCCCATCCTCTCTTGTAGACACACAACACAGCACCACACAGGAACAGCCTCGGTGGCATTCCAAGTAACCCTCTGCCTTCTCAAAGCGCTGCACAAGTGAGACCATTTTATCACTCGATCATGATTTTTCATGAGGAAGGAACAGGGATTGAGAAACACGGGAGCAAGTTAACCCTTAACCCACATGAAAGCACAGATACCAGCAGGTTCTACCTGCTTACTCCAGATCTATTTGGACACATTTGTCCCTCATGCTATAGCTTTGGGGCCACCCTCCCAATTCCCCCACCATCACAACACAGCAGCAGTAACCTGAGCATGAACCTTCCTTCCCCCCACCCATCCTCTTCCCCAGCTCCTGGAACAGGCTCAGCCAGGGTACTAAAGATGTAGGAGGGGAGATTTCACATTTCAGTGATGCTGTTTGACCCAGAGGGCATCCAAACCCATGTTTATTTTCTGGGCTAGGGCACAAAGGCTCATTATGGATGTACTGGGTTTGGTGATGAAGTGGTAGATGAGTCTCAGCTTGTCTGAAGCACAGAATCTCTCCCAGCAAAACCAAACAGGGCAATGAGTATCTTCAGCTAAAACAGCCTAGACAGGACCCAGAACAACCTCTGCTCTGAACAGAAGAGTGTGGTTAAGTGGGGCTGAAAGCTTCCAGAGACAGGTACCAGGAGCCCTTCTCCCTCCTGTCTGAGACCATTCCCCTCAGATCCCGGAGGAGCACAAAGCTCAGCTAAGCTCCATGGACGATGCTGGAGGGCTACAAGAACAATGCTGAGGCTGTGCAACAAAGCCTTGTTGCAAGGGTGGCTTTTGTTGCCTCTATGTCTGCATGTGGCCACGCACTGCTTTTCACGTAAGCCAGCAAAACGCAGCTTTTCTATTGCCTGAATAGCAGCACTGACATAAGCCCTCAGCTGAACGCAGCTGCGGGAGAAGTGCCAGCATGGGTGCACTCCAGCAGTGTGGCCACACGGGAAGCTGGAGGCCCCTCAGTTGGCTAACGGTGCCCATCAGCTTGTGCCAACCCCATCTCTGAGATGCAGCATCAGTCCAAGCAACCAAATGCTGGCATATCTAGAGGAATGACAATAGCTACCAGATAGAAGCTTGCTAGCAAAGTTTTCCAGCCGTTCCCACAACCACGAATTACTGCAGGTGTGTGTAAGGAGGCTCAGTCCTTTCTACAGGAACAAAGTAATTACAGATCTGAGCCTCTCCCATCAGCGCATGAGGCTTTGACATGTGAAGCTCTGGTAGGAACGCACGACCAGGCAGGAGAAGTTTTTCTGCCCACATAGCTGTCCCACCTTCACCATGACATAAATGAATGCAGTAAAGGGAGCTCCTTACTGCAGGGCTGCACCTGTCCCAGGGTGCGGCTGTTGAACTGGGTGCAAATGGGGGTTTTTCGCACCTCCACCCAAACCAACATTGCTGGTCCCTGCCCAAGCCTATGTGGCTGTAAGACTTTGAAGGGAGACCAGGCAGGGAAAACAGAAGATAAGGTCTATGTCCCTAAGCATGATCTGCTTTCAAGCCGGAAAAGCGCAAGCCAGGGTATGAAAGAACGAGGAGTCCTTTAGCCAGCTCTCACTGACTTTCCCAACGAGGAAAGCATCCCCGGCGATTTCCATATTTTTTCGGGCTACCTAGGAATTTTCAGGCAAGTGTGCCCTGTAGGGCATGGGGCTCTGTAAGAGGACAAAAGGCCGCTAGTAGCTCAGCCTGGTTCCTGGCACCTCACACCTCCCTCCCCCGTAGCCCTGGAAGAGAAGAGCCCTTATTGTTTGCATGACAAAGGTGAGGGGAGCAGGTGGTTTTCAACTCTCAGCCATGAATGGGGCAGGTCTGAAGGTCCTCGGGCAGGTTTTTAGGAGTCTGTTCAAGCCAGGCTCCGCATCTGATTCTGCAGGCAGGTCTCATTTACAGCACAATGGGCTGCAGCCACACGGCCCCCGAGGCAAGCTTACCTTTCGCAACCCATCGAGGGGGTGGCTGGAGATTCCTCAGCCCTGCTGGCATCTTCGCCCCCCACCCCCAATGCGAGGTAAGAGGCTTGAAGCTGAGCTTATACATAATTACTACTCAAACCACCCCGGACTGTGTGCTTAGCCCAGCCCTGATTATCCACAGCCCTGCACCCTCTTAGTGCTAAGTGGGTGCACCGCACTCCTGAAGGGAGTAATTTGCGCCTCTGCCAACTGCAGGACCCACGGGTGTTCAGGGCAAGGGAGTGATTGATGTGGGCTAGCAATGAAGGTGGGGCCCGGGGTGTCCGGCTTCACTGCATGACACACAGGAAGGGCTGGTGGCAAGCTAACTTGGGGATACTCCCCATGGTCCCCGGTTAATGTGAAAGCGCCTGCCCATTCCTTTGGGAAAGGGAAGGTGACCGAGATCGTAATTATTTTATTTATTAGGAAGGGAGAGGGATAAAGGTGTTGCAGGACACTACTAGACTCGGGATGAGATGAGGGATATTGAGAAAGGATGATTTTTTTTTTTTTTTAACTCCTTTGGGTGTCAGCATACGTTATACACTCCAGCGCTGTAGGACCAGCCCTCCTCCAGCTCGGTGTGACCGCCCCGAGTGACACCCCAGCAAGCCAGGCTGCAGCTCCTGCGCGCATGAGATGGCTTCGCCGTCCCAGGACAAGATAAGAGACCTGGAGTTTACCTTGATATACTGGTCTGCCTAAAAGCTACAGGCAGCGCTACCTGGGCTAGAGTCCAGCTCACCTGCTAAGCCCTTTGCCTAAAAGGCCCCAAGGGAGTAGCAGCGACTTTCCCAGAGAACAAAAGACCAAAACAGTCAAACGCAGAAAGAAAAGGCCCCGTGCTGGAAAAGACCACTTCAGCATCGCTGATGAACTGGGCTCCCTGCTGAGCCATACCCAAACGAAGGCAGTCCCCGTCTGAACTTCCACAGCCAAAACTTCTTGTTCGCAATCACGGCGCCTTCCCGATCACACATGGAGGGCCTGACCATTCTTCTCCAGGGACAGTTTTTAGGGAGACAGGCTCCGGTTCCCCGTATAATCTCCCCCCCTCCAGGTACTGCCCCGCCGACTCCCCCCCGCCTGGGGAGGCCAGACCGCCGCGGGATGCGCTTCAGCAGGCGCCACAGAGCCCCGGCTGCCCCGAAGGACAGTCACCGGGGGAAGGAGGGTCACTCTCAGCCCCGGTGGGGAGAGCTACCGGGAGAACCCCAAGAGACACCAATCTGAGCACCGACGGGACGACGGGCGACCTCAAGCCCTGCACCTGCACCTTCAACCCCGAAGGAACGGACGGCGTAACTCCAACGGGACAGAGACCTTGATACCCGACGGCACCGGCAGCCCCAGCGGGGCAGGCACTGGGCAAGGGGGGAACGACAGGACGGTCGGGACTGATACCCTCAACTCCGACTGAAGGCGTTGGGGCGGAGGGGATGACCCCGACGGGACGGACACCCCCAGCCCCAACAGAACGGGCACCCCAACACCCGCAACCCCTAGCCCCTACTTACTTTCCAGCTTGAGCAGCGAGTCGTACACCTTGCACTGGATCTGCCCCGTGCTCTGCATGGCGCACGACATCCACAGCCCCTCGTAGAGCGCCTGGGCCGTGACGATGTTGTCCCCCGCGTAGGATGCCATCTTCCACTGGGGCATGGCGGTGCTGATGATGATGCCGATCCAGCCCAGGAAGGCCAGCACGAAGCCCAGGAGTTGCAATCCCCCGCTGGCCATGTCTGCGCGGAGCCGGGCCGGGCCGGGGTGGGGTCGGGGGAGCGCAGGGAAGCGGCTGCTCCGCACCGGCGGAGGGTCGCTGCCAGGGGAGTAAGAGATCGCGCCCGGCTCCGCGCACCGCACTGCCGCCCGCGCGGCTCCCCGCGCACCTTATAAAGCCGCACAAAGGGCGCCCCCTGGCGACCGTGCCCCCCCCCCCGCCCCGCCCCGCGGGGTTTTCCGCGGTGGGACGCGGCCCCTCGCATCCCCCTCCCACCCCCCCGCCTTCCCCCGCAGTGAAACCGCTCTGGCTGCTGCCGCCCCTCCCGCCCTCCCTTCTTCCTCCCTGGGGCGCAGCGTCGGGGGGGATGCCGACACCCCCGCGGTGAGGGGGCCAGCAAACTGCCACCCCCGCCTTCCCGGGGAGTAGCCCCTGCTTCCAGGGTTTCGCCCCGACCCACACCCCCTGGCGCACTCACCCGCCCTCACTGCCTCTGGAGAAACGGCTGGTGGGACTGTCCCTTCTGTCCCCCACGGGGCATGCCAGGGGATGTTTTGGGACCCTTGGAGGTTTTGGCACCTCTAAAGGGTGCCCTGGTTGTGCTTGTGGTCTCTCTCCTTCTAGAGCTGGGGGCCCTGAGAGCATGAACCCACACTCACCTTCCCTGGGTCTTGCTACCTCTTGCTTTCCTTTAACAGCCAAAGCTGTAAACTTCCCTTTCGGTGAAGACACCCTCCCTGAGCCCCATCGGACAGGAAAGGTGGACATGGGGCTGTGCCCGTCCTACTTGTCCTGCTGGTGTCTGTGTGACCCACCTTCTCTAGTCCACCCCAGTGCCGCCAGTGCAAGGCAAGGGCAGGAGAGCATTTCCCATCTGGCAGACTCCCTGCCCAGCTCCCCGCACACGCGGGAATAAACTGCTGCAGAGGAAACAATAGAGAACTCATGGAAATTGTCAGGACCATGATTTTAAACGGCTTTCAAAGAGGCAGCTAAGCAAGCACTCATCATCCATGTACAAGTGCTGCCAGAACCCTAAATCCAAACTTTTGAGTCTATCATTTTAATAAAGATGATGTGCTGTACATCTTTGCATTAGTGGGTCTCTCTTAAAGGAGAAATTTTGATTTTTGAATGCTTCAGTGATTTACTAAGGCTTATTGAACAAGGGAATTACAGACCAGGAAGGAGTGTCCTCTTTCTTGGGTGTGTATTTGTCCAGTTGCTATAGTTTCCCTTTCTCCTACGTGAATATTTGAATATTGACAGATCCGGACTGAGAACAGGCTGAGTGAGGAAACAATGTCTCCTTCAGAGGGCCCGGGGAGCACTCGGCATGGTCTGCCTGGTGCTGCCTGCCTTCACCAGGGGCTGGATGGAGGTGATGTTCAGCCTGGACCTGCTGTAATCCCAGGCTCTAAGATAAACAGGTGATAATTACTGATAAACGTCCTGCTGGAGGTAGTGATGGGGTTGTATTGTTTTGACAGTGTGGTTTGCTGCATTCTGATGACTTCGGAGATTTTGCTGGAGCTGCTTCCTGAGATTTGCAAATAGACAAACAAACAGACTCGTGATTACCTGACCAGTCCTGCGCAACGCTGGGGGGGGTCAAAGGGGAGAAAAGCAACTGCAATCTCGCCACACCGGGCAGAGACAAAGCAGGGCTGGTTTGCTCTGAAAACACTTGCAGCTGCCGGTCCCCAACGTCCAGCCAGCAGCGCTGGTGTGACGAAATCCATCCTAGTTACCTGGTAGCAAACTTTTCCAGTCATGTCCTTTTTCACTTGTGAAGGAATTAGGGAGCTGTGAATCTGCAACTGAAGAAATGGTGTTTTCCTGGGTCCCTGTGGACCCTAGTTTTGGGAGTGAAGGAGAGGAAAGCAGCAAAGTTCTCTTTGTCAATGCAGAGATAACAAAGTAGATGAATCTCTTTGTGTATTCATCAAAAACCTTGATACAGGGAGTAGGCAAACCTACTGGTGCTGGCTGTTGGAGCTGGTTCCTGGAGGAACAGTTCCTTGCCCGATGAAGAGGCAGGGCAGAAACCCATGCTAACCTGAGGAGAATAGGGTTAGGAGTGTCTGGATTTGATCATTGATGCTGGGCAGTCATATCAGCCTGATAATGTCCATCTGCAAAGGACTCTGCAGTCTTCCCAGGTGCTTTAGAGTGCTGAAGTGACTCACCCCTCTCCCGACCCTCCTACCACCCCCAAGACAGAGCAGGCAGCTCCTCACTGACTCCTGCAGTGTGAGGTCAGCTCTGGACAGGCGTACAAGATTCAAAGACACTTTTAGCGGGTTTAGATCCTTTGGCTACAGGCTCTGAGCAGCTGGGAGGGGAAACAGAGATGTTTTGTGGGGAAAGACTTGGGCTTTCTACTGAACCTTCTAGGAAAGTACAGGGAGGAGTCCTGGGTGGCAACAATCCGATTGCACTGCACTGGAAGGGACATCAAGAGTGGTCTTGAGGAGACACATGTAGCAGGCATATAGGCGTGTACTGTATGGTCTAACACTCTGACCATGCTGTTGAGTCTTGGAAGGACTGCAATCCATGCCCACCCTGTACTTGGGAACAGCTGGCCTTAGGGTGTGTCCTCGTGGCATTTTGGAGCCAGTTTGTGCCAAATCTGTCAGTAGTGTGAGTCTGACTGCTTGGACATACAGTAGGACACCATGCTGTGTTTCTTCCCCTTCCAGGAGGTCATGGAGCTTAGTCTGAAGACAGCCTTATTCTGTGAGCGGTGCTGTGGGATTAGTCTTCAGTGGCCTGGAGGTGGGTACTGTGTTCCTGAGGGTCTGTACAGCCATCCCATTGCTCCTCTGTCCCTGATCGGTGCTGCGCTGGGCGAATGCATGACAGAGTGGCCTTGGGTCAGACAAAGCCGATGAAAGGCGATACTGAGATACACCCAGGTGCTCCTGTACCTCCCATAATCCACGTAGGCTGCAGCACAGGCTCTTCCCTGTGCCTTTGTGTACACTTTCTAGGCATAAGTTCAGCGTGTGCATCTTGCTTTGTGGAAGTGAGAGCTTGGAGTCAAGTTCTTTTGTCTCTTTGACCATTGAACACCCCTGACAACCTGTATAAACACCTTGTGCACAGAGTCCCACCTTCATGAACACTCAATTTATACTTTGCTTTCCAGGGACAATTTGAAGTTGATACTCTTACTCATGTTTCATGAAAGATTTCAAAACCCAGTGATGCTTTCTGTGGACAACACAAGGAATTTGCAGAGCAAGATAAACACTGAAACTCCGCTTTTCCCCTTCATCACTCATCAGTGTTCTCAGTGCTTTGGAATTTGCAGAGAATTTTACAGCATCCCTAAGAGTATCAAGTCTCCTCTCCTGGTTCCTTCCTTTCTTTGAGACATGAAATATCTTATTTCTTTTCTTTAGATGATTTTCTGCACTGGTTCAACAGTCAAAATAAATGCTATTTTTACTTAGTAATCATAACCTTTCCTCGTCTGCCTAAGGTTCTTTTTTCACTGGAAGTCCCAAAGAGTTTTCACTCTATTTTCACATACTTTTTCTACCTGACTTTTGGGGAAATACCATTCCTTCAGGTCATTAATCTCAGCTGAAAGACCTGGGTTTATCCAAAATGTTGCAATCTCCTCTGTATTCTCTAGGCTAAAGGTACTCCAGTACTGACAGTCCTTAGTGACTGGCCTGTTCTTAAGTAAACATGTGAGTCTTCATTTTTTGCCCGTTACAAAGGCAGGATCAAGTGAGAAGAGGCATGACCATAGGCAGTTACCAGCATCAGACTCGGATGTTTTAGTCTGCAGGTAGACAGAGTCCTCTAATTGTTCATAGAGATTGTCCTCGTGCAACAGTCCTTGCTGCACTGAGCAAATGCTTAACATGGTCATGCCGCTCCTTTGGGTGTTGTTAGTCAGACAAGCAGCCTCACCTCCACACTCAGCAGAGATTTGTGCTCTGTGGGTAGTAAACGATACCTGTTTCCTTTTCTGGCAAAAACAAGCTTTAACACTTGCCAGGACTTGCAGGTGAGCAGCCTGGTTTCCTCTTCTCTCAGACGTTTCTCAGGGAAAATCTCGCTGTACAATGCCTGTGTTTCGAGAGCACAGGGTCACGTGTAATCCGCTGTCCTGGCATCCCCAAAAGCTGTCCCCCAGGCTGGCCTGAATTCATCCTTGAGCTAAAACTGATGTATTAGTGGGAAATATCTCATTCCAATTATAAGTTATTAAAAGTATGGTCAGGTGCACAGAGCAGGCACAGCTGCATGATCCTGGCTTCAGAGTGAAAACACAAGCTCCACACTTGGACCAGAAAATGGGAATGGCCAGAGACCATCAACCCAGTCCAGTGATTCTGGTGGCAGCCAGGCTCTGGTAGAGCCAGGGAATCACACAAGCACGTAGTGGCACAACCCTAAAATGTGTTACAGCCCACCATGAATGTCTGAATATATCCTGAGCCAGTGCCAGTACTTTTAACTTTAATTTTGCTCACTTGATTTTTTCTCCATAAACTTGGCTGTGTGTTTTTTCCAACTTCTAGCACCTGCACCATCCAGCAGCAAGGGGTTTTGCAGGTTTACTCTGTGTTTCACAGGAAAGTACATGATCTTGTTTCTTTTGAACCCTGCGACTTGCTGCTTCATTTGATGTCCACAAGGTTCTGGGGAAAAAGGACAGACTGGCGGGACCACCTGCATTTAGCTCTGGTTTACATTGTCTAGAAAAACTTTTAAATGACTTTGTTGTTTATCTATAGGCTGCCTTTTCTTCTCTCTCTCCCACTTACTCCCCCATCCATCCAGGAGAAACAACCCTGCTGAACCTTAGCTCCAAGCCTTGTTTTGCAGGCAGCGCCCAGATGTCTTTGCCCAGATGTCAGGAGGATCTAAGACGGCTGCAAATCTTTCCTGGGATTAGTCAGGATTGTGTTCAACCCAACCTGCAGTGAGGGGCAGACGTTGTGTTTGACCATGGTAGCAGCTGAAGCAGCCAAAGATCACAGCTTGCAGGGCTGCAGAGCACAGCAGCGCAAAGAAACCTTAACCCTTGATCAGCTACTGGCTATTGCAGGACAAAGTTTTGTCCATTCAGTACAAAGTTTTCAAAAAGGCTGCTGGAGAAGACTTCCTCCAAATTACTCTTGTTGCTTTAAAGGCAAGAGGATAGCGAAGAGCACCAAAACCAGAGTTTTTCCCTGGATACCCGAACTGAAATCTCCATTTCCAGGAGGAAAGCTCAGATTTCCACTTTGAAATTAAAATTTGTGGTTGATGGAGGCAGCATCACTTAGAGGGACTAAAAGGATTTATTTGATACTGATTACACACAGGGATTATATTGTGAAACTTAGATTTAAAATGGGCTGTATGAATTACTCCTTCTCAAATTTTGGGGGCCAGAAACACCATAGACCTCTCTGTGTTTGGTCAGTAGACATGACCTGGAATTCCTAATCTGCTGGAGATAAACCAAGCTAATAATCAACTCTCTTCTTGCAGTCATTCAAACATTTAGGTATCCTCAGTGGCTGTAAAAAAGCTGCGGTTTTGGGAGTAGTTTCACCCTGCTCTTCACATGACGGATTTCATCTGGCTCTTGTTAAAATATGCTTATATGCAACACACTGCAGTTGCATGAGGCTGGAGGCTGGCTGAACTCCTGGCTTCTCCTCCAAACCACTCTCCGGTGAGGGCTCTGGAAGGGATCCTGTCTCCTTGCCAGCTTCTCGGTTTTCACCTGCTGTCTTTGTTTTTTCTCGTCTCCTGAATCAGCAACCCACAAATAACCACACGGCCTGAGACTGTCCCTCAAAATGCCCCAAAACACTGAAATCATTCCTGTCTTTAAACAAGTGGGTTTGGCATGTATAAGGCTGCACCATGTGTGCCATTACCCACAGCTCTCAGACCAATGGGCTTGTCTGTGCAAGTCAGCAAGTTGCTGAGAAATAAAGGTGGTCCTGCATTTGGCCACTCACGTGTTGTTTACCAAAGTGATACTGGAAGCTCTGATAGAGATTCCATGGCACGAAACCCATCGCCAAGGGATTTGACCCATATGGTAGGATTTATTTTGCTTTCAATTTTTCTATTTTAGGATTGTTCTTTCACTGGACATTTTGTACCAGAGGCCAGAGACTGACAAAAGTCAGACACAATCAAATTAATGGAAACAATGAGTTTCACAGTACTAGGGAAGTAATGGTAGGAAAAGCAGTGAGTTATTAAACTTCTGCATGCTGTCAATAGAAGGTAGCTCTATATCATTTGTCATTCTCACAATGTATGAAACTACTCATGGTGTCAGATGCTGGGACAGATGTGGTGGGGAATCTAGGGAAGAGGCTCAGCAGTGAAGTGGCAGGTGGAGAGTGTGCCTTGTTGGAAGGGTCAACCACAAAGTGCAACCACTTTCCCCACTATGTCCCAGTAGGGCCAGGTAGAGCACAGCATCTTCTGGTGTTGCAGTCCCAGGGCAGGAGAGGGGGAGTAATGAGGGTAAGGGAAACCCAGGCCTGACTGAGAGGGAGAGGGAGGCAGATCTGTGCGTGTGAGTTTCATACTCAGTGCCTGAGCCGTGAGAGATGTACACCAATGTACCAATGTACCAATCCCTGGTACCATCCATGGAAGAGTTCTCTAAATGCAATTAGGAAAACATCTCTCAGCTCCTCCAGGGAATGGGCTCTGTGAAGATCTAACTCTTGACATCCAGCCATGCTGTTTCATCTCACTCTGTTTCTGATGCCTGCAAGGTCTTGGTCCTGGTCCTCCAGGGACCAGCTATAGCAGGGATCACATTTCTACCCGTATCTCACCACATCTCCACCAGGGACTCAGTGATGGGGGATGACTGTACTCATGTATGGGCTTGATGGCGTAGTTAAGGAATAAATTTCCTGAGATTGGCAAGTGAAGAATCTGATCACCTTCAGAATCACCACTGAAAAATCTTCTTCTTCTTCTTTGGAAGAACATCAGGTGGTTCTTCCTGAAATCAGATGAAGGAAGGAGGGGGGCATTGGAATGATATAACAAACAGATAAAAGGAGGAAGAAGAAAGGATGCTTGATGACTAGATCTGCAGTCCTCCTTGGGAACAGCTTTTAAATCAATACTGAAGACAGAGTTACCACCATGAAGCCAAAGTTACCACCACTTATGTTGCTTACCCAATGAGAAACTAAGCCATCAAGTTCAAGTACCTGTGGGTCTGGTTTTGGGGCAGCCTTTGTGTCAAGGAAAAGCCCAAGCCATAGTCAGCATTTTGGAGATTGCTCAAAGGTTCCCATCCCAGGATATGGCTATGTCTCACTTTTTTGAGCCTTGACCACAACCTCTATCCATTTCCTCAGCCTTTATGACATGTCAGATAATTGGTGCTGGGAAGATAAAATGATCTAGAGTCCCTCCTAGAAAGGTTCTACTATAAACTGCTGTAAGGTTTGTAGATCAGTCTGTTCAGGATCAACATAAAGTCTATGAGATAAAGTTTCAGTCTCTTTTGGGGTTGCTAAACTCAGTCCCTTGCACATATTGCTAGGAATTCCCCTAGGGATCTATTTGACCTAGCCTTTTTGAGGTTTACTTGGATATTGGAACAATTCAAGATACACAGACTACTGTGCTGTAGAAAATCTTATGAGAGGTCAGAACCAGTGAACAATTGCTCAGCATCCTCATGGATATGCTGAACCTGTACAGCCATCCTCCAACAAGTAGTTGTCTCTGGAAAGTGAGAGGAACAGTAGGATGGGATTTATAAGTACCGATATTCAATATGCTTCAGTCCCCTTTAAGACGCTGAAAACAGAGACAGGTAATTCTGAAACACTCAGTAGCTGTTGCTGTGACACACATGGCTGGATTTTCCAGTGGGGAGCGGGGTCAAACACTTAAAGAAGTCTTTAAATGTGGCCAGTTATTCTAGTGCCTATGTGGGAATGAAACTCTCAAAAATCCTTTGCTAAGTGCAAGACTCAGCTGTGCTGGAAGCAGAGCTTGTGCATGCATGTGTGTGCAAGGCAGAGGAGGAGGGAAGGGGCTTCTCCCCTGGACTTTCTGACACACACTTTATCGTTAGGACTGGGAGAGCACATTGGCAACCCAAGGTCATTATTTCAATGCCTAGAGGGAGTTTAAAACCCCAGTTATCTGCCCAGAGGCCAGAGGCTGGAGGTGTTTCTCTCACAGCTGTGTCTCTTCTCTGCTCATGAAAACTATTCCTTAAGCCCAGTGTACACAGAAGCTTGGCTGATGGGTGATTTGGGAGCACTCGGGTGAGCCCACACCCTGTGCTGTTGACAAAGAAGGCGCAAATGAAGCCTAAGCCAGAAGCAGGTGGAGGGATGGTCTCCTTTGGGAGAGCTTGGATGAGGAACAACACATCTCCATAAAGCACAGAAAGGGAAACTGAGAACCTACGTGAACCGTGACCACAGAGGCACAATAGGGACAGAATAGGAAAAAGAGGGAAAGGACATGCCATGCTTTCCTCCCCCAGTGCACAGAGAGACTCTAATGTTGGGGAGAGGACAGGGCAGGAGAGAGCAGACTCTGAAGACACTCCCTATATAAATGAGATGAGCTCCGGAGGCAGGAGTCACCCACTGGTGTGGTGTGTCCGGGGGCTGGGACTGCAGCTCAGCCCATGTCTCCCCATTCCTCAGGGAGTTTCTGTCAAGGATTAGACTGTCTTTCCTCTTCCTCCCTCCTCTTCTTCCATGGTTTTGTCCCCCACCCTACAACACAGCTTGGCTGCAAGGTGAAGGCAGAGGTTGATGGGGTATATGTGAGCCACGAGGGGCTCTGCTCACATTAGTTTGCTCAGCAGGGCAGGGGCATCCCTGCCCCGTCCCCACGCCTGGTGGGAGTCTTCGGGCGTTTGCAGTTGGCTTCTCCCTCTTGCTGGATCCCAGCTGTGGGCAGAGCACTGCCTGGGAGCGAGGGGGGCGGGCAGACCTGGTGGTCACTGCGGCAGCTCTAGGCAGGGTTTGGCGCGCAGCTTGGATGCTGGGTATTAAACAGAAGGGGACAGCGCGAGCGTGGGGAGGGACTGGTGGTGGGCAGGTGGGCAGACACTGATTTAAGAGAGTTGCAGCCCCAGAGCCCTGCAGGGAAACTCCTTGCAGATCCCGTACTCAAACCTGACCCACACTCACTTAACCAGGTCCCAAAACTGTCCCGTGCTCCTGGGCTGTGAATCACAGCAGCAACAGTTCTCTCCAACCCTCAGCTCTTTCTGTCCTTGCCTTTTTATAGCAGATCAAACATCCTGTTACCAAACTGCATTTGTAACCCAGCAGTTCCTTTTATCCCCCCTCGATGAGTCTCCTAGAGGATCTTTCATCACTCTCTGATAAGAAGGTTGGTGAATAGAAGAGAGAGGCACAGAGGTCTGAAGTGGATGTTTCTTGTGAAGTGAGTCACAAGAGGGGCTGGATTTCAGCCAGGAGAGGCTGCAGGGTGAAACACACGTACAACGGCCCCTCTCGCTTCAGCTGAAGTGAGCCGAGTTTCTGAGAAGCAGCTGCCAGAGCACAGACACAATGCAAACCCCTTCCACCATGGGACCCTTCTTCCTTTGCTTTTCTCTGGTTCTGTGGAAAGAGATAAATGTTCTCCCTGCTCTCCCTTCCCTTCCCGCACGATTGCTATTAGTAGCACAGACCTTGTGCTTCACACACGTTTTATCACCTTTTCATCAGGGCACAGGAAAGTTCAGGCTCACACTGGGAAACACACGCTTGGATGAGGATGACGCCGGTGGGACGTGGCAGGATATCAACAGCCCCCGGGGCTGCTTGGGGATGAGGGCTATTCACTGGAACTACTGACATGCCAAGAAAAGGTGTGTCTAATCCACTGCCCGGCTCCTCTGCCTATACACGCCTGCGTGGAGCTGGTATGCAGCGACAGCACTGTGTGTTCTCGGTGGCTGCTTTCAGGAAACCCGAGTGAGTGGTCATGCATGTTTTCACCGATAAGGATCTTACTGTGTGCCCTGGTGTTAAAGAGGAGCGGGGCTGTGACTCCTCGCTCTCAATCTAAGGCACTTCGTCAGTGCCTCAGTTTCCCCAGCTCTAAAATGGGGTTAGTAATACATCGTTGGGATTACGTGTTTCTCAGGTGTGGGATTTCATAGGTGGCTGTATAACAAAATGTATTGTTCTGAAGAAAGGTTGCAGGGTACTTTAACAGCCTGAAAAGACTGCCTCAAAATACTTATTATTTATTGCATTGGAGTGCTTGAAAAAACTGTTTTAAAGGAGTGGACACAAGCATCATACTTTTGTATACAGTATACACACACACACAGGGTTTTTACTTACCAATCCTTTAAGCTCCTATCTACTAGAAAATGCATTTGCTTTCCTATTTTCTTTCTTTACTTTCCTATTTTCTTTTAATCCTATATATTGCCTACTTGAAAAGTCACAGGTTGTTCAGACGGCTTACTGTTTTCCTTGGGGTTACCAAGATAACTCCAGGCTAAAGCCTAGGGTTTTGGACCGTATGGGCATGGCTGGAGTGGTGCATTACAGCTGACATACACTGCCCTGTAACTCATGTGTGTGCGCATCTCATATCCAAGGAGCACTGCTCTAGAGAGGAAGACATATA
This sequence comes from Numenius arquata, assembly GCF_964106895.1. Lineage (NCBI taxonomy): Eukaryota > Metazoa > Chordata > Aves > Charadriiformes > Scolopacidae > Numenius > Numenius arquata. Next base: position 13,187,425 of record NC_133584.1, read on the forward strand.
GAGGCTGTAGATGGTGGTGGATGAAGCAGGAGAATGGGGGGAGTACAACCAGGAGGGAGGAGGGGAAGAGCTGAGCGGACAAGCCCATGGAGTCTTCCACAATATCAGAAGAGTTCCTAAGGAAAATCTTCCTGAAGCTCTCCATCACCTCTGGCTCCCAAGCCGTGCCCATCAGAGAAGCCCCAGGCCCTGAACATGACAGTCACACCACTGACTGCTTGCTTGCTTGCAGTTGGGTCCATATTTCATGCATTAATGTGCAGTCACTGCTTCCCTCTTGCTCAAGGCCTTCTGTTGCACTATATATTAGACACTGTGGAAGTAAAGGAAGGACATAACCCTTTCGTGCTCACAGGACTGCGACCTCATTGGGGTGTAGCTGCAAGAATGGTTTTGTAGGTAGACAGGTAGAAACCAGCTATGTTCCTCTCAAGAGTGGTGGTAGTTTCTATCACTGTCTGTGATATAATGGCTTACCATTAACGGAGAGCCCAGACCACCTCGTGTTAATGAGTAATAAAAGCAATCAACCCATACTGCATTCATCTCTTAGCTAGGAGTGTGTGTAGACGAGGTGATAAGGCTGTTACATTAGCGAAGTTACGCTGCATTGATACCAGGCAGTTTAAGAGCCCTACAAGGCCAAGCTCTGATAATTAAATATTAGGATACCCTAAAGCTTTTGTTAGTGTCACGGTATTGTAAATGTTAGGCTAGCCAAGAGAATAAGATACTGTGAGCATATATAGTACAGCCTACAAATCCATTTGAAAGCTACATTGAGTCATGTCAGCCAGGTTTTAGGCTACACAAAGACATCTTGGGAGGTTATTTTGGGAGAGCTGTTTTCCGAAGCTGAGGGGACATCTGTCATGCTAAGCTAGGAAAGCAGAGTATGATGAGAAGCTGCTACAGACTTTACTTCATGAAGCTGCTGACTTGTTTTAAATAAAGAGTTTTAAATACATACCTTGCCAGTTTCTACTGAATAAGAATATTATATTCTTTCTAACTACTCCAGCAGTTACTCTGGGACTGGTTGGAGACGTGGGCCTAATGAAAGATCAACTATTGGACTGGCCTCTCTGTCAGATGAAAATCACAAACCATCTTTATTTTGTTGCACACTCTGGAGCAGTCTTACACCAGGGAAATCTGGAGGATCCTGACCTGTTCTGCCACCAAGTCCAGGATGCTTATGAGCCCTGAGCTAGATGCAAATGGCTAGCGTTGAAGCCACTTCCTGTCCCCTGGTGACTCATGGCCAGGGAAGCGCTGGCATCCTGCTCTAGGAAGGGTCATTCACCTGCCCTGCCCTGCAGGGAGGGTGAGCACAAGGAGGTGGATGGACCTGGGACAGCAACACGAATTGCTGGGCATGCGGAAAATAAACAAGACTTTGCCAGGACTGCCATGGCAGCTATGGAGAGATGGAGTGAAGCACAGGCAGCACTGGCACATCAACATGCTGCCTTCATCCCTTAGTGGATTTTGCTCCTTGGGCTGGCATGCGCGGACATCTGATGTGCTAAACTGGAAGAACAGAGTATGACATGCTCATTACAAAAGCTTGGAAACACCCCTGTGGCTATTATGGTGGTCCTGCTGTTCCCCTGGGAGTGTTTTGCTTTCTACCTCTGTCATGGTCATACTGGGCACACTTTTCACCGTGCACCAAATGAGGAAAAATAGCCCCATTTTCCCCAGCTGGTCTTATCCTCTCAGAAAGAGACTTGTATTTGGGTGCAGGACAGAATGAGAAGGCAGGGAGATCCATATCATAGAATCATAGAATCATAGAATGGTTAGAGTTGGAATGGACTTTAAAGATCATCTGGTTCCAACCCCCCTGCCGTGGGCACGGACACCTCCACTAGAGCAGGTTGCTCAAAGCCCCATCCAGCCTGGCCTTAAACACTTCCAGGGATGGGGCATCCACAGCTTCCCTGGGCAACCTGTGCCAGTGCCTCACCACTCTCACAGTAAAGAATTTCTTTCTGGTATCTAATCTAAATCTCCCCTCTTCCAATTTAAAACCGTTACCCCTTGTCCTGTCATTACATTTCCTGACAAAGAGTCCCTCTCCGGCTCTCCTGTAGGCTCCCTTCAGATATTGGAAGGCTGCTATGAGGTCTCCCCAGAGCCTTCTCTTCTCCAGGCTGAACAACCCGAGCTCTCTCAGCCTGTCTTCATAGGAGAGGTGCTCCATCCCTCTGATCATCTTCATGGCCCTCCGCTGGACCTGTTCCAACAGGTCCATGTCCTTCCTGTGTTGAGGACTCCAAAGCTGGACAAAGTACTCCAGGTGGGGTCTCACGGGCATATATATACGATTATACTACATTTTCCTGGCTAATCCAGGCTCTGCTAATGTCAAACTCTGCTCTTAATCCGAGAGGGAAGGCTCTCTCAGATTTTCCAGTCCTTTTCTAAGATCACCACACCACTTTTTCTGAGTTACTACTAATAAAAAACTGGCTAGGATACCTTGTTTTGAAAACTGGTGCAGCCACAGGTCAGTTAATACAGTGCAAGACGAGTATACGAAGATCATGCATATTGTTAGTACCTCTCTCATATCAAGGCAATCTATATATATGTGGCTAATGAAAGTCATTATTCTTTGTGGGACCTGTGTGGCCAGTGCCATATCCCTATGGATGTCCCTTTGGATACCAGAAAACTCGGCAGAAACCATCATACTCACATAACCACACCAAGAAATATATCTGGCCGAGAAGGAAAAAGTTTCTCATTTGTCAGCTTGTAAGAATGGAATTAGAAAACAGAGAGCAGAAAAGGTAAAGGAGCAGAGTTCTGCATACCCTGGCTTTTTGACCTGGGACTTTTGTTCTTTTCCTAGTGTGTCCCAAAGCATGTACTTGAGGACCTCTTCTGTGATGTGACCCAGAGTAATCCTGGGATCAAGGCAAAAGATTGTTAATTCTGACAGTAAAACTGTCTCATGAGGTTATTATAGGAATTAATACGGGTTATATATTGTAAGAATAATAAACTTCTTTTTGCTATTGTATTTGCAGGGAAATCTCGGGGAAGAGAAAGCAAGCTTTGAGCTATTCTGTAAAAGTACCGACTGGCTCCATCTGGAGGTGACATCCAAGATGACAGACACCACTTGTTTGGGCAAGCAGACTGTAAGCAGAGCTGAGAGCAGAGCGAGAATCTGCTCCTCAGCCCTGTGGTAAAGACTTGTCCAGTAAAGGGACATGCCTCTTATGGTCTCTCCAGGTTTTTACGGCTTCTCTTTTCAAAAATAAAGGTCATTGAGGTGATGATTTCTGTGCATTTGTACCTTTAGGATAGAAGAAATTTCAGGTCCTGCTCCCCCTTGGTTTTCCTGGAAGATGCCCTGGAGCCCTGCTGGGTTTCTCAGCACTGTGAGAGAGTGAAAATCCTCCTTACAGAGGCCCTGTCCTTCTGTCCTCGGCAGCCTGTGTGACCCCTGCTCAGCCAGGGAGTCCTGCAGGAAGGTTGCAATGGCAGCAAGCAAGCAGGCAAAATCCAACCAAGTAAAACCCCCTAAACTAGCCGTGGCTTGAAAAGCCCAGGATTCCCACAGAATCAGAGCTCCATAACTGAGCTGAGATGGTTGTCAGTGTTGGCTCTGAAGGCCCATCGCTGCTGCCTTTTCCCTTCCCTTTCCAGTGACATTCTTATATTGAACTACATCATCACTGCATCAGAGACCAACAGGATAACCAAAGGGCCTGGGATCTACACAAAGACACTTTCTAGTTGCTCACTGCTGAGGCATGAACCAATGTAGAGGAATAACTGTGTGTGCATGAGGGCTCTTCTGTGTGTCCCTGAGCAGTGCTCAAAACTTCTGCCCTGAAGAACAAGTTTTGATTTTTTTTCTAATCCCTACTTTGCCAAAACCTGCAGTGACACCTGTTTTCCTTGGAAGTCCAGGACTCCAGTTACCTGCATACCACTTCTTCACAGCCCCATTTTTCTTCAGCCAGGCATGACAAGAGTTTTACCTGTGCAGGGCGGATTGGCTGCAGCAGCTCCCGTGGGTGCTCTTGCCCTCCTCCCATCCTCATTGCAGGTCAGCCTTGCTCCTGCGGCCATCACTAATGGATGGCATCTGTAGAAGTGAAAAGTTCCCGTTGTTTGTGGCTACTGGAAGAGGGTGGTATTGATCTGGGACACTGGACTCTGCCTCTACACCAGCTTCAAGAACAAGGGCTGGGCAGTGTTTTTCTCACACCCTTGAAAGTGCTGATCACCTGCTGGCATGAGGTTTTTCCTCCAGTATGCGGGCTGTTTTTTTGCTTTTTTCTCTACTGGGTTTTTAATAGCATCTACCTGGACGGACTGCTGGATGGTGAATGCTGATGATTCCTTGGAGGTAAGATCGGGGTAAGGAGAGCCTGATCACCAAAACAAAAGTGTCCTAGAGAGAGTTTGGTTCCTGGCATCATTGCTCCATTCTCATATACATTTTCCCTGTTGTGCTGCATGAAAGTGAGTAAAAATGAAATGAATGACTCTGGCAAGAGCAGGGGCAAGGTGGTAATTTCTGTAATTCTCTCTGCAAGAATTTATTATCTGCTCTCACTTGGTAAGTTCAGGAAAGGTCTACATACTCCAGGTCTAAATGTGCATGAACTTGAGTACAGTTATCCTGCATCCCAGCCTGCATGGATATTTTGGAGATGTTTCTAGTTCTGTAGATCAGACTTATTGATGGAAAGTCCAGCATGTACAACTGTGCTCTTCAAGTCTCTTTCCTAACAGCCATTGAGCTATAGGGCAAGCAGAAATTTATGAGGAGCATGGGGACTGGCATCAGATCCAGCACTCAAAAATATCTTCTTGAACTTGTGCAGACAGCAACACTCTCATGTTAGAGAAAGGTATTGGCAAAAGTAAATTGCAAACAAGGGAGCAGAATGCCACTTACATGCAAGGTGTGCCCCAGAGACCCAAAACCACTGCTATTTCTCCAGCACTCATTACTGCAAGTTTGTATTTTTCTTCCCAGAGCAGCCAGCACTTTCTGTACATTGAAGGGCTGGACGTCCACAGTGTGGGAATCTGCTCTCTGGCAAACTGGGTACTTCATGCAGTGAAAGTGGAACACCCTACAAGAGAGAGTTTGGCTGAATATACCGGGAGGAAACTTTGTATCTGCTATCCAGCACAGGAAACCAGAAGAGCTCCTCGGCACGTAGTGATTGCAGTGCAACCTTCAGCTGCATCACATCAAGTGATGAATTATCTGAGGAAAGAAGGATAAAGCTGATTACAAGGAAAATACCTTTTTTTCTCTATGCCACAAGAATTCCTGACAATCTGACTGCTAGTCCCACCCTGGAAGCTGTTTGTAGATGGTCAGCGTGTCTGCCCAGTGAGCCTCTTTGCAGGGAAACCAGTGTGCACCCACTGAAGCTGGCTAGGATATCGCTTTTCATTTATCATCTTAATTTAGGGGCTATTTTAGATTCACTTCAGGAAAATGTGAATTGTCTACAGTCAGCTGAAGTTATCAACATACTCTGAAAAAACAAATGGATCCCAGATTGTGGGAAAAACAGAAGAGGGAAACCCAGCTCCTGAGCAAAGGGAGTCCAGGAAAGATCCAGTCCATTACCCTGAGGCTGTGTAACCTTGTCTTCTCGGCACAAAGGCATCTGTGCTGGGCTGTGGTGAAGCGCTCCATTAACACCCAGTTTGGTTATTAGCAGCCTCTACTCTCACATTCCTGCTCTGAGTGTGAATACTAAATAATGGAGAAAAGTGCCCCCAGCCTTAATACCTGACCACTGATCTCCTTAATGGCCTTAATGACTCACTGCCTCTCAAACAGGAGAATGCAGGTAAGTCATCCATGGCCAGAAAGGTGTGGAGTCCACAGTGACTCCTTTTTTCTGCTGGTAACTTTGACTTCAGGAGAAAGGAATCACAGAATGGTTAGACATGGAAGGGACCTTAAAGATTGTCGAGTTCCAACCCCCCTACCATGGGCAGGGACACTTCCCACTAGAGCAGGTTGCTCAAAGCCCCATTCAGCCTGGCCTTGAACTCCAGTCCTCCAGCGTAGAAGGTCACCTGGCTTCAACCCTGTCCCCAGCAGCTAGGGAGGATGAAGCCCTCACTCTGGTCCCACTGGAGAGGAACAGCGTAGGAGAAAGAAGCCATGGAGCACCAGGAGCAGCCAGTGCCCAGGCCAGTGCTCGGCTCTCACAGCCCCTTGCCTCCCCTTCAGAAACAACCAGGTTACAGCAACACAGAAAGTGGTTTAAGCTGGTGCACTCCATGTGAGCATCAAGACAAGCCTGGATCAATTTTTCCAGTGGTTTGAGCAGGAAAAAAACCATAATCTACTTCCCAACAAGCACTGTATTGTGTTTACAGTCCCTCCCTGTTGCAGGTGGATTAAAAATATTACCACTACTGTTAAACACTGCCTGTTGTACTCTCGTGCTGGGCTTGTAATCATTGTATGTTGGCACCTTTTTATTGTACGGTAAAACACTGTGACTAACATTGCTCACATGTTTGTCTCCTCTGCTTTCCCCAGAAGGGGAAGTATGTGCTTGTTCTGTCATTTTTTTTTGTATTAGAATTATTTTACTATTAATTATACATTATGCATAGGATATAATTATATATATTACAGTCATTATGCAGTTCATGTTTTACATGCATACTTGTGTTAGGGAAAGCAGGTCGTTGCAATGTGTTTTGTAATCAAAGTGGCAGACAAAGAGTTTGGTCGTGATGCTTACCTTCTTAAGGAGTCCTTAGCTGGGCCCAGGGAAACTGGAGCAGATTTGCTATGGGGAGAAAGAGGTGATGGGGAATTAGTGCTACCAACATGGTGCACAAGTCCAGCCATGGGATGGAGAAATCCATGCCCCCATATGACACCCTAGCCAGCCCTGACCCCTCTCCCGTTTATACCAGCAAGTTCCCATGAGCCTGAGGGTCTGTGCTGTCTGCGCAAGGGCAGATGATGCCCAAGGTGGTTTGGGAGTGGATTATCAACCAGAAGGATAAACGGTGCACAAAACAGAGGGGAGTAAGGGGTGGCCAAGGAGGTTAAGAGGCAGATAACAGAATCCAGAATAGCTCAGCATTGGCTCAGACCAGCCACCCATTCCCCTTCCGTTTGTTCCCATCCCTCCTGCACCAGGCAATGAGACATTTACCCCTGCTTCTGCCCATGTTCGGTGCTAACTGGAGTAGGTGACAACTGAAACATTCCAAGAAACACAAAATACTTATCAAGTTTTTTCTAGTTTGGGAAGGGGGTTTCACAAACTAGACCATGATCACAACTGTTGCACCTCAAAACCTCCATTTTTCTGGGAGGCTGATAAACCTAGAGTCTTCTTAGTCTCTATAAATAATTTAGAAGATGCTGCTTGTAAGATTTAAAAAACAATACTAATGCAAGCAAGTAAGGAAGTAACTAAGAGCATTAGCTGAATACAGAGTAGTATGAATAAGCCTATAGTGGTTTGGGAGGAACATGAAATGATATAAATACAAGTGGAACAAAATATAATTTAATAAAAATATGCTAATTTCATGTTACTAGTGAGTTAAGTCAGAAGAGGAGCTGCAGCTGGCCTAAGAGGTCCATGGTAAAAACTTATATCTGATATAAACATGGCAAATTTTTTACATGACACTGTTCATTTGAAAAACACGGAATCAATGAAAACAGTTTTTTCCAGCACTGCTTCTCATTTTTTTGGGTGATATTTTCATTAAACCTTCCCCAAAATTCTCAGAAATTGTAAGTAATTTTCATCTTCATGGAAAAAATGTGTAGATTATTTTCATTCAAACATAAATAGTATCTTTTTTTGCCATTTTAACCTTTTATCCACAGTGCAGTATCACAGACAAGATGTGCAGTTTGGCTCGGAGATTGTATTGTGGAGAAAATATTGTGGTTGGCTACAGACTTCAATACAACCTGAATAAGACTTTATTAAGTGGCTGAGATACATTATTATCTGCTTTGTGATTTGCACAGTGCACAAAAAATGAATTTATTGCATCATCCGAGCAAGCCTGGTCCCTTTACCCCACATGAAACCCATTCCCAGGGAGAGTTTCTCCTTCCATTAGCTGCGGCAGGTGTCGCTGGCAGCAGCAGGGCAGGCTGGAGTCCAAAGCTGCACCAACATTAACTCTACTCCTTGTATGAGCAATTCCAGGAATGTTTTAGAGGTGCTTGTTGCTATATTTGCATTGGTAATGAAAATACCTCCCATATTAAAGTGCTTTATGGAAGGCTGGGCTGGGAATGGTATCTACGGCTTCAGGACAATAGAGACGACGAGCCATGATGCTACTGCAACGTCTGCTCAAGTCTGGATTTCTCAAGGATGAGTGTGGCTCGGGCACGCATGGTCCCGTAGCCGGGAGCGCACTGGGAGCCCCAGGGCCAGGATCAGCTCCAGCTGCCTCTCATTTTCCAGCCAGTGTTTAGGGCTGAGTCATTTGGGGGCAGCCCTCCATACGTGTGTGGAGAGGGGCTCACGTCCACAACAAAGCACTCCTCTACCAGGCTGCAGCCACCTCCCATTGCGGGCACTCAGCTGCTGGTGCAGCATCTGCCGTAGTCCCCTCTGAGCTGCTCCTTCTCAGCAGGAGGATGGTGTGAGGGGAGCATGGACAGCGAAGTCACAGGTCGTCTGGTTCATAGCCCTGCCCAGCTCAGGCTAGACAAGCATTTGGCAAGGAGTGATCAAATCTGCTCTTAGATCTTTCCTGTCAGCCACCCGCCAGCTCCTCCCAGAAATTTCCTTCAGAATTTTTACCCTTACCAATAGGAAGGTTTTTTTCCTGATGTCTAGTCTGAGTTTCTTTTACTTTAATTTAAAACCATTAGCAGAGACACAGAAAACATTGTTCTTTTCCTCCATCCTGACACTTTTTTTTCTTCTTCAGGCTAAGTATCTCCAGTTTGCCTTCAACATAACTAGACCAGGATTTCTGTTGAAGGCCCCAGCTGACCATGCACTGTGTTGGTGGATATATTAACTTACAGACTTCTTTTTCTTCTTAACCCACAGGTGAGTACAAAATGCCGTGGCCTCTGGTGGGAATGTGTCACAAACGTTTTTGATGGGATCCAAACTTGTGATGAATACGACTCCATCTTCGCCGAGCACCCCGGTATGTCAAAGATGTTTCTACAAGTGGTGGGGACACCTGAGTGTAGACAAAAAGAGCACCTGTTCTACTCACTGACAGATAATTTGGTGCACATACACATTAGAGCCGTATTTCTTTTCTCAGTGAGGTATTAGTCCCAGGGGAAGGTGGAGAGAACTTCACCCAAGAAGTTCCTGTGGGATCTCATCCCATTACCCACCAGCACTTCCACTCCATGTGCACTAGAACAATCTGGTTTTGTTCTGCAGTGAAGCTGGTGCTGACCCGAGCCATGATGATCACAGCAGATATCCTGGCAGGATTTGGATTTCTCTTCCTCGTCCTGGGACTGGACTGCGTGAAATTCCTTCCCGATGAGCCACTCATCAAGCTGCGCATCTGCCTGGTGTCTGGAGTTATGTTGCTCATTGCAGGTACTCCCCTGCTGTACCCCATCCTGTAGGACACCCTTTCAGCAAACGGGGGAAGCTTTAAAGTCTTCTCTTATTTTGGGGAGAGGAGTTGGTGATTTTCTTGAGGGTAAGGAATGCAGGAAGGATCTTTATTTGCTTTATTTGTGCAATACAGCTTCCTCTGTTCACTGCCTGCCCCTAACAGCACATGGTTGGGTTTATCTGCTTTCATTTGATGTATTGACCAGGTGACTTCTAAAGTACATCAACTTGGTTCTGCGTTGACTGATTTCCATTTACTGCTGTTTTACTGTGAAGAAGTCAAGTGTTGATAATGCAACGAGGCCTAATTGTTGAAGGACTAAAAATGCCCCAGCGTCCTGACTCGGTTCCTGGCTCTGCCACAGATCCTGTGACCTTGGGCAAGTCATTTAACCTGAAATCTCTGCAGCCAATCTCTAATAAAAGGATAATAACACATCTGTCCCTCCTAGGTGATAAATACCCAATTGACTGAGGTGCTTTGCTGTTACAGCCAGTGGGAGAATTTTAAATGCAAAAATAAATAGACTGCCAACTAAGTACCAAGTAACTTCATTTGACTTTACGCCAATATTGAGCACCTACTTCTGCTTCAACATAAGCTTTGCTACTGGGAGCACATGTAAAGCACTTTGAAAAGTTCTTTTAAATATTCTCCCAAAGCTTGTCTGAAAAATGCTGTCAAAGTTCTGAAAGTCAAAACGGATTAGAAAATTAAATTCTTGAAGTAACTTCACAATAAGTTGATAAATGAGCTGAGAATGGAGGAGGTTTCTACCTTTTAATGCAGAAACCTGAATGCTGCCAACCGGCGCTGATGGTGTCTGTGAGTGCCAAGCTGCAAGGTAACAGCCTCTGCCTGACAGCCCTCCAGCTGAGATCAGTAGAGTAGGAACCAGGGTGAATCCACCAGTGACCAGGCTGAGACAGAACAGGGGGCAAAACCTGTCCATCCTAAAGTGTGACCCAGCAGACAAAAGGCTATCGCTCCAGATTTTATGTTGGTGATCTTCTTGTGGTCCATCTGGGAGCTCTGTGACACCTCCCTCCTGTCCTGCAGGTCTCCCAGGCATTACCGGCTCGGTGTGGTATGCTGTTGATGTCTACGTGGAGCGCTCCTCTCTGGTCTTCCACAATGTGTTTCTGGGCATCCAGTACAAGTTTGGCTGGTCGTGCTGGCTTGGCATGGCGGGGTCACTCGGTTGTTTCTTATCCGGGTCCCTGCTCACCTACTGCATGTATCTGTTCAGAGGTGAGGAACCGTGGCAGGGCTGAAACACAGTTCAGAGATAGAGCCATTGCTCGGGGCCTGCTATAGGCACACTGGGTGGGGGAAGTCCTTCAGGGACATTCTTCAGGATGGTTGCTCATGCCCTGTAGCAATATCTTCAGCTGCAAAATGGGAATAGTGTTATTTCTGCAGCTCTAGAAAGCACAGCAAGGTGGTGAGATGGGAGCTGCAGTGTAAGTATGACATAAAATGTGTTATTATGTCATATCTTGGAGTGCTACTTTCTCTGCATTTCGAGGCTTTGCAGTTGAAAGTCACCAAGCACTCATTAGCAGATGCTATTTCTTTCCCTGTGCCTCACAGAGACCAGCTCCGGAAGACTCCACTCTGCTTACTTCTTGAGGAAAGGCTATTCCTCTGCTGGGACAATTGTAACAAATGTGCATTTGCCATCCTCTCAAACAGCTACTGCCAAAATGTATGCAGTGGACACAAGAGTGTGAGGAGGAGGTGAGTGGTCCAAAAAGCGCTCTACTTCTGCTTGTAGTGAATTGTGGAGAGACCCAAGCTGCTGTGTTTGTGATGCAGATGTAAAGTTAAATTTCAAGGATGTACTGTGTGCTACAATGTTTGCATTACGAGAGCTTCAACCCCCCCCCTTCTTTCAAGAAACTGATCTCCAAGGAATTCTTGCTTTAGGGATTCCTGTTGTCTTGTGTGATGAGGCCACTTGGATAAGCATGGACTGAAATAACCAACACAAACTCTTCCAGCATTTGGCTCAACACTATCAGCACAAGTGACATAAATCAGCTGCTCCTGGATCAGACCCCAGTGTTCAGCGTGAAGATCCCCAAACTGTAAGATGGATCTGTTCCATGTCTGGCAATGTGTTGACAGAACATACAAAGCAGAAAATAGAGGCAAAGAGAGGGACTGATTGTCTGGCCAATCTAGACCCTGTGCACCCAGCACTGGGGTCTGCTTCTCTGAAAGGCAGCTGGAGAGTTCAGCGGAAGATGAAGAGCTGTGTTAAGTGCTTGGCCTTCTCTTTGGCCCATGAACCTCTGCACTGAGGAAATGCTGCAAATGCAGGTGAATTCTTCCCTGCAAAAGAAAGTCCTTCTCAATAAGTGTTAAAATGTACATTACAGATGTTCTAGACCCACTGAGATCTGAAAACTGCCAGCTTCTTTCTGCTTAGTAAAAATTTTGCCTGGACAAAGAGTGAGTGAAGATCCAACATACAACCTTGTGCATGACAATATGTCTGTACCAGCTAGAAACCAGGATAAACAATAGTAAAATCTATTGTCCCTTTCTATCAAAAGATATTTAAACCAGTTCAGGACTGCTATCCCCTGCTGCAATCCAAGCCGGCATAGGCTGGGTGAGGCTACAGCATCAGCCAAGTCTTCACTAAGGTGGGTGAAAAGAACCAAGTGTGGTTTAACATGTTCCCTAAGAAAGGATGCGAAAGTTCTTCCATGCTTTTAAAGGAAAGAGAATCTGAGACACAGTTTTATTAGGGTTGGTAGGAACTGCCCAAATCCAGTCCTTTCTAGCATGGTCACCACATCATGTGGTCATGGTCATGGATCTCAGCAAAGAGATATACCTGGAGTGGAGAAACAACAGCAGAGTCTCAGGAGGGTGTGCACACCCATGAGTGCTGAGGCTCCACCGGAGGTAGGCTTCTTCCACTGACGTCTTTGTGGGGGGAATGGATAGAGAAATTATCTTCCTTCCCCCAGGCAATATGAAGTGAAGCTTTATGTTATGAGGACCAGAAGGAGATGGGATGGCTGTGGATGGAGTGGGCTGTGTCCCAAAGGGTACCTCTGATAGCCCTTACAAAGGAAGATGAGGGGCCAAGTCCTCTCACGGATTTTCCTAGAGGCAGCATCTTGGGCAACAGCACCGAATTGACCAGCAAGAGTGAAAACAAAACCCAATCCTGACTCAGGCCCTGGGACAGACAGGACAACAGCAAGACCATATGGTTTTGCTACGGGCTCCGGTATCTTCACAAGGCTCAGACCATAACACAACCATCTCAGCAAGGGCCCTTGCAGCAGAGCTGAGGCAAGGGAGACTTTGTGCCTACAGAGTTCATGCTGCTTTTGTTGGCAGACATTTATGTTAGCCAAACAGAAAGCAACTTATTGCCAACAGATGAGCTGTATTGAACAGATGTAAACACAGTAGGAGAAGTGATGGAGGCTTTTTCACAAAGTCTTAAGAGACGAGAAGTACAAGTTATGAGCGACGTGATGAATTCGCGGATTACACCAAGAATGTACAAAGAGATCTGGAGGTGATAGGAATTTCTGCCTGTTATTGCAGGAAGCTGCATCCAGAGCCTTTTTTTTTTTTTTTTTAACTTTTTCACAGTCACATCAGAAACACGTATTTACTGTGGGGCTTGTGGGGTGGAAGAGCTGGAGGTGGTATGCCATGCCAGGGAAGGGAAACTCTGGGGCTGTTTGTGGGTCTGGTTCCTGCGCTGTGCCTCTGTTCTCCTGGTCCTTCAGGAACATGCTGCAAAGGAGAGGGAGGATGAATCCACAGCAGAAGCAAAGCTGTTCTCTGCCACTGCTCTGATGCCCTCATCCCTTCTCTGACGCCTTCATCGCTGCTGCTCCCCAGGGAGGCTAAGGCTGCCTCAGTGTCCTCAAGGGCCCCGACGCTGTGGGCCACCCCAGCATGAGTCACCCAGCACAGAGACGCTCCTCAGGAGGAGGTACTGAGCAAAGACATCATCACTTGGGCCAAAATCTTGAATCAAATCCTTCCCAGACTGTGCAGCCAGGGCGTCAGCCCTCACCACTAACGCTCAGGGACACCCGCCAGCCTCTTGTTGCTTTTTTTTTCTATAGCTCTTTCTGAGGCAAGAAGATTATCTAGCGCTGGGAAGATTTATTTCTTGTTTAGCAAAGGAGAAATAGTCTGGTATCGCCTGCTAATGTGGGTGTAATTGCAGATCAGAGACCATTGATTTCTCCTGTTCTTTTTGACCTGTAATCTGTGGTTGAGGAGACTTCTGGGCTTTTGTCCTAATGGTTGTCAGCTTGTTTTAAGGTGGTGGGAGGTGTTTTGAGACTTGCAGTATGTGAGTCACAGCAAACAGTGGTTCCGTGGACACTTTGGGATCAAACGTGCATGCCCTGGTCAGGGATCAATATAGAGGACTGGTGTCATCAGTCCCTCCAGTCCCATGCTCCTCCTGGGAGTACACAAATAAGGTACATGCATATCCCAAATACTACCTTAACTCAGGGTGCATCATCCTTAAATATACCTGTATACAAAGAATGTTGCATAAAAATTTGTGAGGCTTTCTCTTCTTCAGTATCTATGTATAATTAGGGTTACTTCTTTAACCATGCTACTTTTCTAGCCACACTCTAGGATAGCTTTTGAGGATCTATCTCCTGCACAAGAGGACCAGGAAAAGGTCACAGCAAGACTTAGGTTTGCTGGGTTAATGTTTTGTAACAACCAGTCCAATGCTGCATTGCTTCATCATTCAGATCCTGCCTACAGTCTATCTGGTGTTTTGATCAGTTGTTAATATTTAATTGTTAATTCACTGTTTGATTTAACTCTGACTCTGATTTCATGACTGCAGTATTCACTCCCCATTAGCTCATTACCATGTTACAATGCAGATCTGTTTTAGATTGGTTGTTTAATTCATTAGCAAGAATCCTCCCAGAAAGTACATAGGATTTATTTTTTCTTTCAAAAATCACAACCAGTCTCTAAGACTAAAGACATTGCCGGTGAGCTCAGATATTAAGGTATTTCCTTAATACCTACCTACATCCCATTCAGCAGCAGCTCACTGGATATGACGGTAGACTGACTGCCTTCCTGATGGCCATTGATGGCTTACCAAGGCTCTTTGCTCAGTTGCAATTTCCAGCTGAGGCCCCACATTTAATCCTTTAGTGCTTTTTAGCCTTCTCCAGATTTTCACTAACTTCCAAGGAATATTTTTCTGTGTTTGGGCATCTCAGTTGCATTGCTTCTTTTCCCAGAGTAAGGCAGAGCCAGGGACTTAACCGAGAGCTGGGACTCTCGGGTTTCCTCCCTGATGTACCTGCTCTGTGGTGTCTCCTTCAACTTGGGGCTCCCCATTGCCCTCTCCACTGACAGCACACAGCTCGGTGCAGCCTGCCAGGACTCTGGCCGGTTGCAGGTTAGGGAAAATAGCACTATCTTGTAGGTAAGCTCTTTACTAAGTTGATTTTGTGCCTTACAAATAGGTATTGATTTCCCATTTTGATATACACAAATAAGAGACAGAATAAAGCAATGACATCTGCAATGGCTGTCCTTTTCTACATGCAATATTTTGTCCTCTCACTACCTCAATCAGCCTTGTCCATAAAGGCTTTTAATAACTCTTAATTAGGACTCACTGTGACCTTGTGAACTAGACTATATCCTACTGCAACTGCATGAATATTTTCCAAAATACGGATTTCACACACATTGTATGTGCTTTTTGTGTGAATTGAATAATCTGAACAATTATTTTCAGTAGATATGAATTTCACTTCAGAATTCTGTTTTCCTTACATATTGTAACATTTGTGAGATATAATAAATGCACTTGTCTTTGAGCCTTGTGTTTCTCTAACCCCACGTCTAAGTTTCACCCAGAAAGCTGCTTTGCCAGGTGACCTGCTCTGACTTCTGTGAGGGAAAGCGCTGCCCTCCTGGAAGGACACACAAAAGGCGGCAGCAGCACAAACAGGACCAGCCCTTGGGAAAGTGGGGGGTGATTTTGGAGGCTGCCCAGACCTTTGCTGGTAGCTGCAGACTCCAGACCCCGGTGCACACCTGCAGCAGAGGCTCTTCAACAGCTGGCAGACTTTATCCCCAGCTTCACCACATGTACTTACAGTCATTTTAGAAACTTTCAAAGAAAAAAAAAAAAATTAAAATTCCACCAAGAAAGCAAGGTTTTCTCTCTCAGCTGGGGCTGGACCCCCACAGTTTGTTCTTCTGCATCTGTTAGATATTGTGGGCAAGCGATCAGTGACCAAAATATTCTGTCCAAGCACTGTTACAGGGAGCAGAGGACAATTTTCTCCCAGTAGCTCTTGGGTCCCTGCTGTAAGATGCCTTTGAGGGAGAAAGGAAAGAGTCAGACTTGTGCCATCTAGTGACCCGAAGAGTGCGAGCATCTGTTCCCAGCCCCATCCTCTTCCTCCCTACACAAAAGCCTTTAGCCCATAATTCAGTCTTTAGATGACAATAAAAAAACAGATTAATGAGCATTTTTATTATTTTCACATCTTCTATGTGCAACTCTCCTGGCAGCCCTGACCAATCCTTTGTTATGACTCAGCTGCCTTGGTTTTGCTCTATTTTGCCTGAGAGTTTATGACTTTATTATTCAGTTCTTGACGTGTGAGGTGAAAGTCCAGCTGTGTGTCTCACTACATTCCCTTTGTCTTTTGCTTCCAGATGGTCACCAAGCAGTTAGCTACTCTGCACTGCGCCCATTTCCCCCTCTTATGGCTTACCAACAAGTTTGCCCACAAATACATCTGCCTTCTAGTGTTTTCTGGGTTTTTCTAGAGCAGTTTGCCATTTCTTCTCAAAGTCATCAGGAAGTATAAGTCAGAGGTTGGGTGGCAGCCAGAGGGTCAGACCAGAACAAGTGCTTTTCCAAAGTGGACCCTATTCCTAAGGTGATGCGTGATAAAGAAATGGCTCCTCTTTCCTTGTAACTCTGGAAACAGCCAAACTGCGTTAACCGCCTTCATTAAGGGTTGAGTGCTTACAAAAGTGGAAGATACTAGGCAAAATGTCTGCTTGTAAGAATGGGAACACAGATCTGGAGAAACCTTGTCCATTCTCCCGGAGTACCTGGGAGTAATGGAGCAGCCTGGGAGAAGCAGCCTTTGTGGGCAACATGGGTTGGTGGGACCATCCCAAATACGTTTGCAGAAGGAAGAAACCCATCTCTTTCTCTATTTTAGTGATTAGGAAGCCAGAGACCAGGGCAGTGTCCACTGAGCCCCTTCTCAGAGTACTCTTCTTCCCCACCTCAAGCCATCAGCAACATCAGTTTATGCCCCTCCAAGAAACCCTACATGAACTCTTTTTGCAGACAGCCCTTGTCTTCTGCAGTTTTTTGAAGTGCCCAGGGGTCCTGCCATGCTGCACAAGTACCACAGCACACAGGTTCTCCCACGCTAGTGACTCCAGCTGGAGCCTCATTTTGTGACGCCAGTAGCTTTCTTTACCATAAGCCCTTTGACACAATTTTTATGTAATAATCTTATTCCTTTAGTAAATAATTAAAGCACCCCAAACATGAAGCTGAATGCACTTGAATGCACACTAGTAGCATGGAAACATAAACCTGTTTCCCAGGATTGCTTCTGCAAGAGCAGCAGCCTCCTGGGTGCATTGCTGAAAGCCTCGCTTGCCCTCTGTTGGGTGGCTGGGGAAGGATGCAGAGTGATGGAGGCTTTGAAGCCAGAGCAGCCCTTGCTTGTTAGCCTCTCCAGCCATCTGATTAGAAGGTGACATTCAATGAAGTGAAAGACAGCAATTTATTTAGAGCCAAGCAATTAATAAGCGGGAGACGGCAATGTTTTATGCAGCATATAATGCAGACAGCCTGTGGAGTTCACTTCCATGAAGGGGTCACTGAAGCAAACGCAGTGTGTAGGTGGGAAGGAAGTGATGGCTGATTTAATGCCCACTAGCAGGCTACGCAACCTGAAGCGACAAACATAATCAAATCTCATGCTTCAGGGCATAAATTGAAGGGGTTGAGTAGTGGAAGCAGTTATGTATATAAAAGGTCTAATCCTGAGAGGTGCTGATTACCTGCAATTCTTGCCCAGTTCAGCCAGTGAAAGGACACTCGGGAACCGCTCGACTTCTCCAATGGCTGAGTCTGTACTTGCTAATTTTCTTTATTAATAAACCCTGTAATATTTTAGCCTGCTGGCACAAACATTCATTTTGCTACAGTAACATTTATTTCCTTTCACACAAGAGTCAAACATTAAAGCTGCTTCTAAAATAAGATTTTATGGAGATAATTTGCGGTGGTGCTGGCAGAGAATTTGTCTCTCAAAATATGCTATAATTCTTTATCTAGCGAAGGTACTTATATAGCCTCATTACGAGAATATGTGGGCACTTCATAACCTTTAGTGGATTTATCTTCCCAGTTTCCTTCCTGAGCAGGGGAACTGGCACTAACCCCACTCTACAGGTGGGGAGCTGCTCCACAAGGCAGGCTGTGGGCTTCCATTAATCTTTTAGTGTATCTAAGATGAACCCAGGTGCCCACTTTGACTGTGAGCTCGTGGCTCCACAGGCATGCGGTGCACAGTCCTAGGTGTGACATTTACCTTCTGCACCAAGAGGGGTCTGATTGCACCCCCCAGGCCTTGCCACTGAGAGATCAGAGGTAGAGAGGTCAGGCACATTGAATTCAGCCTTCAGTGACCTGCCCATGACAAACAAAGGAAATCTTTGCTTTCCTCTGGAATCTAGCTAAGGGGGAAATTCGAGACCTTTCCTCAGTAATTTGAGAACTAGGGAGGCTAATACTTCCTAGGAATGGCTTAGGTAGAGCTGTTCCTGCTCGGATATAAGGTAGTCTGGATGGCTTCTTGAAGTCTCTTTCTATCCTGTCTGCAGTGGTCACCTCAAAGAAAATCACATTCTTTGGCCTAATAAATTTCTGTAACTAAACACCAAATACCTGACCTAACTCATGTCTATGGGGAACTGCCATGTGGGTCCTGGGCCATTCAAAGCCTGTAGGCCTGCAATGGTGGGGCAAGCGTAGCTGGGGACAGTGACCATGAAATTAAGAACAGTTCAAAAGAGCAAACTCCCCGCTTTTTTTTTTTTTTTTTTTGTGCTCTGTAGCCAGCTCCTGCTGCTGCTGCTCCCCCCATAATCCCCATTTCTTGCTTTGCCTTCCCTGGCCATAAATTTGCTGCCTTTTGCACTAGACAAATCTGATACGCCATGCTAAATGTTTTAAATGTGGCAAATGATCCTTCATCGCAGAGTGGCACGATTGCATTACAATGTATCAGAACAACATGACTTTGCCAGAGGGTGTTTGTTGGCACCGAGCCGAGTGAAGGAGGCAGCCCAACTTTGAGAAGTAACTATCAAGTCATTTGTCAACATTCGGTCCTAAAACACACGGAGTTTCACTAGCTTGAGCAGCCTTAGAGAGAGAAATCTGGAGGCTGAGCCAGAAACCCCAAATACAGACAGACCTTTGAGGGAGCTTCTCGAAATGCAGAGCCCTATCAAAATGTCAAACTGAGCTCCTGTGACAGATTCAACACATGCTTTTGGCATTTATTCTGTTGCATTTTGTCTCCCCTTTTAGGTTCAGATGAAATATGTGCTGCTTTTCAGTCTCTCGGCCAACCTGTGAAAAGGGCTGATTTGATCTCACATGACTGTAGCATAGCGGAAGATCTCCAATGGACCAAATGCAACCACAGAAAGCCAACACGTGGCATCTAGAGCTTGTTTTCCTTCATAATATCCTCATAGGATGGAGGCAACTCATTTTCGCCAAGGCTGAACTGTGGGGCAGGAGAAGAAGACATCTCCGCAGTCATGCAGGGGCTCGGAGATCTGGAGAACGGGCACTGAGGCGCTTCACTCGCTGGGGAAAAAGGAAAGCCATAACTGTACAGCAGACAGGCGTGAAGAGCAAGTGTGGGGGTGAGGGGGGTGAAAGGGGTGAGCCTGGGAGGAGCTGCCAAACCGCTTGGAAACAAGAAAGGCATGGATGTAATTTTTGAAACATGGCATCGCAAAACCTCTTACACAAACTCCGGATACAAGAAGTGAGAACAGAGGAATTTGGGTGGGTTTGGGGTGCGTCCTCCCTGTGGAGACACTGTTTATGACCACCCAGAAAACAGGCAATACCTTGTCTAGGAAGGGCTTAGTCTAATGACAGAATTAGCTTTATTGTTCTTGGAAGGACTGTTGTCTGGCCCAGCCTCCTGACGCTGCTGGCAATACTCCAGGTCAGTGCTGGGTGCTACACATAGTTGTTATAGCCCAGTCCTCAAAAGACTGGGGGCTCCTGGGGGAGTGCAGAGGGTGGCTACTGCAATGAACAGCACCCGCCAAGACAATTTTTTGACAGATGCCAGGGTATATCAGTCAGCTGAGCTGCCTGCTGGGTGTCTCAAGTAGACTGGTGTGGTCTTGTCTGAGGGAGAAATGCAGGTCATGTTTTGGAAAGGGCTGTCTGACCCCAGGCAGTGCCTGTGGCTGCACGTGTCCAGCGGCTGAGTGTGCCGAGGAGAAGGTCCCACACGCCTTCAGTGTTAGCATAGCCAAGCCCCAACTAGGCACCTTTGGGACACACGGATACACAGGGACAACACTGAGTTCAGCTGAAGGTATGCCTGGGGAAAAGTGGATGTGGCTTGCTTAAGGCCTCCAGTCCATGGTCTGAACATCCCCCCAAGGTGGCTGACCTGGGCACCCCACTGTTCACCATAAACACAGCACCGGGTTGCAGCCCAGCTCCCATTCAAGCCCGGCCGCCGTCCTACTGGGCTATAGATAGGCCATGGAAAGTCCACCAGGACCTTGCAGTAAGTAGGGAGAGGACTAACCACAAAAGGCATCAGAGCTGCTGAGCGCAAAGACGGCCAAGGTGCGTCGGTGAGGGAGGCAGCTCCGCCGTTTCAGCCAGCACTGCAGGCAGCAGCAGATCCCACAGGACAGGAGCAAGGCCAGGAAAAACAACATCAGGAACCTGAGGCAGAGGCAGCAGGGGAGAAACAGTACCATCACCATCTGCAGGCAGCACCGACAGATGGCTTCATGTCTTCGAATTAACATATTCATTAACATCTTTTGCAAATAGCCGTTAAATGTTGCGGTTTCCCCATCAGTGTACTGGACACGATCAAAGTCCTCGGAAACCAATGTCTCAGTGCTGAGTGCTGGCTGGAAACTCAAACATTTCTCCCCAAAATCATTCATTGGTTTTGCCCAGCTCAGTTGTCAGCATACAGTGAGGAGAATACGGATAAATGATTCCCATTAGTCAGTAAAGACAGAACACAGGGACAGCCCAGGAGCAATGCTCTCTAGCTATCAGTCTCTCTTAATGCCTTTCTCTCTACATATCCATCAAAGAATATTATTTGCCAGTTTTTCCCTCTAAAACAGATCTGAAACTTACCACACATACCAGCTGCTATAGTTTTCATCGCTTCCCCTGATGCACCTAACAAGGCAAAAATAAAAAGAACTTTCAGTCCAATGTGAGGGGACTGTACCGTCTCCAATGCATGTCTACTACACAAAGAAAATCATAGTTGATAAGTAGAGGATAGAGATTTTGCCCATCAAGGGAACCCTCTTAAGAGCTTCTCTATGTAGATGGGAGCAGATGCAGATGATATACAAAGCAGAGTGCAACTGGTTTGCCTTTCAACACTGGCATCCACCACTAGAGTTTTTGCTGAAAACCCAAGGGGTTGCCAGCCTCCCTTTCCTCTTTTGGAACAAAAACTAAATGGCCCTTTCCTGGAAGCCCTCGTTCCTCTGCTGTGCCAGTGTTCCGGACAGGAGCACAGCATCCCCGAAAGAGCCTGGGATGGGAGCAGCCACGGGTGAGAAAACAGAGAGCCGCACTCACCTCTCGCCAAGCTCACAGGACGACCCAGAGTCTGCTAACTGAAAACACACATGTCAATCAGATAGGGCAGATACGTGTTGTTTTTTTAAACCAGTATAATTACTGATCTCGGAGTGGGAAGTCAGAGAGGAAGAGCCACCCGGGTGCTGCCTCCTCCAGGGATGAAAACTAGCCCTATCCCCAGAGACCACAGAGCATCTGCATGTCTCTGGTCTGAGCTAGCCCATATCAAAACCAGCGGATAACCTCGCAGAGAACTCAAAAAATTCAATAGTTTGCAGATAAAAGCTAGGCCAAGGGGAAAGCATTTCTTTTGATGTGAAAGAGGGAAGGATGAGAGCAGGGAGACACAAGCAGGTGTCAGAGACCTGTTTACAGAATTGGGCTTTGCTATTCAGAAATGTCTGCTGAAAATGTCCTGTGACCAAATTCTTGGTCTGTAGCTCATTTTCAAGTAGCTAATTGTGAATGTAGCTATAAACTGGAGCTGTTTTGATGAGACACGTGTTCTACCCAGCATTTTCCTGTTTTCAGATACTAGTGGTGCATCATTCCCAGAGTCAGGTTTCAGGTATTGCAAATATGTGAACCTGAAACTTGTTTTTCAGGTATATTTTCTACTCTGCACTCAAGCAAATTTGTTTTTGCAAGCCTTGTTGATCTTAGCCTCAGTTTCAAATTATCTGGGCAAAAAGTAACTGGTCTGGTTCATCAGTATGATTGAATCAAATCCAATACAATTTTTGGCTGACTCGCACTAGGTGTGTAAAAATACTTGCCCAAATTTGCTACAAAAAACTTCAGACCAAGCATAGAATTGCCATTATACTGGGAAGCAGAATGAGCAAGATGGAAGAATTTATATTTATTTCTTGCAGAGAACTATTAGAATGTAATTTGTAAATCATTACTTTACTTTGAATTTCCTTCTGCATATATCCAAAACACATAGAGATTTCTGACTTTTTTTGAGCCAGACTGTAAAGCTCTGTTCTGTACTAGAAATTTGTATCAAATATGTGTAATTGAGAGATCTCATATTACAGCTCTAATAGGACTTCTTTGTAAGGATTTTGTTGTGCAAAGCTTGTGTCACTGTAAACAGCAAGAAATTACCCCACAAATCTCTATAATGTGTCTGATCCTGTGTACACGTTGCCTTTTGGTCTGAAGTTTCACCAGAGGTCTTTAGATATAAGTCTTTCATATAAAACATTGTCTATGAAATTTCATGAGTGGCTGAAACCCAAATGAGGAATAGAGAAAAAGACAGAAGCTTCAACTCTTCCAGACGTGTCCTTTTAAAACTGAGCTAATTTACCATGTCACACAGGGACCCTAGTGCAGAATATTTTAATTTTTTTTTTTGCACTTCAACTGATTATTAGAATAACAGGTCAAAACCAGACAGCTGATTGCTGTGATTACGTGTGCCCTGAGTATTCTTCATGGCTGAATGACAACCTCTGGACTCTCTTTTATCATCCTTCAAACTACCTCAGCAGAGCTACCTTAGCGTAGTTAAACTGCAGCAAAGTGCATCTGCTCTGAGGCAGTAATCTATCAATGCAACCAAACACCCACCCGTGCTGCTGTAGACCCATGTTCTTCCATTTCAATATCCATAGAAGAATAAAGGATTAAGGCAGCTTTCTCTGCATTAATTGGAATTGTTGTGAACATTAGATCCTCCCCAAATTCATCAGGTCCTCAAAAAATTCTTCCCAAAAAAGTAAAAAGGGCTGATGACTAAATTCTATAAAAGTTGAAATCTCCCCCCCCCCAATCCCTAAAATCAGCCTGGTCCCAGTGAAGGGTTTGGTTACCTGGAAATTTAAACACAGAACTCCAGTTCCTGCGATCCATGAAGAGAAACACGAAGCTCCAGGTCTCCACATCACTGGCAGGAGAAACGTGGAAATACCTTTGTTTGCAGCAGTGTTTTACCCTCTGTAATTTGGAGCTTTTAAAACTTCTCTGCACATTGTGTCTTCAGCCAGAGAATACTTTACCCAATGGCTTCCCGCACTTCAGAAATTACCACTAGCCAAGGAACGGCTTTGGGTTTGCATGGACACACTCAAATAGCCGCTAGAAGTTAAAAAAACACTAGTTTAAGGTCAGCACCTTGTAGTTGTTTCGGTATTTTCATAGCTGTTCACAAATTCCTGTTGCTGAACTTAGTTCCATATTAACCCACGGCTGTATTTAACAGGACCTGCTACAAATAAAGAATCACTGGACACCATATTGTGAGGCCATGCTTTCATTACACGTTGCCTTCAGCTGCAATTCCAGAATTGCAGAAAAAGCAGAGCTACCTCCAACTATCTCCTATGCACTGCATCTACCACCTCAAACACGTACACCAAGGATGAAAGAAACATTTCCCGATCTGAGACAACCACTACCAGCACCTCGACTGCTGTTACAGAGCTGCCAGGCATTGGGTTGCTAGGAAAATGTATCCAAAAAACCACATATGCCCAACAGCTCTCATAAGGAATACAAGAGTTCATTGTACAACATAAGGACCGATTTGATCCTAATGGAGACATCCAGATGATGTAGTTAAACAGAGGCGTAAGAAGGTTTGCACCACAGTTCTGATCACCACCGAATGACAGTCCCGGTTTGTTCAGCAGTCAGTAATACATTGTCACTGAGGTTTACAGACCGTGGCTGAAATGCACCATTAGCTACGGTTCTTCCAGATTTAACACAAAGGGTGTTGCTGTGAATATGTTCAGCCGTCGCTCCAGAAGTTAAGCATTATGTTGTGATGCCATTACTTCAGTAATGATTGACGAAGCCAAGCTGCTCTTGAGATATACCTCTGTAGCTTTGCTTCAGCTAAAAGGTCAAGAAGTCTAACCAACTCTGATACACATACTCAACCTGAGTTTGTTATTTATTGTTAAAGTTTTGCATAAACTGAGTCCAAACCCTGGTGTTCTCAAGTGTTTACTTTCAGCTCACTGCTAATTAAAGGCAAGCCTCTGAAATGCCTTCTGAGAAAGCATCTTTTCATAAGGGTGTTAAGTGCTTGTGCTACGCTATATAAATGGTCCGAACATGTTGGTGTCCCAGTTCAGACCAATCCTTTTCAATTTTGTTCAACAGTAAATTGCCAAGTCAATTTCTTAGCTGTTTTCTTAAAAGAAAAAGCTCCTGCAGTATAAAAATGTGCACAGCCTTGCTGGGAACCTTGTGACTCTTACGATTTCAGGCTTCAAAGAGATCATCCATCAGTGAACTAATTTCAGATTTCTTCCTCTCACAATTACTTCCCTGATGCCAGCACCCAGGGTACTTCCAATTTAGAGCTACCGAATGGATCATCCCCAGTATTTTGGGGGGCAGGTACCACAATGAGCTCCTGGTACTGAAAAATAACACCTAGCATCTGTTCTGGGTCTATTTCTAGAAGAAAAGGGAAAGAAATGAATTCTGCCACTGCTCAGCTTCCCACCCTTGAGGAAAACTTTGAAGTTTTCTGGTGGTTGGTCCAATACAGAGGTTTCAAGAGGTGGTGGCAATTTGTGGAGCCTTTCCCTGTATTCTCAGTAACGATGATGAGAGGAGACCGAGTTGGCTAAGAGAGGGTCCACAAACAGGCCTGTCTTTGCTTGAGGGGTGATCCCAATACTGAAAAGAGCTGATGCTTCAGCAGGAACACTCTCCTTGCCTATGATCTGCTGATCAACTTGAATATATGAATACCATAAAGAGCCCCATCACTTGCTCTAAGCCAGCCAGGACCTGACACCAAGACCCCAGAGGAGCTCTGCTCCGAAACCCACGGTGGGCTGCGACCCCTCCTGCCCACTCCCTGACTACTGTGACACTGCTACCTTTGGGGTTTTGCAATACCAGGAGACTCTTCCTCTTGGTAGCTCTGTGTCCAAGGGTTATCTCCAGTCTGGGGGATTTTTCTAGGCTTTTTGTCATTGCACCCATGAGGAGATATATGCACACATATGTATATACATACATGAAGGGTAGTCCCCGCTCTCTCCTCCTCATCCACTTAACTGATGAAAATTTTGGTAGCTCTTGCCTCCTTAATCAATTATATCCACCTCATCAGTGGACTTAGGAGGCTGTTCTCTGATAGCTGTTAATTCATGGCCATTAGATTAAAAATCTGTTATTTCCTCGTCACCTTATGTCGTTGCTAGGTGACAAATGCATCTCCCAGGCAGCAACAGGGACTACTGCAACATACAGCAATTTATGATTGTCCATTATCTCTTTGCTTAAAGTGCCCATTCCTTTCAGTAGGAGGAAGATGGGCAGTTCTAGGATCATCCAAAGGGTGACTTTTAGAGTTGCTACAGAAACTACCTCCACTGGAGGCTGGCTCTTGCTGGGCTTCACATAAGATGATGCAAGACTGGGAGATAGTAGAATTCAAGAGAAGCCGATTTGTCAAGCCTGATGGGTGCAAGGTTGGATTAAGGGTCTGAATTTCAGGAACTAAGCTTGTTCTTGTGTGTATGTGCACTAGAAATGATGGTCTTTGCTTTCTTGAGTGTCCTACAGTAATTTTCAGTGATGCTTTTGGTTTGAGCCAAAATTTCAGGGGCCACCCTGGGGAACTCTGGGTTTTGGTGTGAGTGGGAGAAAATTCACTGGCAAACAAGAGCCCACACAGAGCCCCTGGCAGCTCATAAGCACAGCTAGCGGTTCAAACCTGCTTCAAGCTCTTAGCTGCCTTCAGAGCATTTGCTAGCTGCTAGGGATGACTTTTGGGAAAGCAATCACCTTGCTAAGCTCTGAGCAGCCTCCCAGTACAGTCCAGAATGGAACTCTGAAACAGACTTTTCCAGAAAGAAAGCAAGGAAGGAGAGTGGCAGAAGGAGATGCGAGACAGACACAGGAAAGGACACACAACAGGATGAAGAGCGCACAGAAATGTGATGTGGGAAACAAGGAAAGGCAGGGCAGCCCTGCTCTCTATTAAGGTCAACTGACAAGAGTTAATTAAGCATGTGCTGGGTTTTTTTACATCACAGTGTTTTTGCATCAACACCACAATCAATTTTTCCTCCAGCTCAAGTCTGCTGGGAGCTCTTCTCTCCCTACGCAACTTCATTGCCATAGCTGGCTCAGTCTTTGCTTTTGCAGATGCATCCTCAGCATCTGAGATCAGCCAGACTGCGATCATCCCTCCCAGCCTTTCCTGGGAAGACTCAGAACAGGTAAACTGAGTTTTGCCAAAGCGCAGAATAACAGGGAGGACTGAGGATTGAGCATTGCCTCTCTGCAACAGGAGAGCTAAAGCAGCTTCAGTGTCTTCCTCGCAAAATGAAAGCTGCAAAGAGCTGCTTGCTCCCTACAAACACACCGAGATGAATAAATCCAGTGCCAGGGAGAGCTATTTAAGCCAATGGCCAGTGCTGGCACAGGGGCAAATGGGAGCAAACTGACCATGAATAAATTGAGGCTGGAAATGCAAAGAAGGTTCACCCCATCCAGAGCAGCGAGGTTGTGCAGCAGCTTGTCCGTGGGAGGAGTGTGGGCACAAAACCAAAAGGCTCTCAGGATGGAAGTCATTGAGCTCCCACAGGGGATGTGACCACTTCAACGGGACTTGCTGACCCAAAGAGTCCTTTCCCATCCCATGGAAACCACCCCAGTTGGTCCTTGGACGCTCAAATCCATCCACATGCACAGGAGTCAGTGAACACAGCCCTGGGCTTGCGTGAGCAAGGAAGGATGAACTCTTTAAAACAAGCCTTGGTAGAGCTGGCACGGCCTGTTGTCTTTCAAAAGGATTATAACTAGTTGCTGCTCACTGATGAATACCACCCTTTGTGAGCCTGTGCGGGGGACGTGCTGTACAGGGGGAAGGAAAGACTCCGGGCGCTGATTTAAATGAGTGCAAACAAGGATGACGTTGTTCTGCATCCTCCCCAGGAGCAAGGCTTTGCAGGTCACCCTCAGATCTGAAGCAACTGCAGCTACCTCCGTTGTTTCGGGTGGTCCAGAGAGCCCTTTTGTTTGTCTTGGTGTAGCAGTAGGGTAAATCCAGCAGAGAATGGGGTCAAAGAAGCCTTTTGCATGGCAGAAAGCTAAAGGAAAAGGAATCTCTTTTTAGGTTAGTTATTTGTAAAAGGGATTTCTCCCATATATGTGTGCATGTCCCAGACTAAGAACTACAGAAAACTGACTTCAATACAGAGTTGTTCATGAAGACCTCAAATCCTTAAATCACACATTCATGGGACATCAAAACTTTAAAACTATCCAAAGTATAAAGTCCACTGAATGTTGTGAGAAACTGCTGTGAATTGTTCAAATACCCCTATGCCAACCCTATAATGAACATCTGAAATAGATACCGCAACAACTAAAATACTGAGCACACATGAAACAATTTAGGCAGGAGCTTTCTTGCTCTGGAATTCACAGGGGAAAGAAACTTTGAGAAGTGCACCTTTCCAGGAAACATCTTGCCTGTGCCCATGACTCTGCTATCACCATTAAAAACAAAAAAACAGTAAGCAGTGTTTTACAGACAGCTGTGTCATGGTGGAGCAATGAGAAGCTGAAAGAATTTAGAGAAGTGGTTTGGGTTCCCCACCCCAAGTTGAGTTTTGTTTTGAAAGCTTAAGTTGGATACTAAAAAAAAAAAAGTGCCAAAATAATGGCATTTTGTGCTAAGCCTAGCAGTTGTTTGGCCAGAATTACATTTTAAGATCTACTGTACCTGAGGAATAAATGATAGTTTGGCTTCTCTTATTTCTGGCTTGGACATTAGGACTTGAGATAATTTCCAGCTCTGTCACTGACTTCCCACACAGCCATGAATTCTGTGTATTACAGCCCACCTGGAAAAAGGGTGTAAGAGACCTTTTATCGCATAAGCCTTCCAGATAGGCACTGTACCTCCCACAGAGCATGTCAGAAATCAGTTCAAAGGACTGGATAACCCTCCAGACTTGAGAAACAGAAAGGCGGAATTAAGGATAAAGCTGATAAAAATAAAAGCAGCTTGAATAAAGAGAAAGATGAAATATACCAGAAATACAGTTAAAGTAATCACCAGCAGAAATTTTCCCCTTTGGTTTTTTTAATGTGAAATTGAAGCTGATTACAGCTACTTGAATCCTGAAGTCTGCTGCTAGTTCTTCATGCTCAAAAAGGTCCTCTTACTTTCAATCAGTTAAAATTGTATTTGTATTTTAACAATTAGAAATTATATTTGGGGGTTAATTCTTTTTCTTAATTTCTCTTCTTTTTTTCGTTACTCTGTTGCCAGGAGCTAAGAAATTACAGTTAAAAAAATTAAATGTCTTTTGTATTTTAATCCCTGTAATTTACTTAGCTGTTGGATGTAAAAAGACAAAGGGAGAATAAATTGCTTGAAAGCAGATAGAGGCTTCATTTTCGCCTGCCTTTGAGTTACTGATACCACATTGGACACCACATGGGAGGTTTTGGCTGAGAAATTAGCATGAGAATATCTGGCACATCCTGAAACACATTTTCAAGTCAATTTTCCAGGCAGAACCACTTAGCAGTGAATGCTGAAATACATCACACTGCCGGTCATTATCAGCTGGTACATGCACTACTTAGCCAAGAAACCCCCCAGTCCAGGGGTTAGCTCTGCAAGAGGGGCCATATGGGCACAGGGACACATATATGTCTCTTGGTACCTCCCGCAACACCCAGACCTCAGACACCAAAGGCTCGATGTACTGTGCCCTTAAGTGAATACACTTGCTGGCATTTCACCCTAAAGCTTCTCCAGATTTTTCAAATACCTAGTGATGGCTGCCACAGTTGATTGCTTATAGTCTTACTTTACATCTTGAACTTGTGCCAGTTGTCCTCTATGGGCTTATTTTGAATTGTTGGGGGCCTCAGGTGCAGCCTGTCCCCAAGTACCCCCAGCCCACCTGGGCTCTGGACAGGGAAGAGCAGTGATTTCAGACCCTTATTTCTCACAGGCAGAGTCAGCTCAGGACAGGCTGCAGCTAAATGCCTATGCATCCAGAATTAGGGAGGGCTCACATCAGCATTTACAGATTCAAGAAACACAGCAACAGTGGGCTGCTCTCTAATGTTCCTCTTGTGACAGGTAAAAATTCAAATGCTCTGCCTGGAAACATGATGAGTTGATGCTTGGTTTGAGATGCTGTGTACCCACCTTCATTGTGTTCCCCAAACACCCTTCAGCAGTGTAGGTCAGATCAGGGTAGGGATGAGATGATGAAGCTCCTCTGGGGTTACTCCCCCTCTACATCAGCCTCCAGAGCCCTGCAGCACAGCCAGGCTGCTCTCTGGCCACCCAGCTCAGCTCCTCTCCAGGCTGATGCCAGAGGAAGAAATGCTGTATAGAAGACCAGATGGAGAGTTCGTATCTTCCACCCTACTCTCCAGGAGTTTGCTGCAGGTATAAACAGACATGAAGAGATGGGGGATTCTTCTAGGGCAGGTAGGGATTGCAAATAAGACCATACAAGAGGCATGATTAGCATAGCCCTTTCTCCCCCTCAACTTGCAAATCCCCAACCAGCTTTACCATTTTAGTTATCTCCCAGTTTTATATCTTACCTTGGTAATATATCTGAAGAACACATTCCTGTTTTTAAATTCAACACACCGAAACAGCCAGTCTCTGCGCACTTCTTTCTTTCAACCTGTCTCTTAAAACTCACCCTTTGATTTCCCTACTGATTGCTGCTTCTAGTCCCTCAATTTCCCTCTGGCCAAGCAGCATCTTCTTAGCAACAGGAATCTTTCCAAGCTCATCTCCCCTCAGAGATCCCTCCTTAGAAATCTGGCTCAAATTCACCAGAAAGTCTTAGTTTGCCCTGAAGCAGGTTTTTATAGTCCCCCATCTCCCATAGGACTTTGCAGCTCTGAAAGCAAAAGGTGCAAACACTCAGAGCTGCCCTTAAATCAGGTGAGGGTGATTACACAGGACCTATTCAATAAGAGGGGAAAATAATCTCTCCCATGCCTTTACACCAAGGAAAATCTCTCTCTTCTAGAGCAAAAAAACTACAATTGGCTACTTTTGTAAAAATCCTTCCTTTTATTTGCATTTGGGTTTTTTGTTTGTTTGTTTGGTTTTTTTTTTTTTTGTGCTGTAATAGCACTTAGATATGCTACATGCTGTATAAGAATTCTTATACGTGTTAGAGTCTGGATGTCAGAGAAGCAACATTCATCTCAGTTCCACCTGGAGAGCAATGGGCATTAGCTATGGATCTATTTTTCAGATCTCCCCATTCTTGTAAGGTAATACTCACGCACCACCTCTCCCCAGGCGTCTCCAGAAGAAGAAAATCCTTAGCTTACATTGCCTCTTGGGATGCTTGGGCACAGTGTTTGAGTGACTGGACAGTCTTCCAGGGACTTGATGGTAGTGTTGGGGCTGGAAACCAGGAGTGCTGAGGTTCAGCTGCATTGTGTTATCATAGCTTGCACACCTAAAAGGTATGGTTGGGGAAGGCTTTCTAGAGGAACATCCTTGCAGCAACAGAGCAACACCGGTATGAACACTGAAAATCATAGCTCAGACACCCATCTCATCTCCTGTGCACAAACCTCATCGTCCTTGAGAGTCTCATCCATGTTTCCATGCTCTCCTTACTCATGCAAGCTCAGGTGTCAGGGACAGAAAGAATGGGCCTAATCCTGAAAGACACAGAGTTCCTGCTGCCTGCAGCAGGGTGAATGGTGCTGGGTCATCCTTGGGGTGAAACCCGGGCAGTCCGCTCCTGCTAGGGAGGATGATGCACCAGGGACCCAACACTGTACTGGCTACAGCCAGCGCGAGCAGAGTGAGGCCTGAATGGAGCACAACCATCTGTGAATTTACTATTCCTTCTCAAATGCTAATTAGTTATTTACATAAAACTTTGGAACATTTTAATTAGTTTCGTTAATTTAGAATTCACAGAAAGAGAGCTATAAAAGTCTATTATATGGGACGCTTATTCAAATGAAGCTTGAAATGGCACATGATGATGTACTCGCAAATCTCCTGCCAACACAGTGTGAAAAAGGAGAGGGTGGCCGGGCTTTGAGTTAGGCAGCAAGGAGATTGGCATTCCTCCTGGACTGGGTAAAGCTGAGAAGCTGGTCCTGGTTAGGGATATGGTCTTTTCCCACTTGAGGTCTCAGCTTGATAGCCCCAGACTCATATTGTCCCAACATCACTGTATTTAATGTGTCCTCCTCCTCAGGGGAGCAATAACACTTCCTTTTCTACTGGTCAGCTGTTTTTCCTAAACATGTAGGAAGTTATTATTATGTTTGAGATGATTTGAGATGATTCAAATCAGACTAAAAATGGGCAGCAGTTTATGGAGCCACAGGAATGAGACAGATGGATATCAGTCCATTGGTCATATGATCATGCTGCCCTGTTTCTTTAGGAGATTTGGTGATGAAAACAAATGCACCTCCAGTACAGACATGTCAGGTGAACTACAAGCTCTCTTTGGACTGCTTCACAAGTCTTTGCCATTCAGCGTAAGCACACAAGGGGCACCACAAAGCAGCAGACCTCTCTCTTGCTCTGTGCAGGTTGTGAAGGCAACCATCTGCATGCCCAGACATCATTTCCCTGCCATCACGCCTGCAGTTACTGCCTGCAGTGGCAATAAAGGCAAAGTGTGCTGGTCCTGCCTTAGCTTTATTCTCAAGGCAGGTGGAGAAGGACTTTCTTTCATCAAGTTCTTCCTTTCCCCAGCACCAAATTCAATTAAAGCAAAGCCGCCTGTATGTGGCTAGACTGATAACTCTGTAAATCCATCTGTCTCAAGTTGTTACAGAATCTAAATTACACCATCACCATTAATCCCAAAATATAGAAATGTCCAAGAAGCCATATAAAATAAGAGACACTCTGCCCTAAGATTTAATCTGGCAGGGAAAATTGTTTCCTATATAAAATACAGCACACGTTACCTCTTGAGGTTAAAGACTTGATTCAATAAATCTGGAATTACCCCAACTATACTTTTATTTGGAAACCGTCTTCCTTGAAGGAAGGTAAGTTCCGGCATCACACCCAGTTGTGACAGAGCTGCTGGCTGCCTGAAGAGCTGGAGGACAGCATGGAGTGAGAGAAATGCCATGCCACATCTAAAACATTACAAACAGAATTAATGGGTGGTGAAATTAAAAGTGAGATGGAGCCACAGACTCTTCTTTGCTCCATGACAAAACACCTGTTCTCTTGGGGCTCACAAGAAGTCGAAGAATATTTTTATGTCATTTTCTAAAAATCAACAGAACAATAGGAACATTGCCCTGAAACAAATCCACTCTACTAAAATCAATGGGTCACTTGGGCTTCCTGTACCTCTTTGATGACCCATAGTCTGGCATTTTGCAGGCTGTTGGGAAAATAATGCTGTGTTTTCAAAGCAGAAAGAAGGGTTTGGCTGCATAAACTCCATGGGCATCTATTACTCTGCACAGATACTGGAAAATGTAAGTCATTGTTGATAGCAGGAAAAGATCACAGAGGACTGTCATGAGAGGCAAGAGGTGACTACAAGGAGCAAATCACCTGCTCATAAGTGGGTTCATTATGGGTTACGCTTCTAGGTTAAGAAACAGGGATAAGTTCTGCTATAAAACCTGTTAAGAAGGGGAGTGGAGAACATGTTATAAAGTTCAGCTCTATGTTGTCTGGGAAAGCAGGTGGACCACTGAAGGACGGACTAGTTCACTTGGAGGTGGAATAACTAACCTGGAGATATCTACTTCCACCTTTAATGTCTTTGGCTTCAGGCAAAATGTTTGGGGCATACCTCAAGACTGTGCAAACCCATGGGAATAGATGTGTTGATTTGATGGAGGCCAGCATGGGATTGTTGTTTCAGTCTTTGTCAAAGATGAAGAGACTGAAGATACTTTGAGAATCACTGCCACCAGCAAGGCAAATTGGAAATATTCTCTGGGCAAGAATGTGTTTGATAGCAACAACAGAAGGAAATGAAGTTAGAAGGTACTGGCAGCCAACTGGCAGGTAGTTCATGAGTGTCAAATCCTTTAATCCAACATTTTAAAGCCCATCAAAAGATTTTACAGCCAATATATAAATGCCCCATGAAATGCAAGGCTGCTGGAAATTATTGAGGACAAGAGCCAAGCACAATTCAGAAAGAAATTGGACATCAGCATGGAAAAGGAGAATTTGCAGAACAATGAAGTGTTTTTTGGAAAGCCTTTCCATTTTGATGCATAAACTAGATTCACACTAACAGAGGTGCAGAAGAAACATAACTCATAATTACTTTCTTACTTTCCTCTGGCCGTTGTGGGAGCCAGGACATCAGAAATGTGCTCAGCAGAGCAATCCCTATTTCCAATGTTGGGATCTTGCTGTTTATTCAGAGCTTGCCCATTGACCCCTCTCCCTGTCACAAACTGATTAAGTGCATGTCAAAAGGACCACCTGCAACATAAAACAATCAGTGAAAAGGAAAAGGAAACTGGAGGGTATAAAACAAGTAGCTTTTTACTAGCGACTTCACTGTGAAACAGGGCAGTGGCACATGCCAGGGTAGTCCAGAGGAAAATCATGGAAATGGTTGGGGAGCTCAGCCCAGAAAAAGCACCTCCAGCCTTGCATTGGCCTGAGCATTGAACCCCTTCTCTAGGTATAAAAAGGCAGGCTCCCAGGGTGGGCTTGGAAAGGTAGGCACAGCATCACCTCACTGTGCACATGAGGTCCACCCCAAAACTCATTCCTACCATCCCCACCCCTCACTGGTCTGTCTCAGCATTGCCCTACATGAAACACTCTGGAGGACCAGCTCCTAAGAGGCAGGGACATGCCACCTGGCCCCTTTGAGTGGAGAGAGCAGGCCTTTTCTCATCACCAATAAATGAGTAGACTTGATCTCAAAGTCTTCCAAATACTGGATTCAAATCATGTTTTTAATTAAACCGAGGAGGAAAGGATAGAGGAATGATAAAATGGGGCTTGGGGTGTCAAGGCTGTGGTTTTGATTTTTTTTATAATTTCAGTACCTCGTGAGCAAAGAGAAGCGGAACAGCATGGCAGAAACTGGTACTGGAGAGTGTTGGTCCATAGCATCAGGGCCAGGGGCGTTAGGAGATGATGTCCCAGTGCCCAACGGCTGGCTAGTGCCTCAAACAACAGCCTTGCCATCTCCCACGCTGGCCAGAACTCCCCAGAGCTGCAGCCAGGGTGAGAGGAAGAGCTTTAACGAAGGGGTAGATCTTTCCTGACCAGCTGGGAAGGGTGAATAGATCCAACTTTACACTTCATCAGAAAACAGTTTTGCAAAGCTTGTGTACTCAGGTGATGAAGAATTGCACTTGGCAGATAGCAAATGCACATCACATCCCGTAAATCTTTCCTAAAAGGGCATCACAAATTAATCACTCTGCTGGAGTTCTTCATTTTTTTTTAGAGCATCATTTATCAATTTAATTTAACATTACTTCAGTTGCTAAGGAGTCATGATTGGAAACCTGCACCAAACAGGGTTGAACACTAATGCCTGGTCATCTAATTGGAAAATATTCAAAAAGTCAAGCTGAATTCTACCCTCTCCAGCCACACTGCACACAGAGACATGGAAATGTTCCCCATTTTAAATAATAACACTATTTATTAGTCAAGACTTGTAATTGTTGGAGAGAATAGCAAAATCACAGAAGGTTCAATAAAAGTGGCTTGCAAATTAATCTCATTATGCTTGAAATTGAACTGCTTTCCATGCTCCTGGCAGAGATACCTCAAGGATACCAAAATTGCCTGTGCCTCTGTATTGCATCTCACACCATGATCCTTCTGCTTTACGCAGTAATGCAGTAAGTCTCCATCACACCACTGATGGGAAGGGGGAGGTTTGCTTAGTGATGTGTGAAATGATGAATAAAACTTCAGGAAATTTTTTTTGGGAGAGGGCAGCAAGGAGAGAGCTTTATTACATTATTGGGTCACCATCAACTCCAGAAATCCAGAAATTTTGCACATCTTTCAAATAATGAGCATCAAATGGGGGCAAAAAAGGAAGGTTCAATGCTGGTTCAAATTTCTGCACATCCCAAAATGTATCTTCATTTCAATTAAATCTTGACCTATTGTTAATCAAAAGAGCCCTCTGTGTCTTGCTACCTCAGAACTCTGGCATTGCCAGCAGGATGCTGAAATCTCAGGTCCTGGCTCCCTGGGGAGTGATGGAGGCTTTCCTCGGGGCAGCACAGTGCCGGTGAAGCACACAGGCAGCTCTGCCTCTGCGGGGGCCATGGACTGCATCCCACGTGTGTCCAAGTGCCTCTCCTCACTGCTGTCACTGCGGGGGATGGCTAAGCAGACACAAGGAATGAAATGACTTATCTGGTGTCATACAGCAGGTCTCAGAGGTAGCACCAGCTGGAACAACGGGAATGAATCAGGTCCTCCTGCTCCCAGCCCATGCATGGTAGCGGCTGGGGCATTGCACTGAGGCCCACCATGGGGTCACAAAGAGGGGCCTGAGCTGTCACTGAAAGAGACAAGACAGAAAGACAAGTCAGTAATTTTTATAGAAGAGTACTTTCAAAGAAAAAAATAGAGTGATGTTTCGAATAAGCTCCTGCGACATAAATAATATATATTTAAGCAATATAAAATCTACATACAGACATATACAAATATACACATGCATTACAAAGAGCTCTTCTTTACTCATTAAATTCCCTTGGGAGTTAAAAAATCACAGCTGAAAGCATTCATTTGTATGCAGAGATACACAGAATTTTCTGGTTTATACTAAGATAATACTTTTGGGCAAAGAACCCCCCCAAATTAATGTGGGCCATATTCAATAACTTTTCCTAAAAAATAATGAAAGAGAAATTTTCAAAAAGGGGAAGAAAAGCTGATTGATTTTTATATTTTCAATTTCATGTTATAATTTTACAGCACTATTCTTAAGACCTGACCAATTTAACCCTTGCATAAGGTTTCTAACAAACTGACTGTGTATTGCACTGGGGGTGGTTCAGCATGAAACAGGAGTGGGGGGTACTCACCAGAAAAAAGGCAAAACTCCCCAAATTTGATTTTAAGTGGGCTTAGACCAATGTTTCCATATTTTGATTCATCTTCAAAGCAAAAAAATGCCCAGTTTTCCCAAGCATCCTCGTGTCTCACTGGGCGGGTGGGCCATGAGCCAGCAGCTCTGCTTGCTCCTGCCATTCCCTGCTCTCACCACAGGTATTGGTGGACACAGGCAGCTCCACTTTTGCCCTAGCACTTCCACTTGTGTGTGGCATCTTCAAACCACAAGGCATGAATCCTTGAGCAATAATATTTGATCTGATACTACATAATCCGCTCAACACATACAAATCTGGAAGACCAGCATAACATCTACCAGCACAATGAGTTTGATGACTCTGATTGATTAAAAAAAAAAAAAGTTATTAAAAAATTAGATGTTTTCCCTGGGCATTGGGAGGATGAGATGCTCCCTAACACTTGAAGTAACTTTCAATCAATATTTCCTGCAGTTTTCCTGGCCTTTTGCAGCATCCCCCGACTTTATTTCTGATCTTAGACACTGAAGATTTAATCAATCACTGCTCCACCTGCTCTTGGAAACAAAGCAGTTCAAAGCACTCGTATTTACTGCATGTCAGTAGGTTGTGGTGATGAAGTAGCTGTGCTTGTATCCTTAATCCACTGCTTATTACAAAGCAACGTAAGATAGAGCTGTCTTCATCTGGTAGCACTTTACCAAGTGAAGCAAGCCTCAGACACTGCACCAACGCACAACAATGGGAGGAGGAGAGGACCGATCTTCCAAATTTCTTCAGGCTAATCTTAAAGGTTAATATGAAGAGGACAACAAATTCCTTGTGAATTATTGCTTTACATATTAAACTTCCTTTCTTGTGTTGAATGCAAGGCCTGGGTGTTCCTTTATTTTGTTACAGAAACTAGCAGTAGTTGATTTTATCTGTAGAGCCACCAAACTTTATCTACCTCACGCCTGGAGAATAATTGTTTCAGGAAGAGATGACGGATGTTACAAGCAATAATAAAAAACATGCCCTTTGGATATATAAGTGAAATGCAAAGGACTTGCCTAACTACTTCCAGAAGTACAAGCACACCTGGCTACAGCGGGAGAG
The DNA here is from genome assembly GCF_964106895.1 of Numenius arquata. Lineage (NCBI taxonomy): Eukaryota > Metazoa > Chordata > Aves > Charadriiformes > Scolopacidae > Numenius > Numenius arquata. The sequence continues at coordinate 13,225,070 of NC_133584.1, forward strand.
AAAAATGGAGAGCTGCTCCTTGGGGATTTGCAACAGCTCCTTTCCTCAGCAGGCAGGCACAGGAGGCGGCCTGTGGGATCCACCAGCTCTGCTACACTGGGTGCACACACTGCTGCTTTGCGCAAGTCTCTAACAATCCTGCTTGCTTAGGTTTTCACGATCTAGAACAAGCCCCAGTGAGGACTCAGGAGACGGTTGTTCCAGAGACGTGGTTCCACGCAGCCACAAAACTTCACGGTGCCAAAAGGTCCCTTGTTAGGGCTCATCAGTAGTTAAACCAATGATAATATCTGTCATAAATACTTTCAGAAATGACAAAACTTCACCCTGCATTGCAGTTGTTGAGTTGTTGTCTATGCCTCGCTGTTTGTAAATACGTGCTGAATATTTTGGACAAATAATTCTTAAACTTCAGCCTCTTCCCTTCAGGATATTCCCTAGTGACAATTTGTGCTTCACATTGAAAGAAACTGATTCTTCATCAACAAACAAAATATTTGTCAAAATGGCATATTAAGAAACCAAACTCCCTACCCCTCTGCCACCAGGCAGGACCCAGCTTTACTGTGGAAGGGACCCTGCTGCTGCTCGGCCATCAGTGCATCATGGAGAAACTCCCCTGAGTCCTCCTCCCTGTGCACTCCTCACATGCATCACCAGCAAATACCTCTAGAGTCAACATCTCTGAGGTAGCCATGGCCCTTGGGGACTGGACCTGAGATACACAGAGCAGAGGTGTTTGCTCAGAGTCACTTAGAGTCCAAACCACAAGAATTCTTTCACAAGAAGATGCAACATCTCTGAGATGTTTTGCCTTGAACATCTGGAATATTTCTTTTGTCTGGGCAAGTAATCAAATAGGTATTACCCTTGCTATATGTAAAAGAGCACTTAAGCTTGTCCTTAATTTATAGGATAGTATTTAAGGTTAAACTCATGTTTAAACAACAAGCAATTTTCTTTCTTTTAATTAAGATTTATACAGATTCCCATCTGTAGACTAAGTGATGAAGTCCTAATGAGCAGAGAGCCTAATTATGATCATTCTGTAATTGAAATAATGGTGTGCCTCAGAATAAGATTATTATGTTGCCAGATAATGGAATAATGAGCTCCAAAGAAGGACTAACAAAGGTCTGTATAGCAGTTCTTATGAGGACATACCTACCTGCAAACACCTCCATGTAGTATTCAGACACGTATAATGTGATGTATAGCATGACATGTCCAAAGATGTGTATCAAGGTGTTGATAATGGCTGGAGTACAAGGGCATGCCTGAAGGCAATAGAATTATTAATGCAAGATAAAAGAAAATAACCCAGAGAAGGCTGCATGAAGTGATGTAGGAGACAGATTGAAAGCATAAAGAGGAAAGTCAGTGGGAGTCAACGGTGGGAAAACAATCAACATCCGCCACAATATTGGTCGCATCGGCTGAAACCAGCTCCCTCCACACTCTGATTGATGAAATACACTTGAATTGGATATTTTTTCTTGCCTAAATGACCAGCTCTAATCACGAGCTCCACACGTTGCCGCTTTCTTCATCATTCAGCTGGTCAGGAAAGAAAAGATAATTAGAGAATGTTTGTTTAGTAATTGTCTGGTTCTATTTTAGAGTTTGCTTCTGGTGCTAACAAATGCGACTCCATGATGTCATTTATCATGTGAACAGTCAGGTTGAGGAACATTTCAAATCAGGGACTATTTTGGTTTGCATGAGAAATAACCCCACAGAACAACTGACAGCATGTGTGAGCAGAAAAATTCCATGCCTGAAAATGATAGGTTAGGTGACTTCACCGGATAAAAACCTTAAGGAAATCTCTTTCCACCAGCAGAGCAGAATGTTCATGGGAAGGAAAGAGTTGCAGCCCCATATTTATCCTCACGAGGAAGTCCAGATTGCAACTTATTTAACCGGCTTGCTAGGAGACATTTGTTTTCTGTTACCTTTTCTACTATCCCCCATTGTAAGGGAGAACTTTTATTTAAATCTTGAACATGCTAAAAATTATACTCTAAACCTGACATAAGTAAGGATTAAACAGGTTGTAATTGTATCTCAGGTGTGGTAAGAGCAGGACAGTGGAGCTAGGGGGAGGCACCAGCCAGACATTCCTCAGAGATACATCTGGAAAGTGATGGGGAATCACACTTCTTGTCTAAACAGCTCCCTCACTATAAACCCGCATTTGCATCAGAAACATGAAGTTCCCCATGTTATACTGTAGCACCAGGTGCATGACTTTTTCCTGACTTAATATGGCCCAACACAATGCACTTCTCGATTAGGGTGGGATCTCACACATATCCCCCATCCTATGGATGGGCATCATTCTTGGTGAACCCAGACAAGGTGATTTGGGGTGAGCTGAGAGAAAGGTGGCTGGGAGCACACAACCATGTGGGAATAAACTGCAAATTTCCTCTAAGAGCATTTTCAATCTCAAAATAATTTACTAAGTGATTGTGCAACTGTAGGTTGAGAAACCTGTCTGAAATGACTGGTCAAAGAAAAAACATCCATTTAATAGGGTGCTCTCCCAGTAATAGTGGAGCAGAAGTTGTTTGACAATACTTTGGATACTAACTTGAAGACTGTAGGTGACTAATAATAGCAGTGCCTTTTTTCCAGAAATATGAAAGTCATAAAAATGATGGTTTAGAGGGACCAAAACTATTTATAAACTGAAGAAGAATTCAGTGAAGAGTTTTGACTAAAAAGGAGTGGAGGGGAGAATTTTAATGTGCTTGAAATAGAAGTAAAATCTTAAAGAAAAAAAATGCAATTTAAAGTATTTTAAATGTTTTTTTAAAAAGTTGAGTGGCTCAAACATGAAAGGACACCTTTTATTTCAGATCAGATGAAGTTTTTATGTTTACCAGGATGAGCAACCTTGCTTCGAGTTGTCCTCTAACTTTAGCCTTCTAAGGATGGGCAGAGGACTTCAGTTCACCCAGGATCTTTCATCCATGCTATACGCAGAGAAATAATAACCCAGAGAAATTTAACTGAAAAAATAATAGAAGTTCCCAGGAGCATTGACTTCCATCATAGGCTTTATTGTTCATTTCCTTTTGGCCAATTACTCTCTTCAGAAGTTTCTCTGGCATATTATGAAGACTAAGTGTTAAACCTGGGAGGTTGTTTAACTTGCAGCCTGTCGAGCACATCGTTACATTGCTGGTTAACGACTTGTGAACTTCATTGTCAGATGCTGCTTTGCTACTTTGCATCTCCCAGTTGATGGCTCTCTGCCACGAGCAGAGCAACTGCTGGGGTTCGAGGGTGCCTCTCGCCCTTGTGAAATTCAAGTTCATTCTTTTTCTGCTCCCCTCGCTTTCTCCTTGCAAATTTATGACTTGTTAACAAATGTGTTGCTCTTGATTCCCTCCTCTTCAGTGATCTTTAAGATCTCTCATTTCATAAGGAAGAGGCAGGTGGGTGATCTGCTTCCAAAAAAAAAAGAGTTTCCATAAGTATGGCTTGTGTCTTAAGGTTGCCTATACATCTACCCAATTTCCGTTGACTTAATTCAGTCTTTTTTTGTCAAATTACATAGCAGTAATTAACTGCCCTAACCAAAGTGTTTTCCTCAAGGTGCCCACATTTCTGTGAGAGCTGTCGGTTGTTGTACCCACACACGCAGGCAGTATCCTTTTATCATTCTTCATACAAATTGAATACTTCCTCTGCTGATCTTTACAGCTGTTCTCTGAATACCATCCACAATTAATGAAATATTCTTGTGGCTCACCCATTCCTTCAAAAACCTTTGTCCAAGCTTGTTATGCCCTAGGAGGCTAATAACACTTACTGCACCTTTGCAAAATTTAGCTCAATCCCTTTTCCTGCTACAGGAAAGAAAATAGTCTCAAAGGCTTCTGTTTTTCCCTTGAAGATAGATGTGGAAATCCAGGACTAGAAGTTACCAGGAGCATCCCTGAGTCCTGCCCTCTGTTTTCACAGGGCTCATTGTGACATTTATAATCATACTGATTTCCATGTAAAAACTGATCGATCTGTTAGGCTATTTTACTCTTCCTGCATCTGCCAGGAGGCTGTTCCAGAAGCTTTCCTCCCTGGTGCTTCAGGAGGTGTTGATGAAGGGATGGGGAGGGCCTTTAGCAGAAGCCACCCATGTCCAAGCAGCACCTCTACTGCCACAGAGTGATAGCAAAGCCAGCACCATCCCCCTGTTCCCGCCACCCGAGCTGGACCACTGCAGCTGCACAGGGCTGCATTGCGCTGATCCGGCACCCGGGAAATCAATAGCAGTCGGGGTGGGAGGAATTACAGCACGTTCCTAGTAATTGTGCAGATGCAAATTTATTGCTCCAAAGTCTTCTCTGATATAAATCCAGTGAGGTCAATGGAGTTAGAGCAAAACCGGCCATTCCGCGTTGTCTATTATGCTCATTTTTATAATGATGGATAGCAGCTATTGAGAGAAAGGAACTTTCAAATGCCTGGAAATACACTAACCTGGGAAATGAGCTGCAAGGATGCCAGGAATCACTCCTTGTGCAGATGGGTGTTCTTCCTAACCACAGCAGTTGACATTGCCAAAAAACCTCCACCAGTGTGAACTGCTACAGCTCCATCAGTGCAGCGCTGATTAACAGGAGCAGAGGGTCCTGCCCTTTGATTAAAACACACCAACCTGTTACGGAGGAATTCCCAATTTTGGCAAGAAACAGCATCTCCCTACATCAAGGCCTTGCTAACCTGCAGCTGCCCTCTCCAAGGATTGTGTGAGCTTTTCTGCAGTTTCTTGAGTTTGCTCCTAAAATCTTCTGCTGCTTGTGTAACCTTTCTAAGAGTTACACAAAAGGATTGTTTTCCTTAAGAAATCTTTAAATTATGCACAGATAAACTGAGAGTCTAAAGGTTAATGTTGCTTCATCACTGCTGAAGTGAAATCAAAGATTTAAAAGGCCATTCTGCAGAATGATCCTGTATTTTTAGGGGAAAAGGTAAACTGTTATTGATTATAATAATAAGCTTTTGGAATGTGCTAATGGAATCTTTTTCATTCAACAGACCTGATGATCTCGTTTTTCCATAACCACTGCTGTTCATCATCAGACAGGTACCCAGAAAAGCTGGATTTTGTTCAGAAAAAAAAAGACTATTGAAAAGACTATTTAAACATAACAACACCTGTATAAACTTATGTCAAGTCAGGGAGAGCTTTTACAATTAAGTAGAATAAAACCATGATGTATTAAGGCTTTTCCTAATTTCTTAAGATCTTTTAATTAGCTCCATGTACCCAGGAAAGACAGTGTATTACTTCGCTGCCTTTTTCCTTTTGCAATGGTGTCAGTGAACCATCACCCAGAGAAGCAAGGTGTCTGAAAACAACTCCAGAGACCACTCTGTGTAGAAGTACCCAGCAGTAGGGAATTGCCTGGGTGACCAAGGCTGTATTCAGACTATCCAGCTTTATTAATCTCCTGACAGCCTGCCACTTCTTACTGGCATCAGTGAGCAAGTGAGGTACGCTGCAGCTAATTAATGCCCAGGCGAGATGCTTTCATCAAAGACTGTTTGAGACAAATGCTGGTCTTGCTCAACCGAAGCACCAACCCAGTTTGAGTGTCCCTGTAAACCCCATGGTCAGGCAATTTATACTAATTCGGTATGTTGGAATGCATTGCACAGAAGGATGTTAAGGCATCCTAAACACAAACCGTGTCCAACGTGTGTGCTTGTGAGTCAGATATCTGCCAAAAGTTGAAGCCTTTAGGAGGATGGGAAACTATTCCTCTCCATCACTGATTTGAAATAGTTTCAGCTTTTATGAAACACAGACTCATAGGACTGGAAAATATCTCTGGCCTTAGGCTGTATCAAAACATTTGTGACAGAGATTTGAATGGACTTAGGTACAAGTCATGTAAGGTCAAGTTTCCATTTGAGAACTGTTTGCATTAGCAGTCCTACCACCACGGTAACACGGAAGAAGAGACACTAACGATATTTAGCACATGAACATGGACAACAGCTATTTGCTACATCCTCAGGAACAAATGTAGATGAACTCATAACGAAGCTGTGCTTCCAATCCCTCCTCGTTGTGCAGGGTTTTACAGAGGTTCACACAACATGCCTCACCGGGGAGTGAGATGATTTGAAATCTACTGGACATAGTCAATGTAGCAAAGAACACATGATCTGCGCTAGTCAAGCTCACCTGACACAGCTACAATTGCAACTTCTCATGCATTTTGGTGAATGAGCAGTGCACACCTGTCTGAAAGCCATGTGTGCCTGCGCAGACAGGCACAGGCTCCTCGCTGGAAAATGGTCTCAGCAGAAAATATTCAGCCCTTACATCCATGTGTGGGTAACCTCAGCTTCCTTGACAGAAGCAGATGGGAGGTCCATGTGCTGCTATGTTAGAAGTGTCTGTCATTCTCCCGTTTATTCTATGTCCTGTATCTTAGGTTATCAGGCGTGCTCTTCTCAATGCCAGTTAAAACGTAGGTGTAAAACACAGAAGGCACGTTCATTTATAACTACACAGACTATAATTATATGTAGTCTAGGGCTTATTTCCTGAACTAGGAAGGAGGAAAAATGGGTTAGGTGGGTGTGAGTAAAGTAACAAGAAGAAACATGTCTTTTAGAGGTTATGAAACCACCTTGATCTCCCAGTATCAGAAATGCTGGCTAAGAACAAACAAATCAGAAAAACGCATGCAGGCTGAGAGTTGGGACAAATACAAGAGAATTGGGAACTGACAAGGGAATAGTAGCAAGTTTCTGATCCTGCCTGGGAACTTACCATTGCAAGCAAAAATGGAGGAGAAATATGAGGTCACCACTACAGCTTAGGTACAGAAAGATAAATGCAATCTTGGGATTACTAGGTGAGATATTTCAGTGAGAAACGGGGACTTTAATGTCATTGTATGAAGTATCAGTGGCACCTCCTCCCATTTAATACTATAACTATTTTTGGGCATCCATTTGCACTTTAAGATTAATTGAAACCAGAGCAGCTGGAGGGAAGAGGTCTGAGGTGAACTGAGTCATTTAGGAAAGAAGATTGAAAAGCCAGTCCTGCGTAGCTCAGGGGGGAAAGGAGACAAGAACCATCTCCATAGAAATACCTGAGGAAGGAGCGGTGAGCAAAACAGCAACCGAAATGAGAGCCGATGCTGGTGCCAGAACATGTGGGAATAAACTGGTGGTGGAAATGACACCGAGGCTCCTGACTGTCAGAGACATGGACCATCAGGGAGAATCTCCCAGAAAGACTTACAGGCAGAAAACACAAAGTTGTTTTAAGTTCAGCATAGTCCTTTCATGACTATGAGCATGTCATTGTGCCTGACATGGCGGAGAATTGGGCTGTACAATCCAGGCTCCTCCTGTGCTTCTAGCTCTAAATTGCCTAATGGGAACAGAACAGCAGCAAACCAAGGCCTTCGGCCACTTGTTCCTGGAGATCTGTGGAATATTTTCACAGCAGTCGCAATGCCAGCAGCTCCGGTGTCCTGGCTAAACACCAACACATTCCTCTGCTATTTAAGTCCCCCCCGTGGTTTCACTTAGTAATGCTACTCTTTGCTCCCTGCCCAAAAATTGTGGCACAATGCTGCTTTTTTGTGCTTAAAAAATGTTTTCTATTTACTGAATTGTTCTTCAAACTGTAGTATAATTCACTCTAGGGTGTAACTGTGTTGCATTTTAACCTGCACAGAAATAGCGTGTGCAAGTGTGGAGAGAGGATGGGAGAAAAAATAGCAATACAAAAATAATCCTTATGACAGCACTGAGCCCAAGTGAGCAATATTACCCTTATTTTACAGTAGGGAATTGTTGATTCTTTTACTCTGTAAGCAAAAAGAGTTTGAAACCTTTCCCATGAAAACACAATAAGCAGGTGTTGTTTGGGGCTTTGCTATCAGCTGTAGCCTTAAAACAATCTCTGGAAACTTAGTCTTGAACCTTAATTCATGAACCTTTCAATGAGGTCTAAAGTTGAATTCCGGCTTTCCGACAAAATCAGAGAAAATTAATGACACTGGCCTAAAGACCCTAATTTGCACTGGCAGGCTAGGATTTTGGAATGGTAGGAATTTCCCAGGGTGTATGTGTCAATGACTGTTAACCTGCATTACCAGTATTGCAACAGTGCCTGGATGCTCCCTAACATGAATGACGACATGTCCTATCCCAGATCTGTATCCATGGATGGCAGATATTACGTAGAACAAGGTATCATTATTATTTAATTCTTGTAACAATCACCGGAGCAGCTGAGCTACTCCCACAGCTACATTAAACATCACGATTAAAATATGCAATCCTTTTGTTATTTCATCTTCTATGAGAAAAGTGGACTGTCGTGTTTCAACAGCAGATTTTAAGCACATATTTCTCTGTAAGTATGTTGGAAAATACAGCTCACAAAATGTGCCTTGCTATTCCAGTTTTGCCTATATTCAGTAATGCAGCCCAGTGTATGGATAACTAAAGTAGCTCCAGACAGAACAGCTTGGATGCTAGAGCTGTGCAGGTAGCATGGAGCAAACCACAGACTAATTTGCCCCAAGAGTGGGGTAAATTAGTCTACACAGACCTCTGCTTAACAAGTTACTTTAATACTTGGATGGATTTGAGTTAGAGATGGCTGGAGTAGAGCTGACTCTAAGTAGAAGCCAAGTAGGCAGATTTTCAAGGGCATTCACCACCAGGACATAAAAGCTGCTGAGATAATAACTTTCTGCATAATTTTGCTGTGCCAGAGCCCTGGGAAGGGAAGGGGAGAGAGGTGCAAGAGGAAGAACTCTTCCTGCTGGAGCAGCAGGGACAGCACTTGGCCTCTCATTGCAGCTCCTTCACACCCTGTGGCACAGCCAGGCCACAGCCACTCTTTCTCAGGGTGGGGGGAAACTTCAGGGGTGCCTACCTTGATGAGCTGGGGTGAGCTGATGAGGGCAAAGATCCCCTTTCCCAGCAGCAGAATACGTGCAGTGGTGCCTCACATGGCCGTGCAGAGAAGATGGGGAGATGTGTGCTAGTGGTGGCTGTGAGAGCTTGCGCCAGGTGCCCTGCTCTCCAGGGACAGGTGTGTTGCAGAGGATCTTCATGGGGTGGAGTGAAATTTGATCTCCTAGATATCCTGGAGCCACCTCCTGGGGATAATGACTGAAATAGTGAACTCAGTCCAAGTGTTGTAACCAATAGTGCTAAGAACTGTTGCAGCACTTTGAACCAACAGGAGTTTCCCTAGCACTAAAAGCCTTGTGTCCAGACATAGGGCTTAGCTGTCAGTCTGCCAAGAGGTGACAAAAGCATGAATAAGGCCAGGTCACTCACTGCCATGATGGAAGAGCCTCCTGGCCAACCTGAGGGGAAAGAGAGCTTTCCTCCCAGAGCAGGGCAAGGGCACTCCTGCACTAGGGGCTGCGCTCATTATCACTGGCCATGTTCTCCAGGAGGAGTTGCCAGCCAAAATTTCTGCAGAATCTTCTCCCACTCCTCAGCCTCACCATCATTTCCCTTGGAGTCCATTTCAGGTGTCTGCTCCTCATCCATCAACAAATTCAGCATTATCCGGGCTGCATCTGGGGCAGCGACGCAGCAAAGAGGTGTTACTTCCCCGGGACGAGGTGGCACGGCAGTGTCCAGGGTGCCGCGCGGTGCTGTCCCCAACGAGCTCAGGCCAGGAGGGGGAGCCGTGGCCCGCCTCCTCCCAGCAGGACCCCGCAACCTGCCGGGGGGACCCCGCGGCAGCCTCCCGCCTTACAAACCCGCCTCCGCTCCCTCAACGCCCGCCGTCTCGGATCCCCGCCTCGGTTCCCCGGAGTGACCCCCCCGGCCGGCGGGGCGGAGCCAGCGCGGGGGGAGGACGGTGCGGACCGGGGACGAGGAGGAGGAGGAGAAGGAGGAGGAAGAGGAGGAGGAGGAGAGCGCGGCGCACAGGACGTGGTTGAACGCGCCCTCCGGTGAGCCGGGCTGGACGGGGGTGTGAGGGGTACACGCGTCTTTCTGGCAGCGTGGGCGGCACATCCTCGCGGGGCGGGGGCAGGGGGGGTCCGGCCCGCCCCGGCCGTGAACTTCCCCGCACTCGGAGGGAAAGTTTCTGGTGGAGGAGGCGGGTTCCAGCCCCGGCGGTGCTCGGGGCGGGGGGAAGCGGGAGGCGGGCGGTGGCGTCGCGCAGCCGGCGAGAGAGGAAAGGAAGAAGAACCGCTCGGAAGAGCCCGAGGAGCCGCCGCGGCAGCAGCAGCAGCAGCAGCAGCGCCCGGCGTTCCCCGGACGGAGAGGGTGAGAGCGAAGGTGCGCGGCCGCGACCAGCCCCGCCGGGCCGAGGGTACCGGGAGCGAGGGGCGGGGGGCGGCGGGCGGGCGCTGTGGCGGCTGCCGGAGCCGGGGGACCCCTCCGCTGTTCCCCGGGAAAGGACGCAGCCGGTGCGAAGGCAAGTCCGAGCCGAGCTGCAGGACCGCAGATGCGTGTCCCCGCCGGTTCTGCAGCCGCGCCGCCGGTACTTCGGATACGGAGTGGTTTGCTGAAATTCCGTCCTTTGGGCCAGGGAAATTTGGATATTTGTAGCTGGAGCGCTACGTGCACTGGCGAATGCAACTTTGATTTTCATCCGCATTGCAAATGCGTGAGCCTCTGGTACCTGTTCTCTTCTGCTGTCAAACAGATCTTTGAAATGGAAGGGGGAGAGGAAAGGGTCAGACTTAAGCCGCAGCAGGAAAATAAAGTGGAAGAGAAACGTCCAAGAAAACAGCCTGAAAGTGATTAGATGCTGGCAGCAAGATGCCTTTTTCTGGGTGCTTGCTGGGGACAGCTGCCCCCTTATGTGAATCATTTTTTTAGGGTGTATCTGGATAGAAACTGGATCGTGGGAATGCTTTCCTGAAAAGGAAGGGGCGGAGGGGAAAGAGACCATCAGGGCTCCAGTGCTTCAGGTGGCCCTTTTCTGTGCTGGTGTCACTTCCCTTAGTTACAGCAGCAGTGCTTGTTCCTCAGCCTGGACTGGTTTCTCAGAGCATGTCCATACGGTGCTTGGCACAATGGGATCCTGATCTCAGGGCCTTAGGATGTCACTGTAAACTGGATTATATATACCTTCTCACATGCACAATCTCTCTTTGTGTTGTGATTCAGAAGCTTTTGCTTTGTGAATAACTGGTTATAACGCTTGGTTAAAATTCTGTTTTTCTTTCAGATCTTCTTTTCCTATAAAATGATGGCTTTTGTTCTATGCATTTAGTTTTATTGTCCTAGGAAAGGCTTTTTACTTCTGGATTTGGGAGATAACAGCAAGCTCCTTAGCTTTTTTAAAAAATTATTTGCTATGTAATTAGAAAGTACTATTTTCCTGACACTCCATTTTTAACTGTGGCCCCTCTTGGGTAAGCAGAACTGTCACTGAACTTACACTTCCATACGTAGAAGGATTGTGGGGTATTATTTATTAACTGTGCTGTGGAGACTCCATATCTCATAACTTAGAGGGTAATTTATAACAGGTTCCTTTTGGCAGCTCCAGAAGATTTACTTGCTGTCTTGTGTTCCTTGCAGGAAAAGCCTCTCCTGTTTGCATGGTGAGCATCACTCCAGCCCAAAGGCTTTCTGGTGGGAAGGCTTGGTGCTGGGAAGGGTCCTGCTTTCTGCCTGCCTTTAATAAGCACGGGAGGGCAAGCAGAGAGGATTAAGCTCTAATACCCAGATACTCTCCTTCCCTGGAAGTAGGTACGGAGTTGTTGCTGTCACTGGGAACACCTTCTCTATAGGAGCAGTGAAGGATGCAGGATAACAAGGGATGTGGAGAGTAGGGCTGTGAGGAGTTGGAGTGGTGGATGTGTACAGGAAATGATCAGGAAACAGTAAGCTGGGAGGCTTACTGGGAGCTGCTGCATGGAAGTGGAGCAGGGAGCTGTTGGGTGAGAATTTTTCTAATGCAATGCCTTCGTGTAAGGCAGAGGGCAGGTCTGCATGCACACAGCCCTGTGACTTTCTTTCCGTGTCTCTGGATGTAGCTTGAATTTGAAGTGTCTATGTATTACATAGGAAGAGCTGTGCTTTCTCAAGTCTGCCCATGCCTGGTCCCTCCAGAGTCCGTGAAGGAAAGCTTGTGTCTTAACACCTCCAGGCTCTCTCCTTCCAGACCTCCAGGGCTCTGCGCAGTTATCCTGCATCTGAGTATTAGCCAGTGTGCAGCAGGGATGAGTACTGCACTGGTCCAGGCTTGAGCAGGCTCATACCCTTGGTCAGGTAGGGCTACCCCAAAGTGCCTGGCAAGAACACATAGTTAAGAGTGACTTCAGAGGGTTGGGAGAGTGGTGTGACAGCAGATTTGATGCTGTCTGGATACATGGAGATAGGGGAAATGCCTCCTTGCTGGTCCCGGTGTGGTAATTTCAAGCTCTGAAATATGCATATGCAGAGGAAAGAGGAGACAGACAGAGTTTGTCCCAGCTCTTATTCCTTCAGGACTTGCATGTGCCAGATGCCAGCACTAGGGAAGAAGCATGTCACTCCTTCCGAATAAAAGGCCAGAACGTGTTCTTTTATTCCTTCTCACTTATTGTTATGTTTGGATTTTTGTGCTGCTTATTTTGGCAGGCATATGATTCATATTCCTTTCCCCATCTGTCCCGGGTCTCCCACTGTTGTCAAATGTCCTCCCATTTCAGCAAGACTCTGACTTGCAGTAACTTGCCATGAAAATAACCCTTGCAGTTTGTGGGATATAACCCACAGCTTGTGGCAATGTGGAAGAGGAGGTGTCCCAGGGTGGCTCTTGAAACACAGGTTGCATTAGCAAGGTGGACAGTTAGGAAGGTTATCACCGGCATGTGAATGCATTCATATATCTGTGAGCATCCATGCTGTCCAGTCTTTCTTTTCATCATACAGCAACAGGGAAGGCTTTGGGAATAAAAATAGATATATGGAAAAGCCTATATAAGCTGAAATCTGTGAACAGCGCCACGTTATCTGGGAACTGAAACACTTTCTACAGTGGAGCTCACAGTTCAGACATTGCTTGCTCTCTTTCCTCCCCTGCCTTTCTCTTGACGCAGTTCCTGGATTTCCTGGATGTGTGACAGAACTCAGAGGGTTGTAATTAATGGAGTGGGGTCAAGTTGGAGGCCTGTAACCAGCGGTGTCCCCCAGGGGTCAATACTTGGCCCAGTCCTGTTCAACATAATCATCAATGATCTGGACGAGGGGACAGAGTGTATCCTCAGCAAGTTTGCTGATGATACCAAACTGGGAGGGCTGGCTGACTCCAGAGGGCTGTGCCGCCATCCAGCGTGACCTGGACAGGGTGGAGAGCTGGGCAGAGAATAACCTAATGAGGTTCAACAAGGGCAAGTGTAGGGTCCTGCACCTGGGGAGGAAGAACCCCAGGCACCAATATAGGTTAGGGGTGGATCTTATGGAAAGCACTACTGAGGAGAAAGATCTGGGAGTCCTGGTGGGTAGCAAACTTTCCATGAGCCAGCAATGTGCCCTTGTTGCCAAGAGGGCCAATGGAATCCTGGGCTGCATAGGGAAGAGTGTGGCCAGTAGGTTGAGGGAGGTCATTCTCCTCCTCTACTCTGCACTGGTGAGGCCACAACTGGAATACTGCGTCCAGTTCTGGGCTCCCCAGTTCAAGAGAGACAGGGAACTATTGGAGAGAGTCCAACGTAGGGCAACTAAGATGATTAAGGGATTGGAGCACCTCCCTTATGAGGAAAGGCTGAGAGAGCTGGGACTCTTTAGCCTGGAGAAGAGAACGCTGAGGGGAGGCCTTATCTATGTTTACAAGTATCTAAAGGGTGGGTTGAAGGATGATGGAGCCAAACGCTTTTCAGTGGTTCCCAGCGATAGGACAAGGGGTAACGGGCACAAGCTGGAACATACGAAGTTCCATTCAAATATGAGAAACAACTTCTTTCCGGTGAGGGTGACAGAGCCCTGGAACAGGCTGCCCAGGGAGGTCGTGGAGTCCCCTTCTCTGGAGATTTTCAAGACCCGCCTTGAGGCAGTCCTGAGTAATGTGCTCTGGGCAATCCTGCTTTAGCAGGGGAGTTGGACTAGATGATCTCTAGAGATCCCTTCCAACTCTGACAATTCCGTGATTCCATGATTTCACTGTCCCCATAAGCAGAGCCAGGAGCCATCTCCTCTGTGTCGCCAGGCTGACGCAGCTCTGTCGGTAGCATCTCTGTACTCCGGGGGTGAGAGATGACCAGATGCAGAGGAGAAGGAAGGCAAAGCTGTCCTGTTTGCCACACTTGAGCTGACCCCCTCTCTGGTGCCAGCTCTGCAGCCCAGGTGGAGCTCGGGGGCCCACATGTAGGTGGGATTCTTTCCCTCCACGGTTTGTAACCGCTTTGTTCTGCTCCGCCATCAGCAAAATGTATGGCTGAGATTTGGCCACTGCTAAACTGGAACAAAACAGCTTCTTCTTTTGGGAGGTATTTTAGGATTTCTCCCCTCTCTCTCAGTGTTTTCACAAAGCAGAAGGCTGATCTCACGTTTCTCAGCCAGTTTTGTTACGAGTAGGGCTTTTGCTTGCGACTGAGCCACATGGACCCTCGGAGAAAGTGCAAAAAGGAAACTGATTCGGGGAAATTAGTTCAAATGGTGCCTACACTTTTGGGAATTAGCCAGTGCATTTGCTACCTTCAACCTCAGAGGTCCCAATGAGACACATGCACAAATCATGGTATTCACAAATTCAGTCTTATTTGACAGAAAATAAAATACAGGAACAGGAATGTGCAAACATACATATTTTGTTATAGGGTTCCTTAAAAATAGTTGCTGGTGAAACTGATTTCTACTACAAGTGAAATATACATACATATTCTACATACCTTTAGTCAGTCCTTTGTTAATTTAGCAAGTCTATTTCGTCAAATGGGGACTGGATCTCCAGGAATTCCTCTGACACAGGTTTCCCCCAAGTCTGGATTATCCAATTACAATTTAAAGAAAATTACAGCAAGGATAACTAGCTAAAGATAGAAGTCTCTGAGAGTGTTAGGAAAAGAGAAGGAAAGTGTGAGGGAGCGAGAGCTTTGCTTTCTCGTGTGAGTGAAATGCAGAGGATTATACCAGTCCTTAACTTCTGTGGTGAGTGCAGTCACGGTCCCTGGTGTTGGGGCTGGACCTGCTTGCTTGCTTTCCTTCCTTCTTTCTTTCCTTCTACTTCTCTCTCTCTCTCTTTTGTTATGTGCCGATTCTATATTTCTTAGAATCATGGAGTATCTCGAGTTGGAAGAGGCCCATAAGGATCATCAGGTCCAACTCCCTAAATACTTATATGAAAAATGTTGATTCTTATGGAGTCTTTTTAGATTTACATGTCTTAACAAAAAGGGACAGTTAACTTAAAAGCTTTCTTTGAGGCAGAGAATTAGAGATTGCCGTGAATTCTGGGCTGAGTCAGGGGACAGAGGTGGCTCCGTCTCAGGGGAACACCAGGAAGGTGCCAGAGAGCCATCATCTTGGCAGTTCCACCCAGAGCAGGGTCACCGAGAGCTGTGGGTCAGAGGGTTGTGTGGGCGCAAGCTGGGAGCTCTGTGTTGCAGCCTGGAAGTACCACGGTAAAAGGCTGGTCATTAGCTTGGCGTGAAGCTCCTTGGACAGTTTTGTTGAGCGACTGAAAAGCAAAGATACAACATGAGTCACACACTTGCATAAATACTTTAGAAGCCTCTTCAGCTCTACTAAGACGAGGTGTTATCAGAATTAGAAGAGGACTTTAAAAAAGAAAAAGTAAGTTTTAATACCTCTCTGTGTCTTTAACTAGAAAAGCTGCTGTGTGTTTTTTGTGGATTTTTTTTTCTCCCGGTTTTGCTTAATCCCTTGCATGACTGAAATAAAAGTGTAATGAAATATCTTGACTCCCCTAGGCCTGATCCTGTCCACTCATGGGGATGTTATATTTTCGGGTGTTCAGAGGATGATTCTTATATAGTTGATCAACTTGTGTGTAAAAGCCTGCAAAACGGTGACCTAAATGTTTATCCTTAGTGCTGACAGGATGCTGTGGAGCTGTTTAACTATGTATTTATAACAATTATGCTGCTTGGCAAGAAATACATGACGTTTTCTTCTCAGAGGGAATTTTTGCTTTTTTTGCCTTTTTCTGCCTGTGATTTCTGGTTATAGTTGCCTGCCTTTATCATTTTACCTTTTGTCCTAGATGTAAATAAAGAGCTAATTACGGTTAATCTCAGTGCAAGGGAATGAAATTTTTAAAGAGTGAAAAATAACTCCCATCTGTTAGATTTTCGGTAGTGTTTTGGGGTTTGCCTCCTACTCGGAAGGAAGCCAAAACTTATCTTGCTCAATTTAAAGTTTTCCTTGCAATATTTAAACTGGATTTTTAATCATTTAAAAAACAAACAGAAATGGAAATAGCTTTTCAAATTATGTTTGGCCATTTTCTTAATGTGCTGGTTGCTAAAACCTGAAGAGCTCTGTCATATTCCTACTGAAATGAGTTGAAATCCCACTACCAAATTCTATAGGAACAGGTTTGAGATGTTATTCTGGAAAAGCATCTATTTTTCATAGTAGTATATTGCATTTCTGTGTTTCCTGCCTCCTGGGACTTCATGTGCCCAGCCGATCAGCCCCAAAATGACTTGTTCCAGGGGAACTGCTGCTTAAGTGGTTACTATTTAAGACAGGCTCAAACCCTAAGTTTTCTGTGGTGGGTATGTGGTACATTTAGCCCCATCAGCTCCGGTGACTGCTGAGCTCAGGGAATTAATCTATACTTTGCAGTCATATGTTATCTTTCATCTCAGCCTCTCTAAGCACTTTAGAGACATTAGGATGCGCAGCTGTGGTGCGAGGTGGGTAGAGGCTGTTATAAAAGTGGCTGGGGAAACAGAGGCACAGATTTCAGAAACCTCTACTGATGCGCTCAGTTCAGGGGACAGCCGTTTATAAGCTCTCTGATGCCTAATTATCAGGGAGGCGCCACGATTTTTCATATGCTGCAGTTGGTGATTGATGCCTCTGTAGGTTTCACGTAGATTAACCAGAAACTCATGTTGCTACCCTAAACTAGTAGACTGTTTTAAAATCCTCAACCTTAGACACTTACAGGAGCATAGTAAATGGCAGTGGCAGGAGCCCAAATTCCTAGTTATTTTTTTCTGAGCTTAGCCCTATTGCAGAAAGCAAGTCTCTCAAGGAACCAAAAGTAAAACAACCTCATGTCCATCCCACCATAACATCCAGGGTCCCACCTACATAAATTTATCAGCAATCTGTTGATTCAAAGCTCTGGAATCTGTAGAAAATACTTATTCTGACAGTAAGAGCCGTACAAATTCACTCTAATACAAATAATTGGATTTGTTCTGTTGAGAAATAGCTGCCTCCCCCCTCCTCCTTCAAACACAGACTACTCCCAGCCCTTGTTTATAAGGAGGGATCCGGATAACGGGAGGAGGATGTATGTGTTACTGCCCAGCATGATAACGTTGGCAGGCTGTGGAGGGCTTGTAGGGCACCC
This sequence comes from Numenius arquata, assembly GCF_964106895.1. NCBI lineage: Eukaryota > Metazoa > Chordata > Aves > Charadriiformes > Scolopacidae > Numenius > Numenius arquata. The sequence continues at coordinate 13,242,579 of NC_133584.1, forward strand.
AACCTCTTTGAATGAGCATAGATGTGCTGCTGGATCCCAAAACATGTTACTCTTGCAAATTGTGCTGGTTGCAGTTGAGCCAGACAGGGCTGATGTGTTGGAATGACTGAAGAACGTGGCAAAACTCAGACTCCACTGGAGTAGCATCCCCATGGACTAGATTGTCTTTCCCCCTCAACCATTTTCCTGCAGAAATAGCGGCAGCCTCAGTGAATTTACCTTTCTCCACCTTCCTTGTTCTCTTTCATGTTGCTGTGTGGACTTTAGGGAGACTTTGTTTAATTCTAGCTCCTCGGAAAATTGTACACACAGGCACCCCTAACCTGAGGCCATGGAGAGGTGGAAATCCTTTTCTCCAGGTTTATTGTGTCCTCCTCTTCTCTTGTTGTACAGGGGAGCTGTATCTTGGCATTTCAGTCCTGCTGAATAACCCTGGGTTAACCCTGGCTACCCAGGAAGGCAATGTTTTCCTCTTTCTAAGCCTTTTTTTTCCCCCTTGTCTGCCAGATGCAATGGCACTGTAGTTGTTGACAAGAAGCGTTAAAGAGCAAGAAGGAAACTCAACCCAACTTTCCAAAGACACTCAGTGATTGCTTCCTCTCAATGCCAAGAGGTGAGCCAGCCCAGGGCTAGGGTCAGTGCGGATTTGAGAGTATGAAGGCATCCATTTCCTGAAATTGAAAGTGCTCAGAAATTAAAATTTTGGAGACTTTTCAGATTTTTGGCCCTTTGCAGCAGGGTTTTAACACATATCAGTATTTCCTCCTGTCACTGCTCCTTGTAGCCTTTGGAAATGTCAGCAGCGCATATATTGCCTTTTGTTTGTCATTCAGCAGGAGAAATGAATTCATTGCCCTCATGAGATCAATCATATTCTCCCCAAATAATTAATATTGATGCCAATCACAGCATACACCTGCCTGCAGCTCTCTCTCAGCCTTCACACTGTGTAGGTGCTGTGGGTCACAGAGCAGATCTTCTCGCAGGAGGCTCCTGGACTTGAAAATTTAGGGTGCCATTGTCTGAAGGTTGAATTTAGAGCTGCGCTGATGGGGTCAGTGCAGGCAGAGCCCGAGCAAGTTCCCTGCAATGGCACAACCTAATATTTGCAGAAGGACATGTTAAAGACATGGGGGCAAATGCGATACACATGTCATGGGAAGGATTGTCTCACTCTGTTTCTCTTTTCCTCTGTTTCTGTATGTGCTCAGATTTTTCTAGTCCCCTTTGCTGAGTGCAGCTGTAGCGTGTTGACCAGGAAGAGGCAGATGAAAGTTGCTGTGGTAGTCACCAGGAGGACCGAGTGGGTGGGATGGGAATGTGGAGGCCCATGGGAAGGCTGGAAGGACCTCTGGAGAACTGCTTGTGATTGGGGTGTTGTCCTGGGAGAGGTAGGTGGCTCCTGGGCTTTTAGTGCCTTTGCTGTTCCTTTTTCTATAGCTTTAAGTTCTGCTGTGGATTGATGTGTAAAGCACACTTACAGAGCAGCCTGTCTGAGCTGGAGAAGAGAGAATGAAGCATCTTCACATCTTATTCTTGTTTGCTTTTTTTCTTATAAGGCTAAATGTGATTAAATTAACATGATTAATATAAGTTCCAGGTGCGGAAACACTGTGTGGCTCAAGCTTGAAAGAGAAAAGATCAGCTGATTTGCCTTTACCCTTGAATAAGTTGCTTATTCCAGGGTACTTCGAGTCACTTGAGGAAATCCTCCTCTTACTCCACAGGGAGAACTGGAGATCAGGTCTTCACCGCTGGCAACAGCACCGGTAGACCTGCCAGTGGTGCTGGAGACATTGCGATCTGCCTGGGGATTTTGTGGCAATGGCACAGTGAAAGAGATACTTGGAAAGGCAAATGAAACACAGTGATGTTGTGCTCTGGAGCATGGTGGTGCTTGGAGGCTTTCTGCCTGCTGTGTCCCTCTCTGGGGGAAGAAAAAAGGGAAGATGTTGGTTGAATATAGAGCATCCATCCTGGGAATCCGGTCTGCAAACACTGAGGGCTATTCGGAGTGGAGATAAAGTGAAAAAGCAGGTATGTGGCTAGCAGCAAGGGCTTGAACTTAAGAAAAGAAACTCTCAGAGTGTTTTTTGAGACTGAGAGCCTGTTGCAGCTAGTGCTCAGCAGAGCTGGGTGCAGCCCCTGTTGCAAGGTCGGGGATGTGTAGCTGGGCTGCAGAGCACTGGCTGTGCCAGGCTGGGCTTGTGAGGAGACACCTCACCTGGGAAAGCTGCTTTGGGGTTCAAGGGTCCCAGGCTGGTCCTGTGAAAGGCGTTAAGCTGAGCTGATAAACCTACTTGAGTCTGCATCGTATTCTCTGGGTTTAGAGACTTGGGCTGAGCTGCCTTGGTGTTGCAGCTGTGCAATCTGTTGCACAGTGTGGACATGCTGTGATGTCCACAGAGACAGTGGAATAACCTCTTAGGGAAGGCAGTGGAATTACTTACATCTAAAAGCCATTTAAAAGGTCAGGAGGCAGAACGTATAAATTAAATGCTCATTCTCAGATGTCTCCATGTGCTCCATGAGACCTATTCAGGAGTCTTCCAGCGAGGGAGGAAAATCATTCTGGATTCCTTAAGTCTCCTCAGGTCTTTGAGCCACATTGGTTGCAGACTTCTTTTTTCTTTTTCATTTTTTTTCTGTGCAAAGATTAGTTTGTCAGTTTATTTTCTGGTAGCACGATACGTGGGTATTTCTCAGAGCTCTCCTTTCACTATAACATCACCATCCAAAATAGAAGCATTGTGTCTGGCTTCACGGAAGGTCTCAGCTCTCTTTGAAGCTCTGTTGGAAGCTTTTCATTCCCTGGCTATTCAGACTTAAAAAATAGACTATCTTGGCTGGATACCTTTTGCTTGAGCGCAGAAGTGCTCTTGTAGATTGGTGTTTGAACTGCTCGCTGGCCAGCGTGTATGCATTTGTAATCCGTGCTGTTTGATTTCATAACTGTGGCTCAACCTGCCCCTCTTCAGCCCACTCCACAGGTCTCTTGGTGATAGTCCCAGCTGTTTATTTGTCTTGTCCAGGTGTGCATATATTTTGGAGAGGTGGCGGGTTATTGAGCTCGTTTATTTTAAATGTATGAAATGCAGCATGCTCTGCCTGCTAAACAGCTGCCAGAGTATAATCAGTGGCACCCTGGGCTCCAGCAGAGCAGTGCGCAAGATCTGTAGCATTTGTGCTTTGCCAAGACCTGAGAGGACCCCAGGAGAACTGAAAAGGGAAGGAGGGGATGCTGACTTTCTTCAGATACATTTTCAAGCCATCCATACTTCCCTCCATGTGTCTAGATTGCACTTTTTTCCTTTTCTCTTGAGAGGGGGAGAAATAGCTTCTTCCTCTGAATTCTGGTTATTAGTGCTAAATCTGTTGAGCCAAAAGGCTGCCAGGAGTTGCTATCTAAATGCCAATAGTGGATCACAAATTCCCTGCCTGGCAATCGCCTCTGTGTCCCAAACATTGGCACTGGCAGAGGCAAATCTTGCACTACCAAGGAAGCTCCCAGAAATGACTCACTGTTAATGAACGTCTCCCTGCTTTTCCCTGAGCCTCTGAGCTCGAGGTGGGGCTGCTGCCTGCTCTGCCAACGGGAGCTCTTGGTACTCTGTGAAGGTCAGCTTTGCTCCTGCAGTTTGCACTGCTGTGTTCAAGGAGAAATAGCTTGGGACCACCTCCCAGGGTGAGCCTGGAGTGACATGTTGGGGATTTAGTAAAAAGTAATTATTAAAAAGCCAGCAGACTGCAGCCCTTGGCCTGGATGTGCAGCGTAAGAGGCCAGGGAGAGGCAGTGGTGGGTGACAGGCAATGGAATCACCTTGGATGCTGGCAAAGGGCTGGCTGAGCCGCTGACTGAGAAGACTGTTTCCAGATTCTTTTTATTTATTTATTTATTTATTTATTTTTAAATTCTTCTGGGTACCTGGTAGACCTGGGTGTAAAGCTGCATGTGAGCACTATAGCTCCCCAGCGCCAAGAGCCAGTGCTTCCAGGTTCTGTATGATGTGAGCCAGCTCTGGCCAAGGAAGACAGAAGATGCTTTGTGCCAGAGATGGAGGAGACCTCTCACCAGGGCAACTTTCCACCTGACAACCACTGGTTGTTTTGTTTTGTTTTTCCTCCTCTGCAAAAGCAGGTGTCTAATATTTGCTGTGACTCTAGCTGAAGAAAAAGTTTCAGTCTGCTCAAATCTAAATGTTTCCTTTGGTTCTGATGATATAAATTACTTCTATAATAGAAACATTTCAGAACAAAATCCTTTCAGCCCACTCTGTTGTCAGGCATGTGGTAGCCTGGTGAGTGCAGCTACCCTGGGAAAAGTGGGGCTTCAGCATCGATCTCACAGGTCCCTGCAAGGGATGTCACCATTATATGTGCTGATTGGGTTGCACTGACCGCTCCATGGTATCCCTGACTGAGGGCCAGGCTTCAGCCCTGGTTGATTCCTGCTGAAACGTTCCTGGCTATTAAGGAGCTGCTGCCAAGACAAATTGGGCTCCCTGCCCTTAGGAGAGATGCGAATGTTTTCCCGAGGATAGCGTTGGAGTCCTTTGTTGGTCAGTGTGCCTGCGTTTGAAGTGATGAGTGTGGCGTAGCGTGCATGAGAGCAGGGAAAGTGCTCTCAGCTGCTTATGGCGTTCATCACCGAATTGCTGCTTGTTTCCTCCCCATTCTGTTCCTGGAAGCTGTCTGGGAAGGACAATTTTAATGAATGTGCCAATTCCTCCTGGGGAGAAAAGGCTGGACTTCTGAAACCCGTTGCCTGCCTTTCTACCCACATCTCCGGAGATTCTAGTGTAATGTTGGGTTGCTTGGGGGGGGCTGCCACAGGACCAGCCAGCTCGCTGCAGGAGTGGCTCTGCTTCGGGCAGGGACATGAGTGGAAACGCCGATGCTGCAGCAAAGGGTGGTGCCGTGTGTTGCCCAAATGGCCTCCGGAGGAGAGGCAGGGTCGGAGAGACGCTGCGCAAATCCCAGCTAAGTGGCACCCAGATGGTTTATGCTACAGTAATTCCCCCCTTTGTCTGACTTACTCCTGCATACACTGAAAAGCAAAAGTGTTTCCTGGAGGGCTGAAGGGCCTCTTCCCACTTTCCATTAGTGTTTTTGCTATTGCTTTTCTGCAGCTGCTCTTGCAGGCTGCCCTTTGTCTGCCTTTTGGATTCTTTGAGTTTACTTGGACTGTGCATCTATTTTCCCCATAAGAAAACCCAGCAAACTCATCGAGCAGCCTTCCCCAGTGCTGCTGCACGATGTTGTAGGGACCCAGGGCTCGTGGGTATGCAGTGATGCGGGAGCAGAGGAGCTGTGCCCCTCTCCTGAGAACCAGCCAGCTCAACAGCCTTTCAGCCCCTAGTCCATGAGGTGTTGAAGCAAAGCATTTCCTAAGCTAGCCTGCCCTGGTTTTGCCAGCCTTCCTGTGTCTGCATCCCTTTTTCTGGGGCCAGTCTTGCACTCTGAAATGCTTTTGACTCAGAGGGGCTTAGGACAGAATTACAGAAGGAAAATAATATGTAAAACCTGCTCTGGCCGGTGTTATTTTTTGCTTCTTTCTGAAACAGCTTTATTTTAAATGCCCTTTCAGCCAGAGCACTTAGTGGCAAAGTTTTGAAGGGTGTTTTTGTTCTGTGTGCTGTGGTATGACTTTTCAGTGAAAAGCAAAAAACCTGTCAGCTCTCTCTGGGTGTCTGGTGTTAGGAGGGACAAAGGCATTTTCTTGGAAAATGCATCATTGTTCTGTAGAATTGGTACAATGTCTTTGAGAATAGGTGTACAGTAGTTACTTTGAGTGCAGCTCCCTTCGTTAATTATTTGACATCTGTCTTGGGTTTTATAATCATTTGGAAAATGCGTAGGCTTTGCGGGGTCCATGCTGCTAAAGGCAGGAGTGAACTAAGTCTATTTGGGAAGGGTGTTTTCTATGATAATATTAATGTGTTTGGGTTTTTTTTTATCCTAACATAAAGGCTGCTTCTGGCCAGTATCAAATGAAAAAACAAACCTTTCTACCACCTCTGCCTTTAAGAACAGGAGACACCTCCATGACTGTGTCCCCCTCTACCCTGCTTTTGTTTGCTCCCCAGTAGACAGAAGGTGGAAGTTTGAAGAAAATGCTTAGCAATGACAAGGGAACACTTTCTGATTTGAAACAAAATGAACATTTCAAGTAAGTTCCTTGAAAAATAATAATAATTCTAGCAACAGCAGTGACGGATCGTTTTCTCTAACCACTCTATGAATTATTATTATTAAAATGTTAATTCATGGAGACGTTAAGAACACCTCAGAGTATATTGGTCTTGTGAGACGTTCCTGGAAGTGCTGAGGATGTATTGGAGCTCTCCAGGCTTCTTCTGCCTGCTACAGTTGCCTGCTTTTTAGCTGTGGTATGAATTCTGAGCTGGTATGCTCTTTTGCTCACGGGTTTTATTCCTGGCTCCCTTCAGCGTTTGCTTTTTGTTTCATTTGCTTGTGTACTAAAGGTGAGGTCTGTTACCTTTTTGGGTGGACGCAGTTGGGTGAACCCCTCTTGCTGCAGCCTGGGGTTTGCACTCTCTGACCTCCGGCTCCTTGGGTTGCAGCCGGAGATGCTGGTGTTTCAGCGCAGAGGTACCGAATTGTGCAAGAAGTTGAGTAGACGCAGCTGGAATTGCGTCATACACGGGCAGAATGGCAACATGCTTTCTGATGTGACAAAACAAAGAAGCAAGTTGCTGGAAAGGGCTGAGAAAACTCTTCTGTGCCTGGCAAGACCCGGGTGGGTTGTAGTGCTGGGGCGTCAGGTTCTAACGGCATTGCGAAACCCACCCTCTCTCTCTGCCGCTGACTGGGTGCAATGGCGTCACCGGTGGAATCGTGTTGTCCTTTCCAAAATGGGAGGAGATGGTGACATTGCATGACCACAGGACTGCTGTGGGAAGACCTTTCTCTTTGGGTTGTATCACAGATTTCAGGCCATTTAAAGCAAAACATCACAGTGCTAGCAGCACTAGTACACAAGAGCTGGTCCCTGCACTGTGTTAGTAGTACAAACCATCAGATACTGTGGTATCAATTGATTATTTTTTTTTTTCTGTTTTTTTAAATAATCACGTGCCACAGGAACAGAGCTGACTGTAGAAGCCATCCTGCCCTACAGTCCTCTTTATCTTCTTGGCTGTGTGTGTGAGCTCTCCATTTCTTTCCTAAGGGGGCAGAATCTTCTCCCTTCATCTCAGCTGGCAGGTGCTGGCGTGGTCAGGACACCCAGGAGGCTGTGATGCCTCCCCACAACCAGTGACTCCATGCATGTGCCTTCCATGGCCCCTTGTATTTTGTGCAGTGTGAGAGCAGCCAGGACTGTGGTCAACTGAGTCCTATTCCCATAATGGAGAAATTGCTGTAATCTGACAGGCTCTGTGTCCGTCTGTCTCCACTGATAAGATCTCTAGAGAGCCTGGAATGAACCAGAAGTAAATCACACTGTGCAGGGACGCTTCTTTCTTGCTCTAGCCAGCTATAAAATCTGATTTTTCCTACTAGCAGGCAGAACATGGAAATCTTAGATACCTTGCTTGTGCGAACGGTGACCTGGTGGCTCTTTGAGATAGTTGAAAGAAGCATGTTCCTATGAGCATAGTTAATGGATGTAAATATTAGCTCGCTGCAGGGTTCATGTATCACTGAGTGAAACGTAGTAGTTTATTTTGGCCTCGGGCCACATAAACGGCCTTGCTCTAAACGAGGGAAACTCATCCAAAGTCAGTAGTTGTTCCTGCTTGCTTCAGGGCTGAATTCAGGCTGATTTGTGCAAAATGCAGGAGAGAATCACTGGAAAATAAGGGTGAGTCAGGACACACTTGTGCATTTATCTAATGACAAATGTGAGTGAACCATGAGGGGACCTTTATTGTGGGAATGATCCCCCTCACTGTTTACACTCCCTGTCTTCCAGCATCTGAATTTCCAAAAGTTCCTAAATTCCCCCCAGAAGTGCAGCATGTTGGTTCTGTCTGTCCAACCTGATGGCATAAAGATGTTTTATCTTTCTTCAGCATTTCAAGAAGGGAGGAGTACTTAGTTTTGTTTCCTCCCTATGGAGTCAAGTGACATTGGGAGCTGGTTGTAGCCGGTGGTAGAGGAGGATTTGATTAGCAGCTGGCATTTTAGTTTGGATGAAGGAGGTAGCATACAACCAGCCCTCTCAGCAGGACCCCAGGGAAGAAAGCTCACCACCTTCCCATCTTCCCTTCTGCTTCTGAAGGCCTTATGGCTTCCGAGGCAGTCTGCAGTCCTTCACATGGACCATGCGGGGAAGAGCAGGCTTGCTCTGGATTTCCTTTGTCTTTCTGAGATGAGCCCAGCAGAGGGAAAGCATTGTACAAAGGCTTTTCAGATGCAGGCATTGAAAAGGAAGGATTCAATATCCGCTGCTGGATTTCAAGTAGTACAGTTCACACATCCCATTCTTGTTAATCTCTGCAATCTTAGGTGCTCTCTGCTTATGCTCAAAGCCCTTCTGCTGTCTGTGTATATTATGGACAGGTTTATGAGGGACATGTTTAAGGGAGCTCTGTGGCTTCTCTCCCCACCCTTTTAGCCCACCCTGATAGAGCAGGTTTCCCTGTCATCTCATGAGCGTGCTCCTGACAGTATCACCATGCTCATTACCGCGTCTGCCCGGCAGAGCTGAGATGCTTTGATGAAGTTCAGCCTTTTAACCATCTCTTCTCCCTCTGTGATCTGACAGCACCCAGGAATATCAAATGCAACCTTCGGCCCATTAATGAGAGCATCTAGTAAATGTCAGCTTTCATGACTACCAGCTTATAAGTTGCATCCTGGAAAACCTAGAAACACAGGGAAATTTAATTCTAGTGCGGGAGCAGTTCTGAGAGCTGAATGCCAGATACTGGGACAGGCAGCAAGTGAAACTCTGGCAGTGTACATTTATCTCAAATTACAGGAAATTGTGCTCTGCAGCAGGAATAGAGAAGTCTGGGATTGTTTTCTGCCTATCAGTGCTGCTTTGAAAGTATAAACCTTTGTTCAGATAATTTCCAAAAAGTGTACAGACCTGGCACTTGTTTACTCCTGTGAGGTGGCTGTTCCAAGGAGTGTTTGACTGGAAAAGGCTGGAGCCTCGTCCTGCCTTGACCTGCCTGCAGGAATGGGGTGAAGCAGTCCAGACTGGCAGCCGGCCTCTTCGCAGGTCACCAGCCAGCAGACCTTGCAAATTTGGACTGCACCGGCGTGGTTGTCATGCCAAACTCTGATACGTGTTCAGTGCAAATGTGCTTCAGCCACCTCTTACCATCGCCAGTGCCTTCTGCACTCATTCTTAGAAACAAGCATGTGCACTGGCAGAATGACATCTTGGCAAAGGACCTTTTAGTGGTTTGGGAGTCAAAGCTTGGGATTTCTAGCCTACAAGCATCTACCTTACTCCTTGTGCTCATGGACATAGACTATTCCAATGACTTAAGTCAATGAGCTCGGCTGCCATCTTCTGAGCCGTCACCTCCCAGGCTTGGAGAGCTCATGCAGCTGCCTGCAGGCAGGACAATGCTGCCATACAGATGCTTTTCTTAAGGAATCTTAATGAAATAAAAAAGAACATACCAGAATCATTGGGTGGGCAGAGGAATAAACGCATATACTCAGAGTTAAAAAAATTGCCTGCAGTGATGAAATATTGTAAAATAACCAGAAACTCTGCATCTGCTTTGTCTCAGCAGGATGAAGATGGTGGGTGCCCTGCTGGTTACGCTCTGGCTGTGCGTGGTCACCCTCGGCAGTGGCTCTGGTAAGGACGTGGCACGCGATGGGTCTGCCCGCTTTTCATGGGAAGAGCTGATCTGAAGCTGCATAGAGAAAACTGGCTGCAGTGATTTTTTTTTTTTTTAAGCATTTACAGTATTCCTGGATGAAATGGTCGGGAATAAAATACTTCAGTGAAATGCATGAACACGACGTTAGTTCTGTGTGGGTATTGTATAATGTTCATATATAGAGGCTATGAGCATGGTGTAAACCAGTGCAGAGGCAAATAGCAATAAGCAGCATCTCAACCTGAACGTGCTTTGTGAATTCAAGCTGCCCACTTGGTCAGTATTGTTATCCCCCTTCTGCCAGGGGCGAAACCAGGGCTCGGCACGTGGGACTGGCTTGTCACTGAGTTGCAAATGGGACCTGGGCTTGAACCTGAACTCTGCTATTCCTGGTTGGATCCGGAGGGGGTTGAAATTCTGGCTCTCGGATTCTGACTCATGCCTCAGCAATGCAAGGGGAGAGGGGAACTTCTTGAGTAAGAGGAGCTCTCGTACCCGTCTCACTGAGTCACTTTCCTGACAGGAAATATGTTGTCATGCTCGCAGCTCCTCTGGCACGCATTCAGCCCAGCTCTTGTGAAGAGGCAGATTGTGTGTGTCTCGGCTCTGGACTTCCTATTTGGGGGTGGAAGGAGACAGCATGATTTTCAGGAGGCGAGTGGAAAGGGGGAGGGAGGAAAGAACAGGCACTGGCTTTATAGGGGGAAATGTTCAGAAATAAGGGCTGTGCAGGGGATTGAGCGAGTCTCTCCATGAGCCCTTGCTCCTTTGTAGTGCTGGCAAAAAAGCAGTTATAATACCCTGCACAGATGAGCATCTCTTGTATCGTTGTCTCTTGGACCATGCTGAGTTTTCGGGGCCAGATTCACAACACGCACACCAGCAAGGTTCATCTCAGTGCAGGGCTCATTGCAGAGGCTGAAGGCTTGGGAAGCTTTTCTCCTTGGGTTGCCCGAGGGCTGCAGGCATACACAGTAGGGTGTAGCCTTCACTAGGAGATGTCCCATCCTGGTTAACGGAGGCCTGGTGGAACTGGTGAGCAATGGCGAAACAGCAAAGGAGAAAGCCAAGGAGACCTGAGCCACATATTCTAAGCCCAAGGTAGTAGGAGTGCCTGGGGAAGGAGGGACCCAGCAGCATGGGTTCCTGCTGCTCGCTGGGAAAATCCCTGCTTTGCGTGCACTTCTGGACGTGCTGTTCTGCTCTCCACCAACGCAATATCCTCCTCCTGCTGAGGCAGCGTTACAACACCCCACGTGCAGTCATCTTGGGCTTTTTCAGAAATGGGAGGGAGGTGCAATTGAATCAGGATTGCCCAGGAAACGTTAAAGCAACTCTAAAAGCTGAGGCTGCCAGCTGGGAGCCGTGAAATGAGCACCCTGGCTTTTGGGTCACACTGGCTCCTGCCAATTGACCTGGCAGAACCCTCCATGCATTTCTGTGAGGTATTTAGTGCTTTTTAAATATTCCTCCTTTAGCAGAGGTTTTCTGTACAGGATGGTTAGAGCCCTTGTAGAGTGCTGCCAGAATATAAGTGTCAAAGGGTGACGTATGGGATGCATAATCAGTTAAAATATATTTCTTCTGCAAATCCACTGTAGTGTATGCATTTAATTTTCTGCAGATCCGTGGCTGACAGACCCACTCTTCAGTTCAGAGCTCCCTTTTTGTTCCATGGACATCATAAACCACTTTGGGCTGTCAAAATGTCGTTTGTGACTTATGACGGGCTTGGATGGCTGTTTGTACTTGGATGGAGGGGCAGCCGTCTGTTCAGCCCTCTGTTACACTGCGGGGTTTCCTGGGACTGGCACCAAAAGGCAACCGGAGCTCATCTCACCCTTGAAAAGTCGTAAATACAGAGCAGTGTGGGAGACCGGACATACTCTGATAATGTTACAGCATTTGGGCTTGCTTTTTTTTCCTGGAGCGGGGAGCGTAGGTGGGGGGAGCAGAGCAGAGGTTATCCAGCATGGATGCAGAAGGGCTGTGCACAGTCTGCAGCTGCCCCAGTGGTCTCCTAACATCAAGCGAGGCCATGCAGATGGGTAGCTCTCACTGAGGAACCTGGTTCCTGGAATATTTAAGACGTGTAACTTGGTAGGGATTTGTCATTTCAGCTAGATCTTTTTCTGTGCTTTGCTGTAATAGCCATGTAATGCTGTATTGTTGGGACCAGCGCTTCCTCCAGCCCAGGCTGGCAGGGGGCTGGGGAAAGCTGGAGGCAGGGGCAGGAATCCTGTTGTGGTTTGCTACCGCTTTTCCTGCCTGATTCTGCAGCCCTTCCCAAGGGAGCAGTGTGGTCAATAACACTGACTGGGCACTGCCCGGCTCTGCGGAGTCCCAAGCTCTCTGAGCTTAGAGGGGATGAGGAGCCAACATTTATTAAATTTCAGCTATAAAACACCAGCACCGCTCCGGCTGTAATGCAGATGGCCTTTCCATCCAGTTCAGCCAGTGTGGCTGACAGTCTCCCTGGCAGCGTGTCAGAAAGTTTCAGCACTGTACTTCACCCTATGTCTTTCTTACTTCCCCCCCAAATTTTGCCAACAGCAGTGTGGCTCTAAACATGTGTTCTTTGGGCTCTGCTGTGTAGGGAGGCTGGTGCTGAAACAAAATCATTTGCTGAAAGGGAGCCGCAAGCTAGAAGAGGAAAAAAATGTGATCTGAGTAGTGTAGAGTAAAAGACTTGGGAGTCTGAGACTGAATTTGTGCTTGAGTTTGCTATTCGTTCATGCCGCATGTGTGGGCAAATCTCTTCTGGACTTCAGAATATACATGACCTGCAGTGCCTGGGTTTGAATTCTTTACTTGTGACCTTTGGGATGTTGTTTGCGATGGTACTTGGGGTCTTCTGCTTTCCTCACCTCAGCAAGCCATCCTTAGATCTCTGTGCTTGTGTTGTAGGATGCTTAATGAACTCAGGTGCTCTGATATCCAGAGAAGGACAGCAAAAGCCGATGAACCCAGTTTTTGTCTTACAGTGATTTTTCTTTTGGCCCTACTGAAGTCATATAAATATACACTGGCTTAAAAGAGATGAAAAACCAGTCAGACAAAGAACATAACAACCAGTATGAATATGGAATAACGTTATCTTCTTGTTTCCAAACAAAGCTGGCCTATGTTAGATACCGACTTATTTAAAGATGTAGTTGTTATTGTGCTCTTTGTTCCATTTTTCTCTCTCTGCTAACCAGGCTACTCTTTCGTTCTCCGAGAGCTCCCAGCTTTTGCAGGGCAAGGGCTGGGGAGAGGATCGTGGTTAGGAATATTGTCTTGGGGGATTAGAAAAGCAGAAGTATATTGCTGCCAGGAGAGAAGGAGCAGTCTCATGCTGATTATCTAAAAGACCCGCCTAGCATGAACAGGTAACTGCTGTGCATAAATAGCCCTTTGGTGGGAGGAAACAACATGTTTGCGTAGGAAACTGCTCTGACATCTCCCTTGGGGGCTATCAGACAGGCTGCGTAGTAGGATGAGCACAGGACTGGGGCCAGCTTCTGCCCAGAGTGACACCCCAGCATGGCAGGCAGTGGCTGTAAGGCAGCCAGAAGCCTCTACCTTGGGAGTTTTATTTTGGCCTTTGCTGTTATTTGCTGAATTGCGAGAATGTCTCTTACACTATCCCATACCAGAGGCTCTCAGGCACTAGTTTTGTCCCCTCTGAAGTCAGCTTCAAAGTGGCAGATGTCACCAGTGCTTCTGGATTCAGGTGGTGGCTGGAGCAGTGAAGTTCTGACCGCAGCAAGCCAGAAACTGAGGTCAGGCTTCAGAGGTCAGAGCTGCCACCTGCACCATCTCTTCTGAGTGCTGGTCTGCACTGTGTGTCTCTCTCACGCTTAGCAGAGAGGCAGAGTAGTTACTTATGGCCAGGGGAAATTTGCAGATTAATAAATTACTGTCTGTAAAACACTTTGAAGATGGAAAGCCCTGTGCAGCTCCTCAGGATTATTACTATATAGCTCTTATTCTACTGATGGGTTCCAGTGGCCTTATTTTCCTTATGATTTGAGACAGGCCCAGGAGCTGAGAAGCTTATTTTAGTGTGTAAAGTCAAAAGAAAAATAGATTAAACTGCATTATTGTTTTCTAAAGAGACTAAATCCCTCCCCCATCATCTTCTCCTGGGATTTCCTGACTTCCTCCTACTCTTCCAATCTCAGCTTCTTGCTGTCCTAATTTAGGACATGATTTTATAACTATCCATACCCATCTGTGAGTTACTGTGGTTGTAGAAGTTTATGGCGCCTGGGGGCTTGTGAAGTTATTCAACACTGAGGGTGTTGAAAGGTGCATAGCCGTGAAGTGGATGGAGATAAAACCTGCAGAGCAGAGCTGGCCTGGGTGCAGGCGTGTAACCACAGCTGCCAGCCCCCCTCTGCACCAGCCAGAGTTGTGACCGCTGAGATGAGACCTCACGTCTGCTGCTTGTCAGCTGAGGAAATAGGTTGTGAGGGGTGAGTTTTGTGCAGGCGTCAATGTGATGTGACCCATCTGCATTGAAGTGCAGAAACGTGTAGATGAAAGCAGCCCGTTTTGGGTGTGTTGCTGATGGGATATTGGACCGTTGCTTTTGCTCCTCTGTGTGCATCAAATAGGGCATCGGGGGGACACTGGGGACCTGGCTCCTACCCTCCTTATCCATCATGTTCCCCTGCTGCAGCCACAGAGTTGTGTGCTCAGTCTCATACATTTTATTGCACCTTTTGGTGCATTTTACTGCCTGCTGCATTTTTTCAGTTCCCATCCTCATCCCAGGACAACTGCTGCAGTGGGGATTTTTATGCAGACATCCCTGTGGAGGTCTGGAAGGCAGTGCAGAATCATTGACAGTATTTTAAAGCAGGCAACAGAGATTCTGGCTACTTGCACTAAATAGGCTGTATGGGTTTAACTAAGCAAGCCCATGGGAGTCTGATGTCCCAGGCACACAGAAGAGCCCCTGCCAGCTTGACCACAGCTCTTTGGTGGTGCTAATTGGGTAAATATCCTTTTCATGCTGCCTCTTTTACAGATGATTTTGCAACGGGCCGTTCCATTTCCTCTCTCTGTCTCTCCTCCTGTGTTGCTCTGCTTTGCTTCACATGGCAATTTCCTCAATGAAGTGGGATGGAAAGTAGCTATTTGCTCCTTTTCTCCTTCAGGCTTTGAAACACCTCATACCCCTACCTTTATCATTTTGATCTCAATTTTAAAAAGAGCCTCCAGGAAAACATGTCAAGCTTGCTAGAGAAAACCGAATACTTTTTTTTTTTTGGCCCAGTTGCTGGAGGTAACCAAAATACTCTTTGCCACATGCAGGAAACACAGCTTTATGCCCAGGTAGAGAGTGAAGGCATGGAGCTCACTGTGGAGGAGTTTTAAAAGACAAACAACAGTTACCCCTTCCTGGGGTTACAGGCTGTGCTTGATTAGGTAAGGAAACTCTGACTCGGGAGCTATGGGGTCCCTTACAGAATCGTTATTTGGATGTTGTGCCTTGGCTGCTTCATCTGAAGTCAACAGAAGTTTATGCAGTCAGCTTGTTTTTTGTGAATTTGGCAGAGAGGCAGACCATCACACCTGTTTAAACTAGACTTTCAGGATCTAAAGTTAAACAACCACAATGTATAAGTGCTTTTGGAAATGATGAGTTGTTCTGCAACAGAAAGCCCTTTTCCGCCTTCCTTTCTTGCTTGTCCTATCTATTTAAATGATAAAAGTGGTTGTGTGGGGAGAGGGGGGAGAGAGAGAGAGAGAGAGACTCCATCCTCATGTGCAGCACTTCCATGGGGGCATCACAGCTCAGTGGCAACACAGGATGAATATGGTGAAACTTGAGAGAAGCATAAAACCGCGTCACTGGTGCCATCGCATCAGAACCGTGTGGATGGGGCTGGGCTGTGTGCTGTGGATTGGAGTCGGTCATGGGGAGGTTTGTCCCAGGGCCATTTCCACTTACTCTGTTGGAGAAGCTGTGGGAGGAAGGCAATGAGGTTATGACAGGCCCTTTTGATGACTGAAAGTCAGATTATAAATTCCAGCGGAGTTCGTGCAGCTTCCAGGCTGACCCTTCAAGGCAGCGTTGAACTACAACCAGTTTTTAGGCATTCTCTGACTGCTGTCGCTGCTGTGGAGGTAGCTGGAGCAAATGGTGAGAGCTGGCTGGTCTCTGTCGTTCCCACCAATTTCAGTGTGTTTGGGTCTGTACCTCTTCTCCAAGTCCAGGGAAGATGTTCTCATTTGTTTTGTTCCATGTTGTATGGTCAAATGGGATACAGACAACTTGGGAAACGCTGCCCTGCCACGCTGCCTAATTGCTCCGCTGCTCAGCAAAGTACAGAGCCAAGGGAGCATGGGGTGGTCTTGTGCTGGATGCGCGTGTGAAAGGAAAAACGCAGATGCTGTGGAAGAGTGGGTGCTCCTGGCACCGGTGTAAATGGGAAGCTCACCCACACATGGCTGCTGGCCACAGCTGGTACCTCCTATGCTCACAGCGTAGCTCCTCCATTCAGCCCAACTTCCTCTGCTTCCTTCTCATCAACTGCTGTGAGCCTGAATGAGGGTGGGGAAAATTATTTTTTTTTTGAGGTAGTAATGATTAATCCTCAGTTAATCACTTTGCGTGACCAGCCTTTTTTTTTTTTTTTGCCTCATTGGTGCTGATTCTTGCATTGAACTAACCACTGGCCTGGCTGCGCTCCCCGGGTGGAGGCTGACTCATATCAGCTTTGCTTTAAGATAATGCGGCAGGGGCGGCTGAAGAAAGTAGGAAGCTGTTGAGAGAGTGCAGCCCCATCGGATGCTGCTGCTGAAATGGTGTGGGGAAGAGGGCTCTGCCGTGTCATCCAACCGGCCCCATTGATGGCTTCGTGTCCTGCCGCTGCTGCACGGTCCTAGTCTGCATGCAAGGCAGGCCCCTTCCCAAAATTAGAGACGATTAAGACGGGCGCATCAATTTGGCAAATGGCTGGGTAATTTGTGCTGGCATGATAGATGGCCTCTCATAAGGATGGCTATTATTTCTTCACAGAAATTTTAACTAGGGGAAGCCTTTGTTTGTAGCCCCAGGGGAGGGAAGAGGTGAAGGTGGTGTGGAGCTGGTGAGTTTTGGTGGTCGAAAATTTTATTTTATTTTATTTTTAAATGGAGGTACTTTAAAATGACTGCCTAGAAATACCAAACTGTGGACAAAATAGGTCAGCATTTCTTGATGTGGCCTTACTGTGGCTTTTTGGTTTGTTTTTTTTTTTTTTTTTTTTTGATCTGTGGGTTAAGCTGTTTGCCTTTTCTTGAAAAATCCAAAATAATTGCACCAATTTCACTTCTGTTTTGACTGTGTGGGTGCTTGTAACGGGTGCTGCAGATGCATCTCTGGAGCATTTCAGGTGTGTGTATTCAGAGCTCTGTTCCCAAGGGGGTAAGTCAGTGCAATAAGTGAAAGGCTGGAAAAGTTTTCCAGAAACGTCTGGTTTCACCTTTATGTAGCTGAGCAACATCATTATTTTTTTATTTTCTCTCTCCCTTCATTTTCTACTTTACATCTGGAGAAGCCGCTTTCTTCAACTTTGTTTGGCTTCTGAGAAGGAGTCTGTTTTGGGGTACCTGGTGTTTAAGGGTGTTGTAGATTCAGATTCAGAAAGGGGACAGATCTGACTATTTCTGTAACAGGAGAGGTTTCTGTCCCTTGTATCAGTAGTAGAAACCCCTATGCGCACGGCTTGCAATGTACAGTCCAAGCACTTGGAGTTAACTTCGCCAGTTCACTCAGTTCCCAGTGTGCATCAAGGAGAAGCTGTAGCACAGCAACCCACTCTTTTCTTTATCTCAAGGCACATAAAATCAAGATGAGCATCCTCACCCTGACCTTTCTGTCTTGCGCTTTCTCTTCCAATGCTGGAGGTGGGTGTTTCCTTCTACCATGCAGCCTCCCTCCAGCCTGCATAATCCTTGTCCCTTTTTCCTAGCAGGGCTGTGGAAACAGGACCATTTTTTGCTTTTTTTTTCCTGCATTATCTGTCACAGGTAGGTATTATGGGTCACAGACTGCCCTGCTGTGTGATTACAGAGCACCCAGCAGTAAGAGGGGTCAGCCGAGGCATCTGCAGTACAGCTCATCGGTAATGAGAAAAAGATGGCTTCTTTCAAAAGTGTTTCGCAGGGGCATTTCTAGGAAGATGCATTTGTGGGATGGTGGATTTTTAGAGCAATTTATTGTATCCCTCTGTTATGTGTGTAGTGCTCCATTTGCTGCAGCGTGGAAGGGACCATGGAGCTGCATATAGCTCCCCCATCTCTTCGCTGGTTTCCATTTGTTACTGGACCTCTGAAGTCAGAGCATGAATGCTGATCCCGCTCGACTTAATCAGGACTTAATGCTCTTAATTCCAATGGCTGTTTTGTGCAGGAAACATTTCAAGAGAGAAGAAACTCTAGGCTTAGCCAGTGAAAACAAGTGTGAGTTGGTGCGAATGGGCACAGCACTGTAGAAGTTAGTGCTGTTTCTTACAATAAGAACTGGGTTCTTGCATCTTCTTTCTGCGGTGCCCCCTCAAATATTGTTATTGCAGTCAGGATATATCAATGTGTGTGTGTGTATATATATATTATTTTTTTTTTTCCATAATGGGAGCTGCTTTATGCCAGTGAGGTTCAGTGTGAAGTCATGATACTTTTCCCTCGGTGTTTTATGCGTGACGTAGGTCTCACTCCAGCCCATGGTGTTTCTGCTGTGGGTGACAGGTCGTGGCTTCGCTTCCTGAGCCCTGGGAGCCTGGCTTTGTCCTGGCAGCCAGGAGGAATCTTTGCCATCAGGGTGGCGAGCACAGCCTGCCATCTCAAGCTGTGCAGTTGTACCTGTGGTCTGTGGCGTAGCTGCTGGTTACCAGCATGGTGATGTCCTGTGTTCAGGGTTCAGCTCAGAGCACACAGCACCCCAAGGCAGGACATGTGTGGGGAGCCTTAGGACTAGCTGTTTGGTGTGACAGTGTTCCAGAAGTCAGGTGAATTAGCCAGCTCTGAGACAAAATCTTCAGCTACAGCTCTTACACTAAAGAACAATATCAGTTGCATCTTCTCCAGCCAAGAAGACAAGGCCTGTACATTGCTTTTGAGTAATCTAGGAAGAAAAAAAAATAAAATTGTTGTATTTATTTTCAATAACTCATTCGGGTGGAACAGGTAAGTAGTTTTACAATGCTGATTTATGAGCTATTGCAAAATGCAAGAGCTGCTCATGATTGCAAATTTCATTGATCTTGACTTCAAGAATTTCCGTGCTATAATGTTTCATATAGTTTTCTTCCTCTCCAGTCCTGCCATTTGAAGTAATAACGGCAATTTGCCTTTATGCAGCCCAAAAGGAGACACCAAAGTCAAGTGCTGGGAAGAGAACCCAGGTGTCCTGATGTACAGACCCAGGTCTGCCCCTTTCAGAGGGAAAAACAAATGCTTCCCTCCATGAATAGTAATTAGCGCTTTATCATGCAATTAGCAGGCAGTCTATGGCAGGCTCATTTGTCTCATTTACCACTCTATGGAAACTTGACCATGCCTAATACAGTACTTGATTTCACCAGCATAAAGCAGCGTACTGGTTCTCGTTGGCCTTGACCATGGTGGTGACTGTGTGCCATCCCATGGTATAAGGCTTTTAGTAGTGCTTTGAGCTTTCAAAATGAGCCTTGGCGCAGCTGGGCAGCTGTACTGGATGATGCTGTGCAGTTTTGAAAGAAATATCTGTATGTTTCTTAGATGATGAGCAATGGCACTCTCCAGCCATTTGGGTTTGGGCTTCCTATGAGCAAATACTCGTAGCTTCACTGCCTCTTCCTAGCCCAACTCATTCTCTTCCCTCCAGAAGTAGCACTGTGTCATACAGGTGTTTGGCATACCACCGGAGGAGCAGTGCCGTTTGCATTTACATTTATGTGTAAACCCACCAGAAAACATTTCTATTCTTCCTGGCCCAGATTCCTCCTCACTGTGACTAACCGTTGCTGAGCCACAGGAGTTAGCATTACTGCCTTTAAGCACTCTGGGCCTGTCTTCTCAAAGGTTTATCTCTTTGCTTTTTTTAATTAAGTATGAATTTGGGGCCAAGCTACATCCCACTGTCTATTTAAGGAAGATAAAATGCCAGAAATCCTGCTCTGGGCCTGTGAAGTCATTTCAGAAGAATTGGGCTCAAAGAGCATATTGTATTCTGTTTTTCCTCTCGGTCAGAGTTCTTCTAACATCTGCAAACCGGCGAGGCTTTGCCGTGTCGTCTCTGGTGTGCCTGTGATATGCTGAGACACTGTTCCCAGGGACCGCTGCAGGCAGCACACCCCTCTCCAACTCATTTTGGGCTCTCAGACGTCAGGCTGCCCTAGCTGATGCCCCCCGGCAGCTACAAGAGATGCTCTGGGAAGTGTGCCGTGCCACGCTCTGCCTCGTCAACTCAGGGAGACAGATGCAGTGACAGCAGCTTCTCCGTATGTGGTGCAGGCAGAGCAGGTTGCTCTCAGGTTTGCTGACACCCTGGCACCGTGCTTTGTTTGCACCAACTCCCTTCATGAGTGGGCATCCGGATGGGCAGGAGGAATGGAATGTAAAGGAGCTCTTGCAAAAGAAATAGGTTTTGACTGTGCTGTTTGTTCTGAAACTATTCACTAAGGACAAGAATAAATTAAAAAAAAAAAAAAAAAAGGCACTGAACAGCTTTTTTTTGTGCTTCCCAGTTTCTCTGTCAGCCTGAGTCTGCGGTGAGCCATGCAGCGCCTGTTGAACTGTGCTTGGGGAATGCACCCAAGGGCTGTCTGGGGATCCCCAAGATAACATACTACCACCTCCTCCATACTGCCTCTTCTGTCCCTCAGCCTGCTTTCCCAAACTTCACTATAAACAGTTGCTACATGTCATTTGTACTCTGTGTTATCATAGCATGCACAGGCGTTGTGTGAATCCATCACAGGAAAGACAGTCCTTGTTCCTAGAACCCACAGTCCAGCTGCTTCTGGCAGGAGCAATGGCCTATAGCTCTAAGGGAGGGTTGATATTTGCAGTCTTGGTTTGTTGGCCTTTTGGGTTTTTGTATTTTTTTTCTTTTTCTCCCAACACCTCTATTTCCATCCTCCTTATCACTGTGCATGGATGCTCACACACCTCTAGCATTGCTTTCATCCAAATTTTATCTTCCCACGCTGGTTATTTTTAGGGTTGAATTTTCTTGGAGCTCTCTAGGAAGCCTGGTGTTATGCAGGAATATCTTATCCTATCACATTGTCCTGATGGGGGATAAATAACTTGGAAGGAAGCGTACAAATGAAAGTAGAGGTTTTCAGGTTGTCTAGAAACGAACACAGTATTTGTGCTCTGCTTTAAAAAAAGCTCAGTTTGGCTTCACTGAGAACACAATATTTTTGCCTCTTACTTTAATGGGGACAGGACCAAGGGCTGTGGGGAACATGGGCAGAACTGTGTTTTTCCCACAGACTTGTAAGCTAAGGTACCTTGTTCTTTGTGGTTGCAGAACGCTGCGATGACTGGGGTGTGGACACCATGAAGCAGATCCAGATTTATGATGGGGAGCCTGCCAAGATCAAATGCCCACTTTTTGAGACCTTCTTGAAATACAACTACAGCACAGCCCATTCTGCTGGCCTAACCCTGATCTGGTACAGGATAGGGCAGGACCGGGATCTGGAGGAGCCCATTAATTTTCGTCTCCCAGACAATCACATCAGTAAGGAGAAAGACACCCTTTGGTTCTGGCCTGCGCTCCTCAATGACACTGGGAATTACACATGCATGCTCAGGTAGGTTTGTGCTGTGCAGCTTCTGTATGTCTTCAGCGTAACTGAAGGACTTTCATGGAAGTGGGAAAATTATGCTGTTAGCACCAGGTCTTTCTGTAGGGAGAAGACCATTTACATAAGCATTAATGGGAAAAGGATGTTACAATTATAAGACTGCTCAGTGCTGAGACAATTTACATCGTAATAATGCTTGGAGCCTTGCAAACATTAATGAACATGCCTCTCCTTTCTGGCTGTAAGTGTCCATGAAAATATTATTGCTGAGCCCATGGCAAAATCCACAGGCACTCACCATTAAGAAGCGATCTGTATGTCTAGAGTAAAAATAGCCTCAGATGCAGGGGTAATGTTTTGACTGCATGCTAATTTGGCAAAGATTCATGAAATTCAGACTTCTAGGAAATTAAAAGTGTCTCTAAGTGTGGTACAAAATGAACATAGCATCTGCTATGCACTGAGAACATGAGCTCTTTTTGATCTTCCTCATGTTGTCTCTTGTTCACTGTGTCTTTGACCCTATTATCCGCTTTATCAGCAGGGGAGTGGGTGCTGCTTGTTACTCATCTTTATAGGCTTTTCTGAACCAGTGTGGCCATCTCTGATGATGATTTCTTTCCCATTTATAAATGAGTCAACTAAGGCTGTATGTACCTTATCAGCGCTATGATGCTCGTTATTGCAGATGTGATTTTTATTTCATTCCACCGCTATAGGAGTAAACAAGTTTCAACTAATCAGCCCTATCCTCCTGTGTCCTTAGAAATACAACCTATTGCAGCAAAGTTGCTTTTCCCTTGGAGGTTGTTCCGAAAGACCAACACTCTTGTGTGAGCCATTCAATAAAACCTGTTGAGGAGATGTTCTATTTGGAGCACCCCAATGAGAAGATCATATGTCCAGATATTGACGGGTTTTACCCTCCTAGTGTAACACCAACTGTCAAGTGGTACTTGGTAAGAAGGACTTATTTGGGCGGTGGGGGAATACAGTGTTGTATCTGAAAAAGCAATAATTGGCATGAGAATCGTGGAGCTATGTTTCAGAACATCCCCAGTGATGAAGATGTTAATGAAGCTTTACTAATTTTAAGAGTATTGTTTCCATTGAGTTCAAGGGCAAAACTGCTCTTGGAAGGGAATTGACAGCTAACACTGAAACTTTTTTGACCAGCGGGCACAAGTGGAGAATATTCTAGCAGGGATTTAGGAACCTCAGGTCGGCTGCAGGCAGTATTCCTGACCTGCTGCGTGAGCCGGTCGCTATCCCTGTAAAGGAAACTGTGATTCATATTCCCTCTTCTATAAGAAAAAAACAAAACCAAAACAAACAACAACCAAACCACCTGCTCATGAAAATAGCATCCTTTCCAAAATCCTTTGAGGTCAGGAAATGAAGTAGTGCATTAAGCCTCTGCAAGAACCATGGGTGCCCTGTTTGACACAATTCAGCAAACCTCTTTTCTGAAGATGGAGACATCCCTACCCCACCCTCCTTACTGCTCTGATAATTAGGCTGTCTCCAGCCATCCTCAGGCTCTTGCCTACAGAATTACTGCTCAATTTTATTAAATTTTGACCTCAGTGTTTTTCTCTAGGTGGATGCCTTTAGTCAAGACAGAATAAGAATTCTCAGGGGATGTGCAGCCAGAGGGTTATGGGACTGAATTCTCTAACTACTTATAAAGCGCTTTTGGATTTCTAGATAGAAGGTTCTGTATGAGTGAATTTAGTAATAGAGTAAGTTGGCAACAAATATATCTGTTGATTTAAAAAAAATAATTAAAAAAAACCCATGCCTAAAGAAAAACCCAACTCTAAAACCCTTCAGGAAAAACTTACTTTAATATCCGAGAGGAGCAGTTTCACTCCAGAAGTTGAAATGCTTTACTTGTACCATTCATTAAAATTCACATCTCAACAATCAATTAGCAGAATGAAACAAAAAGCCCCATGGAAGTAATTTCTCAGGCAGCAAGTCATCCCATGCCTAATAAAAATCATTAAAAATGGTATATGACCCCTGTCTTATACTGCCCCATTAGGATGTATCTGATTTGGAAATGTACCATTCAGAAATAATTTCTTAGAAAATGTGCACATCTTTGGGTTTTATGACAATCAAGATATCATCTGCATAACCCCTTTCTGAAAAGGGATCCCTAGCTTGGTACTTGGCAGAGGTTTCCCGCCTTGCCTGACAGAAAGAGAAGAGTTAAGGTTTCTGTACTACAGATTCTCATTTGCCAGGTGCCAATTTTGGGGGCTCATCCTCAGCTGAAGTCTGTCAGAGTACCTTGATTAGTCCCAAAAGAGTTAGACATGCTGACATCAACAGGGAACATGTCCTTTAGTCTTCATATCCATCCGTGAATACATCATCGTTTTCTTCCTGTCTCTTTTTGCTTTCATTCTTCACTCTGTTGAGGTGCTCACCTTGATTGCAAATGTACTTCTGGATCAGAGATCTCTCTTTTATAAAATTGTCTATATTTAAGGTGGGATAAAACTGTTAGGGTCATCTGCTTCATCACCTCCTTTTCAAGGTGAACATACCAGTTTGTTTTCCAACGTGCTCAAAGTTCATGGTATTTAAGTCCGACCTACATCATTCCAAGTATCATATTCATAGTTGAAAAGCAGATCTTTGAAGTAGCATTTAAGCCAATATGTTTACTTTTGAATCACAAAACTCGAGTGTTTTTCTGCCTGACTCCAGGACTGCAACTTGATCAATGGCTTCCATGAGCAATACCCCCAAGGGCCCAGGCTCGTCATCGGCATTGTCCGCAGTGCGTATAAAGGGAATTACACCTGTATTGTGACATTCAAGGACCACGGAAGAACCTATAATCTCACCAGAACCATAAAAATGAAGGTGGTGGGTAAGAATGAGTTTAAAATGTGTGAAATTCAGGTGGATAGCTGCAGAAGTGGTGAAAACAGCTAGAAGAATCTGTCACAGGATCCATTTGTGTTTGTGCTCAATCTACATTACCCAACTGACCTGATACATTTTTGCTTGCTGGGGTCAGCCTCACATGACTTCCCAGGACATGTTGCACTGGAGGTCCTACCCACCTCCATGTCAAATACCCCAAACACCACAAGGGTGACTAGGCTTAAGCTGTGAGGTGCAACCCATGAGATGGCCAGGGGTACCCTCTGCTGGCGTGTGAATGCATAACTGTCGCACTCTTGCTCATTTTTGTCTTCAGTGCCCTTTGCTCATCGTTATTTGTAGGATTGTCCATTATAGCTAACTCGCCTCAGTCTTCTTGCAATCTCAAAACCTTGCATGCTGAGGCTGAGACTATAAGTTGGCAGGCAGGGCTTGTGTTACCCAGCCCAGAGCTTGGACACATCTGTCCCAGGCACAAGGGCTCAGCCTACCTGCCAGGGAATTGTAGACAGAGCTTAAAAATCTAGTGAACAGTAGGGCATGTGCTGAGTCCCATGGCAATTGCTGCTTGAAGAGTCAAATTAAATACTTGTGACAGGAAATGGTGTTTTATTATGTTTTTTAGAAGCAGCAATAAAAAGAAACTGGTACAGGTTGTGCGTTGTGGGAGATGAGAGGGGTATGGAGTTCTCCTGATGCAAAAGGCCCAAAAACTTGTACCTATACTTCTTTGGAGGAACCTCAAAATCTGGGTCTGTACCTGAGTTTGGGGACTAGGAATAGATTTCTCTTTGCATGGGGCTCTGCAGCAAGATTATATCACAAGTTAGATTGGGGCATGTGCAGTGGGGCACGGGCATCATGAGTGAGGCTGCGAGGACACCAGGTTCTCATGAAGTCTGGGTCCCCATGGGGGGCTCTCTGTTCTCTCCTGCAGGATCTCCGAACAAGGCCTTGCCACCACAGTTCACCTCTCCAAATGAGAAAGTTGTCTATGAAGTGGAAGCAGGTAAATTGCAATGCTCACTGTGTGCTGTCACTGCCCTAGCAACCTACCGGGATGGGAGACCCAGCCAGGCACAGAAGCTCTCCCCTTCCACTGCATCCCCGGTGCTTTCCCTCACAGAGCAATCAAGCTGCCACAAGTTGCCTGGCAGACTGTGTGGGGTGCCAGTTTTCCATGCCAGAATAGGAGAGTGCAGCTTTAAAAGTTAATTTTGCAAGGACAAATAAAGATAGATGTTCAGGCATGGAGATGCAGGACTGCAGCTGCAGAAGAAAATGAAATGGGCACTCTCAGCTGCTTAGAGAAATTCCTTTAGGACCTTGTCTTAGCCCCGTCCCTGACCAAGGTTTGCTCCAGCCCTCCCTCATTCAGCCCCTAGGTGACCTTCAGCCTTCTGGCCACTTCTTGCTCATCTTCTCTCCCTTTTTGGCTGATTACTTCCTAATTAATGACAGCTCTCCTTTTGCTGGTCTCACAGCTTTTTGTAATGGGGTACCATACCCCTTCCCCCACCCTATCTGTTAATACCGATAGCTCTTTGGAGCAATTCCCTATATTGAATGGATCATGTCCCATTACATTGATGTAATAAATGTGATGTCAATGATGATGATTAGCAGCAGTCTTTGCTCAGGCTGATAGGATTATGGGAAAGCACAAAAGTCAGGGTGGTGCTGTTCCTGCTTTGCAATACCTCACTATGGTCCTTTCTTCCCAGGAGATGACCTTATTCTGTCCTGTGAGGTCTTTTTCACCTTCCTAAAGGACTCCCGGACTGAGGTGTGGTGGACCATAGATGGGAAAAACACAGATGACATCATGGACCCAAAGATAAAAGTTACACAAAGGTAACATGATAATGTGAACCTTCATTTGTATTTAACCCTCTCTTGAGTCTTGTAGGGGGGGTGTAGGTACAGACCTTGCAAGGGAGTGTGGAGTCCCCCCCACTCCCTTGTTAATCAGAAACCCCTGTGTCTGCACCATGTTCTGATGAGCTCCAGGGAGGAGGCCTCCAGACCTGGACAGTCTCTCAACGTACAGCAGGACTTGAGGGAGCTTTGTTTACTAGTTCACATCATCACTCCTTCAGGTCCTGGTAGTGGTGCCAACAGCTGGTGCTATTGTGGGACTTCTAAAACAGGGGCAGACACAATTTTATTTAGAGGAATGTTCCTAAATAGCGTGATAAAGATGTTTCAAAAAACAGAGGCTGAAAACAAAAATGTAGTATTATACATAGTATTGATTATGAGGAATAGATTCGGTTACATGAAGAACCCAAATGAGGTTGAGTTTGCTCAGTGCTGAATTACACGTGGAAGGCAGTTGCTGCCCCAATCTATTTTCAAACCTACATAGACAAAGAAAAGGCAAAAGGAAATACTATTATCCCCATTTTTGTAGATGACAAAGTGACTCATCCAGGATTGCACAGGGAATGTGGCGTGGACTCTGAATCTCAAGTTCATAAGATCTTGTTGCTTTGTAGGCAAGAACTTCCTTCATCTCTAGAATACAATGTGACACAGCTGCAATGAGAAAATTATGAGTAGCAAAATAAATATTAAGGAAAATCAGATAAAGGAGCAGCTGCAGCTGTATTAAAAACTGAAATGTGTATCAATTTGTAACTATCAGTTTAGGTATTTTGGTATGTTTTTTAAAGAAAGGGTTGGGTTACATCAGGGGAAGAAGTATTTGTCACTAAGAATTTGCTGCAATTTTACATATGTAATGCTCTAGTCTTTCTCTTACAGTGAAATTACTAGAGATTTTGAAGACAAAACTATCATAAGGACTCTAACAGTAGCAAAAGCCACAGCAGAGGACTTGAAACGGAATTACACGTGCTATGCTAGAAATGCCAAAGGCGAGGACCATAGCCAGGCCATAGTGCGCATGAAAGGTAAAATTCTTGCAGAGCATGGGTGAGAAATGAGGCATGGTCAGAGAGGGCTGTTGGTCCTGCCTCGAGCCTTGCCCTGCAAAACAGTAGGGGAATAAATATCTTTATCAGAGCTGTTTCCCCAACACAAACTGTTCCGTACACAGTGCTGTATTATTGCTGTCATACTGCAATGCTTCTTGGAGGCAGGGAGCAAAGAATGTGTGTCACATATACCCTACCACAGCCAAGTGCCTGGAGAGAGAGAGGCGTGGATAGACATGTTGTTCTCATCCCGTCCATGTACCACAACTGAAGCAGGCCTGAGGGGACAGGCTGCTTGAAATGATTTCAGGTTACTTGATTGCGTGACACAACAGCTACCAGTTGGCATCCTCCAGAAGGCAGACTGCACTCATTGACCTTGCTTAGGGAGTGAGACAGTCTAACCACAAGACTCTGTGGTTTTACTCCTTGCTGTGATGATGCTCCAGTATAGATACAGCCATCTCAGCATGGATGGTAAGGATTGATCCAGCTCTGTTCAGTGGGATTTTTTCCCTACATCTTTCTTTCATTGAAGATTTTGTTCTTGTTTCCCCGACTCACTTCTCAGTAATAAAAACTAAGAGTTCGCTATAGTCCTGGTTAAGGTGTATATTTCTGCCTCCTTATCAACCTAGAGCTTCAACACCTGCCCTATTAATGTGGCTCACAAAGGTTTTAAAAGGAAGAGAGCTCTTCCAGTAAGTCCTATTCCTTTGAGACAAACCTTTTCTGGATCATTAGGAAGGAACGACAGACCAAACACACAACTAAGGCTGAAACCATCTGCCAGTGTGTTCATCCTACATACATAATTCTTCTGGGATGATAATGTTTGTACATGTAGCAGAAGCGAATCTAAAATCTTAAGATTCTTTCCCTATGCAGCAGTGCCTAAAGGCTGTTTTCTAGTGGGCTGATCTGTCCTATCCTCTCTCTTCCTCCCCCATCTGCTCCTGGGCAGTTGAGTGGGTTTGCTCTAAGCAGACCTGGTTACTCACCACCCCTCCTTTCTGCTCTGTTGCACAGCAAAATCCAAGAACCGCCCCCAACCACTGCTGGCAGAGCAACCTTAAGATAAGCTCACTGCAGACCATCCCACCACACCATCAAGCATGCCAGAACCTAACCCCTCACCACTTGTCTTCCAGTTTTCAGCAAGCAGCTATATATGTTGGCTCCAACTCTTTCATTACATTAGGTTATATATGTTTTCTGCTTTTTCTGGATTATTTCCCTGTCATCCTCATGTATTTCTGTTGCTCATCACCTAATGAAAGCTGCTAAATTCCTTCCATTTTCTTTTTTTTTTGTTTTGTTTAATTAAGTTTCTAATAAAACTTATTAGATCTTGGAAATTGTTGATGTTTCCACTCACTGCTGTTCTTTTATTGTGGAGTTTGCCAGTGTGCCTGTCAGCTGCCACCGGAATTGCCATAAAATGGAGTTGCCCAGGGATACAGTTAAAAGAGTTATTTTCTGTCCTTAATACAAAGTAGCAGCAGTGGTGTGACAGACACTGTATGAGTTGGAGGGGGGCCTGTGATGTTCTGGCTTGATGTCCACAGGTTGTCCTATTTATTTGCAAGTATTTCAGCTTTTCTGTAATGAACTCTGATTCTTCTTTCCTGGTAGAAAAGAATCACAAAACAATGGCTAGTTATATCCTTCTGTCACTCTAGGACAAGCCACAAGATCTGTGTGTGTTTGATGGGGAGGGAAAATGGTGGCTATTGTCTTTATGTTGCTGCAGGTGAGCTTTGGCTGGCTTTAGTAGAATTAAGTGCTGTTGTGTTGCCCCAAGAGTTTGCATATACTGCTGAGAAGGTCAGAGTCATGAGCTGGTTTTGGATTGTGCAGGTGTTTGCCATCGAGTCATTGTACCATCTGGCTGCTCCAAGGGTCTAACTCAGAGACACAAGTCCAGCCTGTGCTTTGACTTGCTCTGCCAGCCCAACCAGACACAGTAACCCAGAATGGGGACTCCAGGGTGGCCAGCCATCACTTGTCCTGCCAGAAAAACCTTGACTTGGCCACCTTCCTCTGAAAGGCCAACTTGGGGCTTGGCTGTTCCTCTGTGGTGCTTGTCATAAGTTTGTTCCTGCTTAGCTGAAGGTCCAACCTGTTCTGTAAACCAGACCTCCTCTTTCTTTTTGAACCCAGTTGTAGCACCGAAGTACACTGTGGAGCTGGCATGTGGACTGGGAGCAACCATCCTGCTCGTTGTGGTGCTGATAGTCGTCTATCATGTTTATTGGCTTGAAATGGTCCTCTTCTATCGGGCTCATTTTGGAACAGATGAAACCATTCCAGGTAAGGAGTTAAAGGACTCACATTTATTTTTTCCTGCTACAGGCCAGACCCTTTGTTTTCTTCTAGGAATTTTTATATAAGCTATTTTTAACCCTCTTCACAACATAATGACATTTTGACCTTCCATTTCTATACCTGCATTCAGTCATGTGGGTCATTTTAGAGCAAGAGGAGTCAGGCTTGGGTCAGAGGAAATGAGAGAGAAGTCCTCTGTATTCTTTTCAGAGGTGAAGCGTGGATGTGTTAGGCTCCCTGGGGCACTGCCCTGCTGATGGCTAGCTGTTTCATCTGATATAGATGGTCAAGATAAGTCCTCAAGTTTCAGTAAGTCCCTGGTTTCTCTGGTGACTCTATGTAAAGATTCACGAATCCAGGGTGATTTGCTTTAAAATGTGATAAGGCATCCAGAAGGATGGATCTGGAAATCACCCTTCTCTCCTCAGTTCTTCCACAGCTTTCCTGTGCTACTGGGAGTTCATCTCTTGGGACTTTGAGCTGCGATTTCTTCCTCTGTAGGATGAGGAGGGTGTTTGAGCCCTCGCAGCTTGTGGTGTGAATCTGCCAAGGGGATGCGACGGCTCTCGGAGGGTGTAGGCAGGGTGCAAGTCTCTGTCTGGTGGGACTGCTCATGCAGATAGACAGCAATGAGAGGAAGCAATGTCAGAGGTGTCAAAAGACAAAAGGACCCTAGACAGATAGGGTTGGCTGTCTTACTGTGGTCTCATGCCTTCAGCAACCCAGCAGTGTCTTGAGTACCTGCATGTTCAGGCTGGGTAATAAAAGAGGCAGCACTGCTGGCTTGTAACTATGGAAATCGATGTGCCTTAACCTGCGGTGTCTGGGCTCAAAGCAAGCCTTCATTTCTGTTTTTCCTGTGAAGCAAGTCAAAGGCTCAGCATGTGCAGTATCACAAGTGTCTCTTCTGCCATTTGTGTTTCTCTGTGCTCCCAACGCCCAGACGGGAAGGAGTATGATGTGTACGTGTCTTACGCGCGCAACGCGGAGGAAGAGGAATTTGTGTTGCTGACGTTGCGAGGAGTCTTGGAGAATGAGTTTGGGTACAAGCTGTGTATCTTCGACAGAGACAGCCTCCCCGGGGGAAGTGAGTATTTCACAGAGGGCTGTGTTCCATGCGCATCCTCTCTTTATCATTCTGTGAGGTACTGATAATGGATAGGAACTGGCCTATCCAGATTAACTTTATCCTTTATTTTTTTCCCTGTCTCCATTAATTATCTCTTGTTGGTATCTTCTAATGTTTTTGGTTCATGTGACAATGTCGCAGATGCTCCAGCCAAACGGCTGCTGTGGGCAAGTGGTGGTTGTTGGTCATTTCAGTTGCTCTCCCCAGGAGTGATGTGCATGAGTGATTAATCTATCCACATGAAGGAACTGGACCACTGACCTTCATGCAAACCCTCTGAGCTGCCTTAAAAAAAAAAAGGTGATAAAGTCAAGGCTAGAAAGAAAAGAGGCAGGGGAGTGTGATACTGGACCAGACTGGTAGCTCACAGATGGTAATGGTGAGTGCCTATAAAAAACAGTAGCGTCTGCTTCAGGGAGGTGTGGAGACCACCATGCCAACATCAGTAAGAAAATAACATGCCCTCCTAGAATGTGTGCCACTCACCCTCATTAATTAGAGAGTCTGTGTCTAACGTGGCAGACAATTAAGTTGTGATGATCAAGGGTACTTTGTTGCAGGTAGTGAGACTCACCTCTTCACTAAGATGTAATGTTTTTCTCATTGTTTCAAGCTAAATCATACAAGATTCTGAACACAGCATCTGCTGGAGGGATGCAGGGAATCGCCAAGAATGGAAGTTTGTGAAACTCTCCAGATAGTCATACACTCACACTGGTGCCACAGCAAGGGCACTCTCAATTTCCAGTGTCCTGGGGGCTGAGTTGGCTGTATGATCCTTGATGCCTACTAAAAGTTTGAAGCCTGAACTTTCACCAGTGCAGATCACCCCACTTTGAATTCATGGGCTTTGGGCCACGACCCCACTAATGACAGAACCTGTGCTGATAAAGTCCATTGGGATTGCTTTTGGGTAGACAGGAGGGACTGCTGAAGTCCCAGCCCAGCTGCGTGACAAAAAGGAGCAGAATCAGTCTGGGCTCTGTTATATTTATCTCCTAGATTGTTGCCAGGACATACTCTTCTAGAGAGACCCTGGATGATCTGGTAGGGCACCCTCCTGGCTCTATTTCCTTGATGCCAGTGCCAGGCTTAGAGCAGGTTTGCTCTGAGCTGTTCTCACCAGTTGTTCGTCAAGACATAAGTACATCTCCCTCCTGTTCCCTCTGCCACTTCTTGCCATCCTTTCCCTTTGGAGAGTCTCATTTTCTTCCCAGAATAGCTCTCCTGGGCTCCCTGACCTTCACCTGAAGTCCTCCCATCGCTGCTCAGTGGCAGTCACTCTGGAGCACTGCTGAGGTGGCTCCTCATTGCACTGTCGTTTGCTTCTGCTGGGGCTTTCCCGTTGCTTCTTAGCTGAGATTTGGCTAATCTCCTTCCTGGGGAAGCACAGCGGGCCAGGAAATAGCTTTTTGGCAGCTGGTGTCATGCCTCCAGAGTACATCTGTGTAACGGGTAGAGAGTTATGTTGTCCTTGATGAAGAAACAGTGGGAGATGGATTATCCTGTGAGTTTGCTGACAGGAACTAATCAAACGTGTTTGACAGCTAAATGGAGTTGCCTGTCAGCATTATTTTATTCTTCATTGTATTTCTTGACCAGTCAAGAGCATTCTCTTGTCAATGAAGCATGGGAGATCCTGCAGCAAAGAGTGCAAGCACTGGGATTCACACTTACAAGGAATTTTCATATTAATTACAGAAAGGTGCCTAAGGACAGTCTACCTACAAATGTTAGAAAATCAAAGAAGATCCACAGTTACTGTGACATGTCTCCAGCTTAAACGGTGTCACTTTTGGGACACTTCATTAAAAGTGCTCAGAGCAATTTACTTGTCACTTCTAGAAACGCTCAAATCCTCTTTCATCGATGACAGCAACAGGAGCAGCTGGATGAGTAACAGGAGTTAGGATGGTAATATTTCCAAAGCAGATTAACCCATGAGAACACCCAGGGAGGGTGTAAGATACTTATTGTGTGTGTTTGGTGTGGGGAAACCAAGGCAGAGGAGTGAAGGGATTACCCAGAGTCATTCTGGACATCTGCCAGAGAAGGATGTAAGTGTAGGCATTTGGGCTTCTCCACACCTCTACGTCTTTTCCTTGAGGTCATGTGTTGTCCAGGTAGCAATTTTCCTGCTTTGCTCCAGAGCGCCTCTTTTTCCACTCTCACAAGAAGGAAGCTAAATCTGAACCTACCAGAGCAGCCCTCTTGGCCACATGGCATCCTCATAGCATTGGGTGGTGTCACTGCCATGTAGTACAGTGCCTTTTAGATGTAGCTACCTCTGCGTAGCATGGGGAGGAGGAAACACATCTGTAGTCAGCCTGGGAGTAAAAGATGTCACTGTATGGAGCAGTGGAGACCAGCCAGGGTGTAGGAAGCCCTACCTGGAATTGCTTGCAGCGTTGGGAAGCACCAGTATGGTCTCTAGAAAGGGCGTCCAAGGAATTTTATTGTTCCCTGCAAGAGACATTCGGTGTCTCACTAGCAGCTCAGCAGCATGTTCTTGGCCATCACTAACCACCTCAATGTTTCTTTCTCCCAGTTGTCACAGACGAAACCCTGAGCTTCATCCAGAAAAGCCGACGTCTACTTGTTGTCCTGAGCCCCAACTACGTCTTGCAGGGGACGCAGGCCCTGCTGGAGCTCAAGGCTGGTCTAGAGAATATGGCCTCCAAGGGCAACATCAAAGTCATTCTAGTGCAGTACAAAGCCATCAAGAAGAGCAAAGTGAAGGAGCTGAAGCAGGCCAAGGCGGCCTTGACGGTCATTAAATGGAAAGGCGAGAAGTCCAAGTTCCCAAAGGGCAGGTTCTGGAAACAGCTGCAGGTGGAAATGCCAGTGAAAAAAATCAGCAGGAGCTTGAGCCTTGATGGGCTCATACGTATCCCTGAGAAATGTTTGATACCATCAGAAAACAAAACCCCAAAAACCTACAAGTTAGGCCAGGGAGTGGGAAGGAACTCGGGGTTTTTGCCGTGAAGGACTGTCCCAAGCATTTCAGTCATGCCTCCCTGCAGCTTTTCTACTGCCCTGGCAGTAGAGAGACCAAAGATGCACACACCTTCTCTCTGCAAATGCACATCATTAGCATCAGCCATACAAGCTCTCTCAAGGTTTAAATTTGGGCTATCCAGGTGGGAATGCAGCCACCACCTTGTGATAGCATGGTCTTTGAATAGGCCAGTACTCCTAGATTCAGGTCCTATCAGACCTTCGTTAGCATCCAGGACAGAGCTGCTTTTCCTCTCTTAAGTGCCTTTCTGCTTCCTGGCCAGTGGTCCCTGTTGCAGAGGCTGCGGAACAGTTTGAAAGATGGCTCTGGTATAGAGCCTTTTATACGTGTCCCAGCTGTATAGTCCTGATTGCTGTGGGATCACAGATTTCTGCTTCAGTGTGGGGAGTGTAGACTCTTGAGTGTCCTCATTTTTGATCCCCACGTTTCTGTAGGAGCAGATGCATTCAGATAGTTTGGCAATGTGAAATGGATGGTACGAAAGCTTTTTTTTTAAAAAAAAACAAAACAAAAAGCTCTGCTAGGTGATACTGTATTGTAGCATTTCTACTAATAAGTGGTCAGCGGCTGCGACTCAGCTGTCTTCTGAGTACCCCAGAACCTTCAGGGCTGTAATGCTCATAATCCAGAGGAAATCTCTCATTAGTACAGTTAGACATACATAGAGTATGTCTGAGAGATGCTTCTTTGTAGAGTAAACTCAGGGACTTCACAAGCACTGCAAGGAACCCCAATTTACTACTGAACACACTTACTGTGTCTGTGCTGCTGCCTGGGAGAATGCATCATGCAAGGTGCTGCTGAGGCCTCTGGGATGACACTGGGTATGTGTCCAGCTCCCCAGGAGACTCTATAAACTTATTTGACCTTATTAAAAACTACTAGGTCTGTCCACCCAGGTAAGACTGTGAGGAAAGGTTGAGAGAGATGGGGTTGTTCAGCCTGGAGAAGAACTGAAGAAGGCTCTGGGGATACCTTGTTGTGGCCTTTCAGTACTTAAAGGAGGCTTATAAGAAAGATGGGGAAAGACTTTTTAGTAGGGCCTGTTGCAACAGGACAACTGGTAATGGTTTTAAACTAAAAGAGGATAGATTCAGACTAGATTAAAGGAAGAATTTTTTTACAATGAGGGTGGTGAAACACTGGAGCAGGTTGCCCAGAGAGGTTGGTAGGTGCCCTGTCTCTGGAAGCAGTCAAGGTCAGCTTGGACAGGGCTCTGAGCAACCTGGTCTAGTTTGAGATGTCCCTGCTTATTGCAGTGGAGTTGGATTAGATGACCTGTAAAGGTCCCTTCCAACCCAAACTATTCTATGATTTTATGAAAATGCAGTGTTCTCTGCCTGGCTATGAACAACATCACATTTGTAATTCAGGACTCAGGTTTAAACTAGCCTTGGCTTTACAAAGCAAGTCTCCACCCATCACGTTTCCAGCTTAGAGTTGCAGAACAGAGGATGTACCTCAGCTTTTGCAACCTTTGCACAAAATGGAAATATAAAAAACCACTGAGTACCAGTCTTTCCTTCAATGGGAGTCAGCAGGCATAGGAGTGGACCTGGTGAGTTAACCCTGTCAGGATTTTCAGACCAAGGAGGGGAGAGTCCCTTCCCTTGTAGAAAAGACCAAAGCACAGCAGGACCCTGGCTTTGACTTGTACTGTTGTTCACCGTGTTTTCACATAAAACTAGAAGCTCTGGGAATGTCTCCATACTCCTGTAGCTCCCAGTGCAAGGGCCTGCCCACTTAATTGTGAAATTCAGTATTACGCACACTAAGTGCATGCTTATTTTTTGTCAATAACGATTGCTCCTGAGTCAGCTCTGACTCATGCTTTTGCCCTGTTGGTGTCCAGCAGGTGAAGCGTAGCCATTCATAATGGCATTAAAAAAGCACTACAATTAGGAGTCTATGCACTAGTCACCCAGCTGAGCAGGGAGGTTTGAGGCCATCCCTGTAACCAGCCCAGCCTTAAAGGTGTGGGGCTGAATCCTGGTATCAGCAATGCCCCTTCCTCTTAGCATCTTATGATTAATAATGTTATTTCAGGGCAGCGGGGAGCCGCAGCTACCCATGTCACTGGGCAGGTACTGTACAAATGTGGAACCTTCCCCTCCATCCTCCTCCTCCCCATCCCCTCTCCCCCTTCCAAGTAAGCTCTGCTTTAAGCAGGTAAAATTGCAGTCAGCTTCACTGAAGGCAGTGGAGCTCCTCAGCTTCTCAGAAGTGCTTAAAAGCTTTGCTGTTACAATCTTTTCTACTGTGGCTGTCTGTGGAGGGGCAAATCTCCTTCCCACACTCCAGAAAGCTTTTTTTGTATGAGGTAACACCCAAAACCATACTCAGCTTTGTGAAGCCATTGCAACTGCATCATTTTGCCCAGCTTCACCTTTTTGTTTGTGTTTTCAGCGTCCCTGTAATCATCTGCCAGATCTGCAGGCAAAGGGAAAGACCTGAAGCCAAAGCAGAACTGTGTTAAATTCCAATGTAATTTTTAAAAAATTGACTCAAAGATATGCATATATTCAATTAACATTGCAGACCTCACTACATCACATCTCACTTTTGGCTGAAGTACCAAGAGAACTTCTGCTGATGTTTCAGTTAGTCTGATTATTTTAAGAAGTTAAATCCACCTCATTCATTTTGCTGTTTTTATTCAAAGAGTTTTTCAAACAAACAACAGACCAGGACTTGCTCTGGCATATATCGCAGTGGCCTTTGGTGCCGTTGCAACCCCAGAACAGCATTACTGAGAGACGTCAGCAGAGCACCCACATGGCAAAAGGTGCGATGGTGTGAAGGGTGAAGGAGGCCTGAGAGGTCCAGAGGGAGCAGCGTGGAAGGAATAGTGCTGGAGCAGGCTCCGCTCCCCCAGGAGCTTTACTACTGGCTTTGCTGGTAGCTGTCAGGCCAGGGGTAAACCCCAGTCCCCGCTGTAATTCAGATCTGCAAAGTACCTCAAATACGCCTGTCATTTCATCCTATGCCACGTGTGGTTTCTGTTACGGGATTCTGTCACAGCGTCTGTCTAGTTCAGTTGATTCATTTGAGTTTCTGTGTTCTAACATTTATCAATATGCAGCTCATACAAATTTCCTCATTGTTATTTCATGGGTAAACAGCATGGCACAAATTGGAAAAAAATGTCTTCCCCCCATACCATTTGATGTTGTACAGCTGTTCCAGAGTTTTCCCTTCTCTTTTCTGTATGTTGTTGCCTTTGTGTTATTTGGTCTGTGAAGTGTCAGTATTATTTTATTTTGCTTTTCAATAAAACATTTTCACTTTTGCATTTCAGTCCTTGTGCATTTCTCATAAGTATCATTTTCCTCCCCATTACGTCTGTGAAAGGCCATTAAGGAAAGATGACTGTGTGTAGTCCAAGCCTTAAGATAGGGGACACCTCCTTAGAGCAGGGCATTTTCCTCGCTGTTTTATGGTGTGCCTGCAGAGATCCTGAGGCACCACCACTGCTACCAAGGCCGTGAAGGCAGAAACACAGTGACACGCAGCATTCAGATGTTACCCAGCAGTGGACCTGTACACACAAAAAGTCTCTGGTATGAAGAGTATTCACTCATCAGTCACAAGGTATAAAGGTGGGAAGGAAACACCATCCCTTTTGCTTGAGAGACCAAGCCAGAATGTTGAACAGAAATCTGCCTGAACCATGGAAATCAAACTCACTCTTAGGCTGCTTTGCCCGTGACCTTCCAGGTAGTTGGGTAGAAAAGGTTCATTCAGCTTCCTGTTTTCTCATCCAAGCCACTTTTTTGGCTTTGTCCTTTGTTTGCATGCAAACAGGTAAGTTGAGAGAGAGCCTAGCACTTCCAGACTACTAGCAAAATGAATACTTGTGACAATCTATGGATTTAGGGTCTATGGAGTATGGGATCTATGCTCCCCTCTCCTCCCAGCTTTTATTGTGCTGGGACAAATGTATGGCTCTTGAAATACTCTGTTACATCTCTAGGGTGCATTAGAGGAAACACAAGTAAACCAACAAAAATATGCAGGGTCCTTCATAACCATGTAGTAAAGATAGAAGTTTTTTAGGATAAAGCAGCTATCCAAGAATATTAAGTTCCCAGCTCTGTTGGTACCCAAACCCCCATAGCATTATTGCTGCCTGTCTGATCCTGTGCTGTTGGTGTCACTGGGGGAGACCATCCTGCCTGCACACTGTGAAGTGGCCCCTTACGATTTTTCGTGAGCTGGGATTACATTGTGAACTGAACATCCCAAGATATCCTGGTCAGCCAAGTCTAAATGCACCCGATTCTCAGAAATAAAATCTATCTTTGGGAATTTGAGCATTTTCCCTGCCAAAAAAATGTCGACTCTTTTCAAAAAGTGTTGCAAATTAAAATTGATAAAAGAAAACTATCACTGTTAGCTCAATAAAAACATTTTATTTCAGCAATGTTGGAATCATTCACATTAATTGAACCTGTGCTTTTTGAGCAGGCAGGTAGAATAGGTGACCTCCCAGGGGCTGTTCCTGCCTACGTTTCACTGTGATTCTAGTTTCAAAAAGAAAGACCTTTCAAACCAGCAAAGGAGCTTTTTCTTACACAAAATGTTGAAGCTTGGCTGATTTCAGAATAGATCTCAATCAGTTATAGAAAAGTTTGAATGAGGTCTGGACTCAGTAAATTGGGAGATTGCTGCCAATTCTTTGTGCCTTTGAAATAGGGTGGTAAGAACGTTTCATGGTGCTAAGAGGCAATTCTGACAGGACTGACTTTATCATCTACTTTTGGTTTCTGTGAGTTAGTGTTTTCCTGTGTGTGCTGGGGGAAAATCCCCCCAAACCTTGTATACAAGAAAAAAAACTCTGCAACTAATTTGATTTAAATTCCAGTATTACAGTAAAGAACCGAACAGTGCCTTACTTTCTCCATTAGAATACTATTGTTCAATCCTTTTTCCTATCTCAAGTTCTTGGTCTCCAAATAATCTAGTGACAATGAGTTTTAGACCTAGTCATGTATCTTTGAAAAAAAAAAAAAAAGTATTGCGCTGTACAATATTAAAATAAGGTGCAGTCATGTGCAACACGGTGCACCTTCTGCTGTGAGATAAGGAAAGAGACAGCCAGGTGCTGGAAGAATAAGAGGCATTGCCATTGCAGGGAAGGTACAGTATTTTTATTTATAAAAAAGACATTTGTTCCACTGGCAGGGAGGGAGGAGAGTCTCCAGACTGAGGAATCAAGGGTTTAGCTGTGTGAAAGGCAATGGAAGCAGCAGGTAGCTCTTCTCCCCAGAACAGCTCTTTACAAGACATTCCCACAGGGAGGCTTTTCTCTTTGAGTGTGCAAAAGCTCTTACTGCAATGATCCCTGTCCTGCTTGAACACCACCTTGTCCTCAGATCCTCTCCCATCTCAGGCACCAGTACTCAGTAAGCGGGTGGGTTTTTTTAAAGTTTTTACAGTTCTATTAATCAGCTTGGGTTAATTTGCTAAGTACCATAGCCCTATTAATTTCCATCCTTTCCACTGCTCACCCATTAGCCATGACACCTTCAATATGCTTACTGCATCCCAAGCCGTAGATAGAAGTCCAAGGACATCCTTGAAGTTTGCCACTTTTCTACATTTGTAATAAAAGAGATGCTGCCCTTGCCTGGCACCATTCCAGCTAAGCGTCTTGCTGATCTTTACAAACTGCAATTAATCCCAAGAAATGCTTTGAAGAGCAGTAT
Source organism: Numenius arquata (assembly GCF_964106895.1). Taxonomy (NCBI): domain Eukaryota; kingdom Metazoa; phylum Chordata; class Aves; order Charadriiformes; family Scolopacidae; genus Numenius; species Numenius arquata. The sequence goes on from NC_133584.1 coordinate 13,282,192, forward strand.
TTTCACCCCCCGTCACAGCTGGGGGAACTAACAGAGAGGTTTAAGGCTGACATTTTTGCTTTCTAGGTTTGGAGGTTTCCATTTCTAGATGAGAGAGCATGAGCGGGAGGGAGGTGGATCTTAGCCTTGGCAGTGCGAGCTGTGACACGATGATGTGATTGCTTCATTTTGTTCCCCCCATGTAAAGGGCTGCCAGAGCTCTGGGCAGGTGGTTCCCAAATGAGACCTGCCCTTTATCAAATGCTTGCACTTCCCTGGGCAGGAGTGATGCCGTGCAGTGCAGAAGTCAGAATACAGTCTTGGCTTATCCTGCCTTCTCATTTACCGCTTCAGCCTTCTCAAAAACCCACTGCAAAGCAAAAATGCTGCTATTGCTCCTGCAGTCCCTGCCAGCAGGAGCGTGGGCAAATCGAAAGTCACTGGGCTTGTGCCAGGTTTCCCTCTGTGGGAAGGGGGGGATCTGTGCAGGTATGCCACCAAACAGCTTCCTTCAGCTTTTCTCTCCCCGCTCCTTCCCCCTCGTGCACCCCAATTCCTCTGCTCTTGCACTCTTAGATACCACCGAGGCCGTGTTCGACTTCATCCAGAGGAGCCGCAGGATGATCGTGGTCCTGAGTCCCGATTACTTGACGGAGAAGAGCATCAGCCTCCTGGAGTTCAAGCTGGGCATCATGTGCCAGAACGCCATCGCCACCAAACTTATCGTGGTGGAGTACAGGCCACTACAGTGCACCCACCCCAGCATCCTCCAGCTGAAGGAGTCTGTCTCCTTCGTCACCTGGAAGGGGGAGAAGTCCAAGCGCTCCGGCTCCCAGTTCTGGAAGGCGTTGCGGCTCGCCCTGCCGCTGCGCAGCCTGAGCGCCGGCTCTGGCTGGAATGAGAGCTGCTCCTCCCAGTCAGACATCAGCCTGGACCCTGTCCAGAGGAGAAGGAGCCGGCTGAAAGGGCAGCCTGACCCACGGGGCACTGCAGCAGGGACTCTCACTCCCAGAGGGACAGCCCCGACCCCTGAGTCAAAGGCCAAACACCGAGCCAAGCACTTCTTGACGTGCCAGTGTTGTGGGACCTATTGCAATGGCAGCAATAGACTCAAGCGCAAGCATCGGGCTGTGCCTGAGCCCAGGTGGGACACTCATCTCTGCAAGCCAAGCTCCGGCAGGCCCATGGCGCAGGGGCTTCAGGGCAGAAGTCAACCCGAGCCACCACCGGCACAGGCTCCTGCTCTTGCCCTCTGCCATTACAGCGACCTGTCCAACAACAACGACTTCTATGTACTCTAGCCAAGAGGCTGACGGCACTGCAGGTGCTGGGCCAACAAAAGAAACTCACTGCAGCCTCAGCTAAGATATTTTTGTGATGTTGCAGGCTGACACGGTGTCATTCACCATCAGTCCTGTGCCAGCACAGAGGACTGCAGCAATATCACCGGTACTGTCGATCTGAGCCAGGGACCTGCAGTCACACACAGAGCAGCAGCTGGGTGCCACCTGCCCAGGTCCTTCTCCTTAATTTAAATTGCAAAGTGGAGCCTAAAATGTGTTTCTCTGGTGTTACTTTTCCCCAGCTGTGGTAGCAGGGCTGCTGCTGGGGTTGGGTACGGGAGGACAGGTCCCCAGCTCAGGGTCCGGAGGGAGGGAGGGGGGAGAAGCAGTGCTCCTGGCAGTAACCTCTGAAGAAGGGAGAGAGCAAGCCTGCATTTTGCAAAAGATAAAACTTTGCTAATGAGGGTAACAGGAGCCCCGGCCAGTACAGGAATATGCTGTGCAGTACGGTGCATTATCCACTGTGTTTTAAAAGACCTTGGTCAAAAGTTTTAAGAGAAGTCCTATCTCTCTAAATAAAACTGATTTCTTTAACCTGCTGTTGTTACAAGTGCCATGGGAACTGGTAAATGCCAGAGCCTTGTTCACCAGGCAGTGCCTGAGGACGTGGTTTGCTCAAGCTGGCTAAGGTCCTCTCCTGTTCCCAGTGCTTCCAGTGGGCTTCTGGCCTCAGTCGCTCTCCCGGCTTCACCATGTGATGAATTTGTTCTGTCAGTTGCGTGGCCTTTCACACAGCAAGAAAGAAACCCATTACAAATCTAGGGAAATATGATTTAAAAAATTCTCCGAGTAGTCAATGAGCTCAGGGATAGGAGCAAGACCTAAAACATTCACAGAAAACCTCAGGCGCTGAAGCTGAGGGGTCAAAACTCAACCACACTTCATTAAGTAAACGAAAGAGCCTTTGAATAGTCTCCCCGGGGCTGCTGTTTCATCAGCCCATTGAGCTGGCTGTCAGCACTGTTTCCCACACTTCATCCACAAAGAAAAGTTCATTTGCCTCATTCCATTTTGTGTAATGACTTCTCTCACCACCGAGGAAAGGTGCTTATCTTGAGAGTTGGCCACTCGCCTTCAGCTGATGCTCAGACACCCCTTTACACTGGGTAATATACTGCATTTGTTTTCTTTCCCTGAGACAAAAATCCCCACTGGTGGTTCACCATTCTGGTCAGTCTAATTGTTGTTTCTCCAGCTGGCAAGCAATTATTTTTCTTCCGCCTTGAACTGAACTCTTGAAGTACAGGGTCTGTGGCCTGGGACAAACCCTTTTCTGTTATCCTCCAGGTGCAGCCCTGTGAGGGAGGAAGGGGGCACATCTCACCCATTTCGACAGTGCTGAAGCCCAGTTATAATTCACACATTGCTTTTCTTGCCTCAGCAGCCCCTCTTCTCCAGTATTGCCCTGGCTTTTTCGATCCTTTCCTTCAAGATGGAGCACAGATGATGGCTCTCCCGTTACAAGTGTCTGTGAGCTGAATCCTAACAACCCTGCTGCAACAGACCGAGAAAATAGAAACCAAAAAACCTGGTGCTGAGTCAATCTAAATAAAATAAGGGCAAAAAAACCCTACCAGCTCATAGGAATTAGAAATTCAAACTCTAGAGAACTCTCCAGGCATGAATTTCTCTGTAATTTCAAGCAGGCGTTGTAAATGGCTCAGAAAAGTTTTGTCTATACATGGCCATTCTCAGTAATCAAAGAGGAGGAGCAGGAATGAGATATTTGGGAAGCAAGTGATAAATTGCAGAATGCTTTGTAAAAAGCAAAGTACCATTAAATGGTTAAATGGTTCCAGTTGCTTACAGTTAGATGTGGGATGGTACTGTCAATGAGTCTGGTAGAGCTGAAAACACAAACTACAAAATACAAACAATTTGCAATCAGTCAACATCCAGAGTCAGCATATTTGTTATTTGTTGGCATTTAAACATCTTTTATTTACAGACTTTGCCCATATTTGACTGTAGTGTTGTCTCAGTCAGTTACAGCAATACAAAGATGCAGGAAACAACAGCTGTAGCTTGTAGCAAATGTACAAAATGGCCAGCTCCAGTCGTTTTGGTCAAACTGTCATCTTTTCATGAAAGAACAAATGGAAACTGGTAAGGACCATTGCTTCTTCCGTTGCTTCCACAGAGCTAGTACAATTTTAATACCCACCAAACTGACCTAGGGTTTTGGTTGCTCTTGTAATAAATACTGAGACATGGTGGATTTCACTGTGTGCAGAGCCTTTTCTCCCTGAGGCCAGGCTCCCAGAGCCTGAAGGCATGATGTGCTGCATGGGGTGTGTCAGCAAGGACACAGGGACTAAACCCTAGAACCAACTTGAGTTGTATTTGGGGGGTATTTCCAAGTTGTTTGGAAATACCCCCAAGCATCAGCAGAAGGTCCTGCATTAAGACCGGATCTAACTCTTTGCACGGGGTTTGAATTCTTCTCTCTGAAAATCAGTTAAAATATATTCATGTCCTATCTGACACTGACTGGTGCAGATGGGCTATAATCACTGCTCTCTTCTCTGGTACACATGTATTTGTCAGTTGTATATAAAAATACAATTGTCTCCAAAGTTAACAGTCAGCACAATACTATGATCCCTTCCACTCACCCAGTCTTCTCAAAAGAGCTGTTCAGAGGGGAGTAGTTAGTATATATGGAGAATTTCCACCATATCCTAATATAAAAAACGTTCACGTAACCTTGTATATCCTACTTATGGCATGCAATGGTACAAGGCTACTAGGTCAGAATGTGCAAAGCCATTAGTACAATATTTCTGCTGATACTAGAGGTTTTTAATCTATGGAAGGCTGGTGGTGGCATGAAGACACTGAACAGAGCTAGTTAGGGAACGCAGGAAAGTCACTTAGGCCATCTCAGCATCAACCTGTCTTCACTTTAGTGACTGCAAAGCTCTGGCACCCAGGAAATCTATCCCTAGCAAGTTCCACTGGACATATATAGCAGCCAAAAATGGGCTGCTCCTCACATCTGAAATGTTGGATCAATCACTAACTGTAAGAACTTATATAAATTCTCTTCTTAACATCAACAAGAATTTTGTTCCCATTATGCTAGATGCTTATCTCAGAGCATCTGATCTAAATGTATTTATAGCAGACATTTTCCCAAATGATGACAAGACCATGAAGGAACCGGCAAATGCCAGAAATAGGGGGAAAAAGATGCTTCAAACCCTTGCTCTACATATATATATTTTTTTTTTTCTCCTAGTGTTGGTCTCCCACAAATCTCTGTTAACGGTGGCAACACCTCTGGGGTGGTGTCTGCCCAGTGTGACATGCCCAGTGTAAGGGTATAACCCAGAGTCACATCAAGCAGGTGAGAGGAGACCATATGAAGGTGCACAAGAGGGTGCACCCATTGCACAGAACTGCAGCCTGGGGGACGTAGGTGCTCCCTGCTCACCACCTAAGGACTCAGACCCATCTGTCACATGTGGTGCTGTTCTGGAAATGTGTGAGTTAAAACATTGTGGCAGGAGTGGGGAGAAACACTAATGAATGACCCCATAACTGCCTACCCAAATCCATGTGAAAGAGGCAAGGTTTGGCTCTTGTTCATGTTGTGTTCATGCTACATAGCATTACTGGTCATACTGTGGAGAAGCTGCAGCTTAAAAAGGAGTAATAAATGCACCACTCAGGCCCCTTTTGTAAAGATGTTAATGAGACACATAAATGTTGCAGAATGATTTGTAGAAGAATATGACTTTAGTTCTTCATACCAGACACGGTAATGGCCAGACACAAGGGACACAACATTTACACCGTTATGCCTGTAATCAGGCTAATGATTTTTACTTTACTAAAACATATCTGACACAAAGTCATTTGGTTTGGAAACATCAAAGAGTTTTCCAACTCATCAGTATTTGTTCAAGTGAATAATCAGCCTCACCCTTAATATCATGCCTGATTGCTGTTTTGCCTGGTTTTTACTTCCAGACAGGGTTCTTGTTCTACCTTAAACTGCTGCAGCAAAGAAGACTTCTCAGGATTTTTTCTGTCCATGGGGGTATTTGCACGCTATTGCCAAATCACGTGGCAATCCATTGCCCATGAAAGTTTTGTTCTCAAGTTTTCCAAAAGGTTTTCTCTCTTTTCTTTGTTATTTAATCATTTTCAGATCACGGGTTACAGAGACATCTCTCCTGTTGCCTGGGCTGCACAAAGAGGTAAAGTTCCTGAGCCACCGTTTTTCACTGTTTCCCACTGACTCTTTCCTTCACATCCTTCCTTTTCCACTACATCTCGGTGGGAATCCAGACTTCATTGCTCATCCACTCCAACACCTTTTCCAAAAAGGTGTTATGGCTGAGGTGCCCCCCAGCACTCCACCAGCATGATCTTAGATGAAGTTTTTTGTTATGCAGCACTGTATCTGCTTGGGGCCAGTTCATCAGGCAAGCCAGATCACGTTGCATGCTTGGTGAAGCGGGAAATAGTGATGACAGACAATCTTTGTGCCATCTGCCACAGTTATTAGCAAATGATGTTTTATTTATCTCCAGATCATCCATGAAGCCACTGACTCCCATTAGAAACATGCTCAATGACAAGTTCTCGTCTTTTGAGATCTATAGGTTAATGGATGAAGAACCAGAAACCTGCTGTTAATGTGCACAGGGTGATGTTCACAAAATGCTACCACACCTGTGTACCCATGGTTACCAGCCAAAGCTGGAAATAGTAGTGATAGAAAAAGGTCATTTGGGAATATCTGCTCCCATAGAGCCATGATCACTTGCTACTAATTAAATACACCTTGAAATTCCATATGTGGGCAATTCCATACTGACTACTCTGGGAATAAGCCTGCAGTGACCTATACAGATTCACAAAGAATTTGAGTTTCCCTTTCACAGGAAATCCCATTGTTTTGGGGTTTTTTTTGGTCTCCTCTCCTGTCATCAAACAGAGCACAAATAGCGCAAGACGACATCAAAATTTTCAATGAAATTTTCTTGGCAATCTATATCTATAGCAAATGGAAAACACTTGATTCCCATTTAAATTTCTATTTTCTTTAACATAAACATGTTTTGAAAAGCTTTTTAAACAAAGCTCAAAATGTGCTATACTGAGAGTGTCAAAAATATGTTGGTATTTCAATTCTGTTTTGCTTACAGAATGTTTTGTTAAGACTAGTCCCTTTTAAAACATTTCAACTTAAATGAAAACAGTGTTTTCCTTTGAAAACTAGCTTCTATTATAAACACACCATCAGATATGCATTGGTTATCAAATTTGTCCTTTTCTGCATATTGGCCCAGCATTCTCAGTTTTCAGTATTTTCAGTTTCCCATTCTTCTAAGATTTATTAAAGAATTAGGTCAGTGATGCCATGGGTTCCTCAACCAACCCTCTAGCAATTGAAAAGCCTCCAACTGTATTCTTACAGCTAGCTGGAAAAAATCAACGTGTTTGCATATCAGATCGTATCAGCTCCTCAAATCTCACTCATGTTTGTGTATTAGGTCCAAGAACTTGGCTGTGGATAATGCCTTACTACCTCTTTCCCCCTGTATATTGCCAACACAAATGGAGATGTCTCTGAAGACAGTAATCCATGCCTTCTGCTTTGCTCACACTCTTTCAATGCACAGTGTTGCCAGTGAAGGAAAATTCTGATCCATTCATGCTTCCATTTTAATTGTATGCTCCTTTCTGGAGGCAGGCAAGAGTAACATCTATCATTTTGTTTCACATCTCTGCCTCAAAAGCATCTCCTCCACTTGTGGTGATGCACGAGAGAGCAGCTCTTTGCTCCCATTCGGTATCAGCCTCACCGGCACGTGTTCATTTACCTGCATTTAACATCCTGAGAGAGTCGGACAGCATTTCAAACTCACTCACTATACCCTTCAGATTTGCACACATGAAAAAAATTAAAAATCAAACATGTGCCTATTGTCCCCTAATATCCGCATCTATTTTGGCTGGTTTCATGCACTGTAGCAGCACAATCCTGCCAGAGTCCTGATTCACCCAAACTACAGTAAATGCTCAGTTGGTCTACTTTTGCCCAGCTTTTGGCACAAAGCTGGACCTGAATGGAGAAAAGTGAGGGCACCTGAGCTTTGTCAACACCTGCTATCCAGCTTCTCAAACAACCATCAGACGCCGTATAGGGCTGCTCTAGTAATGCTGGGTGCTAGTTTTCTGCTTGCCTGGCTCCTTTTTTCCCTTGAGGTCTTCAAGGATACAGTTTAATAAATGCCAATAGTGTTAGCAGAATCCATTCATATCACTCTAATTTTAGTATTTATTATTGCTTCTTTTGGGATGCATGGAAATAAAGACTGGAAAACTAACTGAGCCAAGTTACCCTTTTCCCTGGGAACACCTTGCACCGCTGTTTTGCTTTGTTCTTATCAGTGAGCCAGACCTCTCCCATGCCCCCTCTTGCTTCTGCCAAGCTCCTACACACAGAAATCAGTGGGAAGATGCCCAGAGCTCACTCCAAACCTAACATTTTGCTCAGTCCAGTTCAACTACTTGCAACTCCTCTTATATAAATTTTATGCCCGGCGGTGAACAAAGGTAAACTTTGTTACTACCTTGTAAACTAGATCAAGATGATTTAGCTTCCCATCCTCATTTCTAATTTAGTTACCTGTCTTCCTTGCCTGCCTGTATCTGAAGCTTCCTGATAACCATTTTCATGCACACAAGCAGCATCCAAATATTTCCAGTTGCTCTGCACAGCAGTCTGACTATTAAAGGGAGACAGACTTAGCAGGTGGCTGGGACTCGCTGTCTGGATGTGCTCCAGCCTACCTGCTTGCTTGCTTTCTCTCACTTATTCCTCACTGAAGTATAGCAGCTTGCCTCCTGCCCTCACACCTCTGCTATAACAGTATCTGGACAATTCAGTCTCTAGCATATTCTTTCTCTCTATCCTCCATGGGTAAGGAAGTGTGTGCCAGGTGCTGCACAGATGTCAGGGGACACCTTCTGCTCTGAAGACGCTCTACTCTTATTTTGTGCAATCCCAGCTGCCGTACGTAGCCTGACAGTAAACTTCCTGAAGGTACACTCAGTCTCCCCAGTCTGGCCCTGCATACAGCAAAGAGGTCAACACAACAGATGCTTTTAAGCGGTGACTTCATCAGCAGACGTGTTCCAAATCTGTGTGCAGACGTCTGTCTGCCAGTTAGCAGCGTAATGCCAGAGCATCCAGATTCGACCGGCCTGCAGGGTGTCACCTCCTGTCACCGGCTGTTTCAGTTTGGTGGGTAGCTTATATTTAGTTTCTAGTAGGTGATGTTATGAAAGGAGATGGAACAAGGAAAGATGTGGCACAGAAAATAGATCACAACATTCCAATTAAAAAAATTTATGCATCCTAGCATTTTCAGTTGTACTTTTATTTATGGTAGAGTCATGGTTTTTTTATTTTTTAAATACAACATTTGGCAGGCAAATAGCAGCTCTCCATTACAATACTACGAAGTGAAACTGTGGCCACTCACTTCATGGACCAAAGGTAACCTTTATTATTCTCTGTTTAGGCAATGCTTTTACAGAAATACTAGAATAAGGAGAGCAACTTGCCCAAAAGCAAGCTCTAGGGCTATTGTTGAGAATTCACAGCTGCCTGGCTGGCACCTTAGCACTATTCTCCATTAGCTGCTGTCACCTTTATCACTCAATTGGAATAACTACTACATTATTTGGTTTTCATTGCTTTCCTCTCAGGTTGGCATTTGGCCTTTCTTTTTAAATACCGTACACTGTAACCTCCCTCCCCTTGTAACTAGGGATAGTTAGAAGCTCTTGCTAGCTCTCAGCCCTGGCTGCAAAAGCTGAGCAGATAGGATTAACACTACACAGCAGTTACATTAATATTTTCCTTCATTTTTGAAAGATAGAAAGCACCAAATAATTAAGTAACATTTCTACCAAGTAGCAGGGGGAATCCTTGCAACAAGCCCCACCTGCAGCAACTCCTTTACTGCCTCAAGCAACTCCCTTAAGAGTCACCCCATTAACTAATCGGTCAATGATTATTAATTACATCAGCTGTGTCTGAGGAATATAGCTAGGCAAGTGAGCCTCCTCACAAAAATGACTGAGAAGCAGTGTTGGGCTGAGGTATAATGCTATGTGGCTGCTTTGGAAGCAGGAGGTGGGAGTGAAGGTTACCAGAGATCACTTTTCCTATGGGTCGCAATGGTAAAGTATGACTTATTATCTCCCTTAAGAAGTAACACTGGGATAGTTATCTGAGTACTTCCGGATACCTTATTCTGGATAAATGCCTGTGGTTACATAGAGACTTCATTGTAGAGCAGAGAGATTCATTTTGCATCTATTTAGTTTAGCTTGTTCAGTTGAAATATAGCTTCTGCATTGTCTCTATAGAGAGATTGAAGGCAAATGTGCTGGTGCTTCCCGGTCACTTTCAAAATGAGCTCCTTTGAGTTTTGGAGGTCCAGACTCCCAGTACTTTCAGAGATTACTAGACCAGACTGTTCTCTTCTCTGTGTATCCTCATGTTCTCTCACGTGCCAAATGAACATTCTCACTAGTGAATTCAATAGTCTTTAACGCTCTTTCCCTCCCCATGTTTTTGTGAAGTTAGCCTTCTTTATGCAGTTCCCCTAGACTAGCTGTTACAATGCACAGCCTATTCTGGACAATCCCAGTGTGGATCAACCCAAAGCACATTTTTTTTCTTCCTTGTCCCCCCCTCCCCAATCCACTTACTGCTGCTTCTCTGCTGGCCCATTTAGTTTTGAAGAGCACACACAGAATCTTGCAAAAAAGCCTGACGTGTTCTTGACTTGCTGTACACAGTAGTCAGATAATCAGCAATGATAAATACATGTGAAATCCGTAACTAGTTTATACCTTTCCCACTGTGATATCAGCTGTAGCTAGTACAGGCCGACTAACACGTTGGGAGTGTATCACACCTTTCTGAAGAGCCTGTGGAGTGTGTGTGTGGGAAACGTGAGTAGGTTATTTTGTCCTGATCTGCACTTTTAGAGATGTTTGAGCTTCTAATATATGGCTTTGTACACAAGTGTGAAGGGTTCACTTTTTTCCTTGTAGCTGGAGCCTTCTAGAAACTGCGCTTCCCTGTTAACCCTTGCTGTGTTTCCAGGGCTGGACAATCATCTGCAGAGATTAGTGGTGTTTTCTATAGATAGTCAGACAGTGGCCTTCAGGAGCAGCTGAAAAGGCAGGTTATCCTCATAGGAAATGTAACCAGCAGTTTGCCCTTCCCTCTGCATTAAGAACACACGAGAAAGGTCAGTAGATGGCTGGCAGGGGGCCCTTCAGAGAGGATGGCAGCACTGGGCTTGGCTGTGGATCGTCTTGCTCAGAGCACTTGTGCTGGCATCCACCTCTCGTGGGCACTGGGTTCATTCACGTTTCTACAACAGGACTACACACCCTGCCACTCCGATAAGGCAGGTCTTTTGAGACATCTTGCTTGCTCTGGACACTCTTGCATTGAGGCGTCAGTTCCTATTGCATTAATGTGCGTATCAGGAGTGCTGTGATATTTGCTCTGTGCTCAGGATGGGAGCTCTTCTGGCTTCTCCCACCTACTTCACACACAGATACACACACTTCAAGCTGTCCAGTGTATCTCAAGAGAGCAGAAAGTATTTGCTAAAAATATTGATGCTGAAGTTATTTATGGCCTGGCCCACACCAACCCTGTGGCAGCTGATGCACAATGCCGCACAAAGAAGCCCTTATCTGGAGGAGCACACAGCCAGTTTTACAGTCCACAAGTTACCAAGAGGCAATCCTACTGGCTTTTCACTCAAATCCTAGGAATTTGAGGCCTGGGAATTCAATTTAGATATCAAATCTTGTCAAGCAGACTCTGTCAAGCTGTTTTCTAGTGCTTCCCATTTTGAAGGGAGCTGTGGTAGAGAGGATCAGAAGACACAGAACATTTCCCTGAAAAACCTGAGGATAGGCGAAGAAAATCTCCTCCCCAGCTGTAATGTAGTTCAAGATTGTAATTATTTTCTTTCTCTCTCTCCATGTTGTAGAAAACATCACAGTAGCCTATGCAAGGGGAAGGAGACTTACCCCTCTGCTGACACTGGGCACAGAAATCGGATCTGGCTCACAACATACTTCACTACTAGTCTAGGTGGCTTTTGGTTCAAACCCTAATAAAGCTACGGGGATTTTATAAAACCCTTATTTTTTTTAAATATATGTCTAGGTTTGAAGAGCAAAAATGTCTCAAAATTCAGTGCAAGGGAGATTCAGCCTTTTGTTCTGGACTGTCTCAACCTTCAAATATCTCTTCTGATTATATTTATGGTCTGCAGTGGCCTCACAGGTCCTGATCTTTAAAGGTCTGTACTAAAACTTCCAGCCTCGCCTGTTATGGTGAGAACATGAGAAATGAGCTTATGCAGGTAAGAAAGCAGAAGATACTCTTGATAATGACACTGGTGGGATGAAAATGTATTAGAGGAATGACAGGAATATTAACACTTCCCTGCCCAGCTGCTCAGTACCGGTGACCATGAGTCACCGGTGGTTAGAGCATAATTCCTCAGATCACTTGTGAGATGGCAGGGGAGAAAAAGCATTGAAATCCTTACTGCTCTCAAGCTAGAATTGCATGCATCAGGTTCCCCTTCTCCATCGGGTCACTCACCTTCTCAAGGAATTCAGTTTGATTTGACACACTTGTTCTCATCAAATCCCTGGTGGCAGGTCCTTATCATTGCATTATCCATTCGGTACTAATGACTCAGTAATCACTCACATGTCCTGGTTCCTGGAAAGTCTAATCCCCAGAGTCCCTCTCTGCCCTCTTTTTAAGATAAGCATTGCACTTGTCCTTTTCCACTCCTCTGGGACCTCTGCTCTCACTTTTGCCTCCTCAAATGCAATCACTAATGGTTCAGAAGTTTAGTTCAGCTAATTCTTTAAGCACTCTAGGGGGAATTTCATCAGCCATTGCCAGCCTGAATATATGATTTGTTTTTTTTTTTTTTAAGTCTACATATTTCTTTAAATCATTTTTCCACTATGGTCCTTCAGAGTAACCTATTCCCTTAATACAATTAACCATCTTAATTGCTTGGTTAGAATTTACTTGTTTGTGAAAAGAACAAGATTAATTTTGAGTACTTCAGCTTTGACATGCTTTTTTCCCATTTGCTCTTTTGCCCCCCACTAAGTAATGGGTCGGTAGCATCTTTTGTCACAGCCTGTTCCTCTTTCCCCTGCATCTTCACCTTCCTTCTTGTGGATGGCCAGGCCAAAGCACTGCCTTCTCAGGACTTTTCTTCTCAGGACTTTTCATAGAAAAAGGGACACAAAGAAACCTTCAGAGATGGAGAACTGGGTGGGATGTACATGCTGATAACACCTGTCTGCTCTTGGGAAAACCTTCATGGGACTGTGGGGACTTTGTCAGCAGCACTTGGGTGCAGGTGGACAACTCTGAAGGGAGTTTGTGCCCTCTTCTACATTTGCTAGTTTCAGTGCTGTTAGATCTGCCTTGGGTAGATTTCAGCAGTGTTCAACTGAACCTGTCTTGGTGTCTTATCTGAATTCCCCCAGGCTGAGGAGAAAAGCATCCTTGGAGCTCTCACCAAGGAACCAGAGGAGCCTCATGCTGCCTCAGCTGTGTCCAAGGCTATCCTGCAAGTCTGTAGAGCTGGAACTGCCCATTACTCCCATGGTTTTGCCACTGAGGACACACCTCTACATGAAATGGACATGAAACTGGCTCATTTATATGGAAACTCAGATGAGATCTGCTTCTGATTAACCCTTTCTATTGCTTCCTGGCATTCCTGAGTTGTTTTGTGGGATGGCTGTCAGCTGCCACTGTTCAGAAAAGAAGATCAAATTTCTTTTCCTGGTGCTTTTCTACCTCTTGCGGCTCAAGAGGTAGTCAAGAAGAGCTAAGGAACATGATCCATGGAAAGCCAAATGATTCGGTTCTAGTTTTCCAGGTTTAAAACTCTTATGAGCTACTAAGATCAGTAGCAAACTAATGTGCAATAACAAACTAATGTGCAAGAGACTATCAAACAACTGCTGCTGTGGTTTTCCTTCCTGTGAAGCATTTAAACATTTGGTTATTATCAGAAGCAAGATCTTGAGCACTTGGTTATGGGTTATGGAACTGTCACTGATGTCTCTAAAGGGTCAAAAAAACAGGAAGAAAGTTTTAAAAGCCTCAAAAGCATTGTTTTAGCCAATCGGTGTTTTCAGGCTGATCTGAGTTTTGGAAGGACTGTCTGCATTAGCTTATTACTGGGGATAGTAATTATAATAAGATAGCTTATTACTGGGGATTAGCTTATTACTGGGGATAGTAAAGCTAAGTGTGGATAGGTGTCAGCATGCACTGTAGTTGACAGTGAGTGCAGGTAATTTGCAGCCCATGCTGTACAGATAACTGGGTGTATCAACCCATTTTTAAAACTAATTTAGCAAGAGCCTGTGCTGACTCACCTTGCTTAATGCCATCCAGTGGCTGCTGAGGGCCAGGAGCTCTTAGGTAAGAGAACAAAATTTGTGGAACAGCTTTTTTTTTTTTTTTTGAATTAAACACTGCAAATAATAGTTATACGTGGAGTCATAAAGGATGAGCCTGCTCCTAAGCATCTGCTGGCATTAATCAAGCCACCAAATCCATGGCAGAGACATAGCTCGTCAGAGTTTGGTTACCTGTAGCCTAGGAAAGCCCAGCAGGAAACAATCTGTGGAAGTAAATTCTGTGTAGAAAAACAGAAAGGGAACATTCTTAAAAAACCTAGATGTTGATGTGAAGCTCTGGGTATGGATATGGAGCTAACAGGCAGGTGGCAGTTTCAAACACAGTTAACAGACTTTGTGTGAGTCTTTCCCAGTTTCTTCCAAACCTTTCTGCAGTAGGTCTAACTGATTTAACAAGTGGACCCAAACATTCCTCTTCTACCAATAGTATCTCAGTGGATGACACTGATTTGCAGAAAATCCTAATTAAGACTAAGTTCTTAGGTGCAATTGTAGGTGCTGTAATACCCAAATGAAAAATATGCTTTGAAATAGACAACTGAGCAAGTAATTTAAGCAGTCTCTCTTCTTTTATTCATGAATTAGTTGAGATAGACTTTGATTTTTACTGCATCTAGTGATTGGTGTGAGAGAATGACTTCCAGCCTGCCTGGAATATCCCTGTTAATCTTTGCACAAAACTAATGATTATTTCTGGGCTAAAGTTTTCCATTAAAATTCATTTATGGCCACTAAACCAAGGGGTTTTCAATTTAGAGAACATTAGTATTCAAAGTGCCTTTTTTAATGTTCTTGTCTGAGTATTTGAGAAAATGCAAATATTTACAGGACAAAACTGTCTAAATTGAGTATGTTTCCATAAAATTGCTAATTTATATATATAACTACATGAAAAGGTTTTTTTATCACATGATCATAACCCTATTTTCTGACCACAAAAATTTGTACGAGAATTTCCAAATGGAAATTTTATTGCTTTCCATTTCTGTGATACTAAGGAATCTAACTACATTTGTTAATTTTGAGATATTTTTGCTACAGATAATCCAAGAAAGCAAAGACAGACTAGTACTTTCAAAATCTAAAATAGTAGTATTTATTCTTACATTTAAAGGAAAAGAGTTTGTTTCAATACAGTGTTTTCAAAGAACTTGCTTTCCATGCAGATCAGCTACCGCAGCTATCTAGCTACTCTAATCCCTATCTTCCCTTTCTGCAGTTTAAACAAAGATCAGTGTTATTATTTTTCCAACTAAGAGCTCTTTGAATAGTCACTTACACAGACCATAGTTCACAAAGTCTATGGCCCCATAGATCACAAAATATGAGCTCATGTTCTGATGAATCGTCGGTTGTTTCCAAAGGGTTCATAGACAATACGGGTTTGGAAAGGAATGTGGAACGACTATTTTTGCTTCCATTATTCACCCATTCCTTTTTCCCCCAAATAGCCTCTTTTCAGTTCCAAGGCATGTGCAGACTAGAAATAGCATCAGCCTTGGAGGATTTTCCTTTACAATTCACTCGGACGTTCATTCCCCAATTTAGGGTGTCTGTTCTCAACTTTTCAGAACAGCATCTCTTTTCCTTGCTCCATCCCACATGCCTCCCAGACAGAGCGGTGGCCAAGCTGCCTCAGGAGAGGAATAGTCTCAATTAGGTCAAACGAAGTCAGAACAACCCCACTGCTTGTCTGCCAGCAGCTATAGCAGGACCTGATTTTTATTAATCGGAATAGATGGTGCAAAATTCCCTGTTTTATGCTTAGTGGTCGCTAGAGGGCAAAGCAGGTCTCCGTAAGGCAATCCTGCAGCCCAAAGGGAGGTTATCCGGCTCTTGCCCTAGGCTCATGAGGTTCTGGTGTGGGGCCCTGTCTACGGGGACAGAGCTAGACAGTCCCAGCCTGACTGCTGAACTTCTCTTGGCTCGGGAAACTACCGGGTTGCCTCAAATTTACCTGTTTTGGGACATGATCAAGTTTGCATATTGTGTATTTCTGGGTTTGGAGTGGAGTTTTGGCATCTTTGTTCCTGTTTTGTTTATGTAAGAGCATCTTATAAGGTCAGGGCAAGGGTCCTTGTAGCCCAGTGACCATCCAGCCATGCATTTCACTAACAGGAGATGCTGAAGGGAAAAATCCATTGAGCCATCATATCCATTGAGCCAATGCATTCATATTCCCCTGAATATCCTCCCAGCCAACTGTGGCCTGCAGCTCAGCTAATTCAAGGGGCAGATCTGGGACCTTTGTAGGTAACATGTAGTTTTTTTCTTTAATTTCTCTGGTTGCTCTTTGAATCCCAGTAGTCCTTACAGTGCTCTTGCACAGAAGGCTCAGACTTTACTTTGGTATTGTATGAAAAAAGTACTTCCTTTTGCCTCTCTTGAAAATGCTGCCTTCTCCTCCTCATCAAGCCCTTTGTAAATTAAAGTAGCTCTGCCATGTTCTCACCTCTGCTTCTCTTCTGGAATTAAAATCTCTAATGTATGCAGTGGTCTGGACATTCACTAAGTCATTAATCCTGCATGGCAGATCAGGAACCACCCTGTGAAGTCAGTGTGAAGCTAACCAGGGAAAAGGCAAGTGAGACGTCAGAGGAGGACACTGGGAGAGTGAAACCTGGAGATGACAGCTCCAGAGCAATAGAATATTTTTCTTGGCATGGCTGTGTCCTCAACATATTGAGAACCCACCTAAGCCAAGATAATAAAAAGTGCCAATGAAACCTTAACTATCACACATGTAGGAGTATATTCTGTTGATACTGTCCCAAACTTAAGCTATTTTCTTATCAGTGTGCACTAAAATGCCTTTGGAGAGTGCTTAGGCAGCAAGAAGTCCTGACTCTCTAAGCCTGAGAGCTATGCTGCTGAACTTCCCAGTTCTCAACATCTTTGTGAATATTAAGGCTCACAAAACTAAAAGCAGAAATATTTCAGTGTTACCGAAATAAATGGTGGACTTCAAGACCTACACACCAGAAGAGACTTCAATTTAAAGCGTTTAATGTTGAGTGAAACACTTAAAGTCTACTGTCCTTTACAGACCTGAAAACCCAATCTTCAACCAACTCTGCTAGAAGTTTTTGAGTACCAGGATTCAAACCAACATCTGCAGTCAGTCTCCATCACTTCATACTTTGACACTTACTAAATCCTGCTCGTGTGGGGAGTGGAGCTCACTATGGGCCAGCTTACATGGCAGAAAGGGTTTGGCTATTGGCAGGTGTACCTGGTGCCACAGAGTTGGATTGAGCTCCAGATGGAAAGAGCCTGCACTGGGCTAACAAGGGACCTCATATGAGCAGCAGTGCTTCCCTTTCCAGAGTGCCAGCATATTTTTCCTGCTCAGGAAAGGCTTTTCATTCCACAGTGCTTTACCCTGAGATGGTGAGTTAGGTCATAAATAGCACCTCAGGCAAATCAGTACACCCAACCTTGAGCCAAAATCAACAAAGCCTGTACTCAGGCCTTGCTGCTCAGAAATGATAATTGCTTTTTGAGTTGTGCGAATGTCTCACATAAAGCCACTTAGCTGAGCTCTTTTATTACCTTGAAATCCCTAAAATGAGTAGGATGCATGTAATAGATGGGGAGGTCTATGGCAACCCAGAGGACGTTGGAAAGGCCAGGACTTTCCAGTAAATGGGATCATGGATTTCCACCAGCGGGCATCCAGCTCAGATTTGCACTTTCAGCAGAGACTGCTGGAGTATCTCTGGGCAGCCTACATGATGCAGAGCAGGGCCAGAGCGTACAGCAGTTGCTGAGCCATAAGCTGGAGCTACTCTTCTTTTAGGAAAGACCAACTTTCCCAGCTCACACCAAGAGTCTCATGAAAGCCAATGGGAGGATGTATTTTATTTTGAGGTATCTACATTTGACCTTACTGAAGGAAGGACAAGGATCTAAGGCTACACTTTTTCACTTCTACCCATTTAAAATGAAGCATCTAAATGCCTAGTCTGGACTTTTTGATTGCTAAGCAGCCACAGTTCACACTGAGCACAGGGATAATCATAAGTTCTCATCACTTCTGGAAAATGGGCCATTAAATAGGTCATTAAGTATAGCATTAGCTGCCTCATTTCAGCCACCCAGGCTGAAGAAATTTGGCTGTTGAAAGGCAAACAGAGGCACAGATTAGCATTAGGTGCCGGCTGTGCTGTTGTTTCCTGTTGCACTGCAACTGCACAGGCAACCTGGGAGCATTCAAACAAATGCCATGAAGTCCACACTGGTATTTAATAATCCACCTTCTCAGGGGGAATCAAACTTTTCTTGAAATCATGTTCCCAGAACATAGAGGAGATCCACAGCCCCACAGGACCCCTGAAAGCGGTAATCAGAGTTTTACATTTTTAGATAATTGACTCATGCCTGGTTCAGGCTGGAAGGTCAAACAGTGGCTCTTGGCACCCTGCTGTGAAATGAACTGACTATTGTCCATTCTGGAGCCTGTACACAGGAGAAGGACCCTTGTTCCCCACATAAGTGGTCTCCTTTGAACACAGAATGGCTGTACAGCCTCAGCCCAAAGGTGCATCTACCCCATTGTGCTGTCTCCAGCAGTGGCAAAAGCAATCCACAGGAACACGTGTAAGAGCTTGGTCAGGACATATGACTCTCCCAAATCCAACTGTTTGCTGTTTAGGAACTGCCAGAGCCAGAAGGAATTTCTCTGTCTTTAGTAACTCAATGCATTTCTCTTTCAGGAAGTTTCTCTGTCCTCCTTGGTCTCATGTAGACTTGTAGCATCCACAGCATCCTTCAATGGGGATAGGCTGAAAGAAACTGAGAAGTGAATTAGAGAGAGGATATGAGGAACAGTAGGAAGCGGCATGAGAAAGCAAGTCAGCTCTCTTCTGGCTCTGTTTCTCCTTGAAGGAGACCTTTTCTCAATATGCTGAGTCTTTGCCACAGCAAAGATGAACCAGTTTGGGAAAAATCAGGAACATATTGGAAAAAAAATATATTAGTGAGGTATTTAGCATGAAAGTGAGCAAATTAAGCTGACTGTGGGACTATGGGATGACCCCACCCAAACCCACATGTGTTCTATAGGTCCCGGAAACAAAACGGAGGGCTCAAATAGCATCATTGTACTACAGTGAGCTATTTTCTGAAACATTTAATGATAAATGTTTAAACAGCTGCCCTCATAGGATTTGGGGAAGGAGAGCAGTAAGGCATTGTCTTGTATTAAAGCCACAACTGGACCTTGGCCAGAGCTGAAGAATTTGTAGGTGACCTGAGTACATTTTTCATGCATTTTGCTGAATCCCCTGCATGGCGTAACTTTCTCTGTGGGAGATTTAACCAAACAGTCTGAAGAAAAGAAAGAAATGTGGACAAACCAGCTTCTGTGATTTATTGCCTCAAAGCCATTCAGTAGAGTTTGTCCCAGCTGGTCATAAACTACATATTTCCTACTTCAGTGGAGGGGAAGAAGGGTACTGGATGCACATTTTGCCCAGATAGAGATCTCTATTCTTTAATTCATCCCACACACTTAGGACAAATGAATGGTAGTGTTGATCTTATCCCATGCTTAATTTCTTGTTTATTTTTCTTTTCTTAGTCGTTCCCCCCTACACACACCTTTTCTTCCACTCCCTCTGAGGTCAGGTGAGATTTACAGAAAGAGAAATGGGCCCATCCCTTATTCAACAAGATAGGAGGTTTCTTACATTAGATTTGTATGCGGCTGGAGGGTTGATAAAACTCATGAATCATCAACCTTGGAGATGAAGGCAGAGCAAACCTTATTTGTCTCATCCTTAGTAATATTAATGCCTCGTCTGGTGTGATCCTAGAGAATACAAATACTTGAGGAATACTGGCTCCTTATTTTTTTTTTCTCTTAACACCTCTAACTGTGATTTTCTTCCTAAATCTGAATGGAGATTACAGATTCACTAATTAAAACTGTTGTGAAGTGCATCTGCATTAGTGTTTCAGTTCAGATCAGGAGCTCACTTTAGAAGTAGATTGGTTTGCATTGTGGTGCCATCTTAAGGATGCTTGAATTAGTGTCCCTTTGGAGGAAACTTATCTGGAATACATGTTCCCCTAATCCATTCCAGTCACTAGTGGGAAATCAATCCCTAGGACCTGATTGTGGATGGCATGAATTAAAAAGAGGGAAAAAAAAAGACCAACCAAAAAACCACAAAACCCAAACCAAAACAATCCAACCACGAAATGCATTTACTGTGGGTATCAACTCCTCAGCAAAAAATTTCCTGGTTCTTGAGTCTGCTCCTTTTGGTCCATCTACTTGCTAATGCAGACATAGTCTTAGAAAATCCACAGATGATCCTCAGTGAATTTGAGGGCTTTATGGCTAAGCAACTCCAGCATAAACCACAAAGTAACAGTAAGAAATTAAATGAGTCAGAGGCCAGGTGTGTTGTGTGTCACCTGTCTGCACGCAAGACATGTGAAATGCAACTTTTTGTGTTGTGACACGGACTGTTTGAAATATGAGTGGGCTTGGTTCTTTTATTTCTATGTAAATAAATTTCCTATTTGTACAATATGCTGAATTGTTGGGGCTGGGAAACCCTACTTGGAAAGGGAGCAAACCTGGGTTTCCTCTGATGGACCTGTATGTGCCATGGGACTTCAAGATCAGCTTTGCATTGTACATTTCATGCCAAAACATTTTGCACACATCCAGAAAACCATTTATCATGAAGGGATTTATTCTTTGGGGTGTGATCCTGCCAGCCTGCAGCACCGGCATCCCAGCACTGCCAATGGCTTGTCCTCAGAGACAACAACCCACTGAGCATCACAGGAGTGCAAATCCCCATGTCTCCTCAACTCCCATGCCTTTCACCTCCCCTGCCCCTTCAGATGACTGTAATTAAATCCTTCATTTGTCAGAGATGCCTAAGTTACAGTAACTGTAGCATTATGGAG
Organism: Numenius arquata; assembly: GCF_964106895.1. Classification (NCBI taxonomy): domain Eukaryota; kingdom Metazoa; phylum Chordata; class Aves; order Charadriiformes; family Scolopacidae; genus Numenius; species Numenius arquata. Next base: position 13,302,975 of record NC_133584.1, read on the forward strand.
GCAGAGGGGTGCAACATGAGGGGGGCTGCACTACCAGGAGTGGGATTAAGTGTTCCTCAACATCACACCTGGGTACCCGTGCACTAGCCTCGCACCCTCACCTGAATGTACATGCTTTGCTTTTTTCTGGTGACAAAGAAATCAGGTCAAATCAGCTGAGACTGATTCTTTGGAGAAGGAGAGAAGAGAAAGTGAGTGAGACGAGCTGACACATGTCTGATCCTCACGAAGTGGCTGTGTAGGCTGGTGGACAGGTAGGGAATGCCAAGCAGCATGTCCTGCTCTGAGCTGAGTCAGAGGATACGGATGTAAAAAAGAAACACTACCTCTGCCACCTTTCTACTCACAATGATTAAATATCCTCCAGAGGTGAGCTGGGGGATCATTTTGTTAAAGTGCTGGCAAAATCTCTGATTTACAGTAGCAGATTGTGAATGATTTCTTCGTTTATTTCTTGGGACTTTCCATAAAACTATTGAATGCAGATGTTTTTGTCTCTCAAATACATGCACACAGGTGCTAACACCCCACTTGATGTCAACTACCATTTCAGTTAATAACAGAGAATGAATTTTTTACCCATAAGCAACCCAGTCACCATGAATACTTAGAAGGAGGTTCATGGTGGTGAAAATCAGAACAGAATTTGATGTCTAGCTCTGCTACACAGTTTTTTGTTAAAATATTTTATAATTTAAAAAATTAAGTAAGTTCTGGAAAAGGTCAATAGTTCTGATCTTTTGCCCAAAACTTCTTTGGCTGTAAGTTTGCTTTCTATTAAGGTATTTTCTTCAATAACCCAAGTTTTAAATGTTCTTTTTTGCAAGACTTAAGGAAGTTATTAAAACATAAAGGATTGTTAACAACTCTGACAAAATAATAACCTACTGGATCTACCTTGTTCTATTTAAATTTTAAACCTGTGAGGCCTGATACACCGAAGTGCTGTGCCATCAGCACCTAAGAAACCCATGCTTTACCCTCTCTTGCTGTAATCTGCAGAGGTCACCATGTAACTGCAGTTACATTTTGGCAGATGTCTGACTTTGGGAATCTATCCTTTTCCAGACAATCTTGGTAGAAGCCTTGACCTCTTTTTGTCCGTCCTTTGCTCGGGCCTTTGTGGACACAGATTTCACGGAAGGAAAACTGATACAGAGAGAATTAATCAGCCCACCTTCCTTACAGACGTGAGATCTGCATGTGGAAATTCCTTACACACACAGACCTTGAAACTCAATGTACAGCTTTGGGATTTAAAGGCATATTTGAACTTAGCAAAAATAAGCAACTTGGTGAATATGAATAGTCATGGGCTCTGTTTTGCAGCTTACATACCACTTTTGCAAACGCAGTGGTTTATAATCAACTGAAAGGAGAAACACATCTTGCAACACCCACAGCTTCTGCAGCCTGGGTAGTTTCCAAATGGGGTTTCCCACCTGAGCACCTCGCTGATCTGTTTTTGTCCCGTGGAGAGGTTACAGCACCATGTCGGCCATGATTTCCTTTACCTAACAGGTGATGGTGATACTTTATTTTGCAAATGAGGCATTTCATGAACTATGATGAGAATAAAGAAATACTAGGGCTGGGGTGTGTGTGTGTGAAATGGAAAGAAAGGGAAGGAGGGCAAAGAATGACTTTGCAGACAAATCCTCCACACTATTGAATCTTTTCTGGCACAGAAAAAAACAAACATCAGGAAAGTCATGCTTCAATTCTCCACCGTTGCATTATCTTTTTCCTTTTCTTCTGTTAGTTCAAAATACCTACAAGTATGCTGCCCTCCTTGAAAATTAAATGTACATTTCAAAGACTGTGTACAATATAACTCTTTGTGTTTGGTTTGGAGAAATATTTGTTGGGTGGAAAGGAAAGAGGAATTTAAGTAGCTGGTAGTAAGCAAACGTTCCACCGGTGCCTGGTCAAAACACATTGAAAGGACGGACAGGTCCTGACCTGGGCAGAAGTGGCATCTTCCAACCTTAGAAAAAGAGTTGTGGAGCTCTTGACAGGGCATTGTAAAATCAAACACAACCCAAGACCTGTCAGACACATCCAGAGATGGGTAAGCTCACAGTTGTGAGTGTGACAACACCATGGAGATGACGGGGAGGACTGGTTGCCTCAGCACCTGTCCCTGTACCTGGACTGAGTCCTGAGCTCCCTGCAGTACAGCTGTACTGCTGGTGAGGCTGTTACTAGCTAGTTTGAAGTCTGCTGTAACTACATGTGGAGCAGCAGCGAAAATATCTTATGTTATCTGATAACATCCCTTTCCTGTTCCCCTTGCTTTGACCTTTTTATCCTCTCAAAACCTCTGTGAGTCAGAAAAATGCTAGTATCCTGTGTGTACAGATGGGGACCCAAGGCCCAGAGAAAGAGAATTGGAGACTGCTCAAATATTGCTGCTGGTTTGTGTTACAAGTTACTCCACAACATCCACTGAAGTTAACACTGATGAAAGAATGAGAGGGGCTTTTTTGACTCCAAACATGGCTACTTGTTATTAAGTAACCTTTTTTTTTTTTGGTTCCCCACTTGAGCCCAATGCTCCCAAAACAGAACTCTCACCCCGAGTTGACACGCTCTACCTGCTCTGTGTTCCCTAGGTAAATCAGTGAGGACAGCCGATTTGGATCGCCTTTTGTTTGCTGAGCAGTGTACAGATGAGATGATTAGCTCAAATAAGTGGGTAGGACTGAACTTTCTTAGTATGTATTTGTTCTGTCGTCATTTCTTTTCATTTGGTCTCAGGTGCCAAAGCACGTTACCGTGATGATGAATATACGAAGGTCTTGGAAAATTAGGATTAAATATGTGTATTTTTTGTAAGTTGAGACATCATATAAAACTGAACTCTAAGTCTAGTGTAAACAGCTATCAACCTACTTCTGTTTGTTTTTCAGTGCAATTGTCTAAGTGTGCTATGCCTTGTGTTTTAAAATAATACTTGAGGTGAGCTGATGCCAAGCTGCATCTCTCTTCTCTCAAGATACCTAAGCAGCACATCCTCAGCTATGGAGAACAGGATGGGCACTTAAATCTGGTCCAAAGCTTCAATGTGTCACTCACCCAGCACTCTGCCACCTCATGGCTGGGCCAGGGATGAAACACATCTGGATTTAGCATCTTGCTTGAGTACTAAACAGACCAACAGGAAAGCTTTGTCATGTTTTTGTGGTTTGTTGGGGTTTTTGTTGTTGTTGTTTTGTTTTGTTTTCAAATTTCCAAACTGCCATAATTCTCTGTGAGGTAGCAGCTGCCTGGGCATATTTTGGAGTTAGTTTAATAAATGGGGGTTTTCTCAAGCCAGGACTTGAATTCTTCTGTCTGCATTCCGAGAAGATGAAAAGAGTTTCCCTAAGTTTATTTGAAGCCTCAGTTTGACGCAAACCCCTAAAAAAAAGATCAATTCTACATATGCAGAAGAAGTAGCTTAGTTAGTGCTTGAAATCATTTCTAGGGAATGCAAATTTGGCAGAATGGCAATGTTAATTTCTCATGATTTGTGTGACTTTCTGTGCAGAGCAGTTTGAAAGCTCTCTGGTTTTGGGCTGATTATGGTCTGAATCTGTCCCACAGCAGAACTGAACATTTCAGGAGAAGTCATAATTTCAGCAGATTTTTAATTCCAGACTGAAAACAAATGTGACTTCCCTTGAAACAACTGAAAAACCCAATTATTATTTCATTTTGAAAATAAAAAACGTGTTTGATTTTAAAAGTGTTCTAATAGTTCAGAAAAATATTTTACTTTTAGCTTTACGACACTGCTTTTTCATTTAGATTAAAACAATGTTTTGGTTGACAAGCAGCTCAGTTAAAATCTCCCTTCTAGCTGTCTTCATGCTCCTCTCCTGTACAAGACATGCTCAGCAGAAGTTACAGGAACAAGGAAGGAGTCTTCCTGGAGAAGAGAAGGCTGAGGGGAGACCTTATCTATGTTTACAAGTACCTAAAGGGTGGGTTGAAGGATGATGGAGCCAGATGCTTTTCAGTGGTTCCCAGCGATAGGACAAGCGGTAATGGGCACAAGCTGGAACATACGAAGTTCCATTCAAATATAAGGAAAAACTTCTTTCCGGTGAGGGTGACAGAGCCCTGGAACAGGCTGCCCAGGGAGGTCGTGGAGTCCCCTTCTCTGAAGATTTTCAAGACCCGCCTTGAGGCAGTCCTGAGTAATGTGCTCTGGGCAATCCTGCTTTAGCAGGGGAGTTGGACTAGATGATCTCTAGAGATCCCTTCCAACTCTGACAATTCTGTGATTCTGTGATTCTGTGAAAATCAAAACCACCATCTTGATCCGGGCAGGCAGAGCCTGTATCCTGGATCCATACTCTGAAAGATGTGCAGCTCTTGGCATCAAATTGCTCCTTTCTTTGACACCCATTACCAAGAGCTGCCAGCTGACACAAGGACAGCAGGTTTTCTGCCCAGGGACCTCTGAGGTAAGGTATTCATTGCTTGCTTCTGTGGGGAATAAATAGAGAAAGATATGGCCAATGAAATAAAAAATGCCAAGTTTAAAACCAAATAAAACTACATTCTCCATTCCAGGTACAATCAGCCTGGGAATTCAGCATTATTTGACGTCATTATGGCCAAGGATATCACAAGACACATAAAATGTCTTGGACTTGTGATGAATGTATATGTAACTCTGAGTGTACATACACACATATCTTCAGAATTATCATTCTAATATATTTGCATGTAATATTAAACCTTCTGCCACTGTGTTTGTGCCACAAAGATGTTTAGAACCTAATCTATACTTAGGATCTAAGTTGCCATTGGAATCTAGGAGCCTATATAGTCTGGTTTCCAAATCCTTCTGCTGTCCTGCTATGGAGTGTGCATTATTCCAGCTCAATTAACCTGACCTGAGTGCTGCAGCTCCAGGCAATGGTCTGCTGAGCCAGTCTCTGTGCTTTCAGAGATGAAAACATGTAAGCAAAAAACCTGGCCCACCCGGTGGCTCGTATTTGGGTGAAGGAGGGCCAAGCTGCCTGCACTGGCATCATGCCCATAAGGCAGCAGGTTCCAGTGGAGTTCAGGTACCTGGGACTTGCCAAGGATTGTATGAGCATGTCCAAGTTGCAAGTTTCAAAGCCATTGGGAAGCGTGAGTCAGTGGAGGGAGCAGAAAAGGATCTGATAAATTCTTTGTTGGAGCCTTGTTCCAGTTCTAATTAATCACATTCAATAACAATTCAATTAGTGCTATGAGTTAAAAATTAAGTAAGCTGCATATACTGAGATGGACAGATTCAGGGCTGAGACAAAAATAGGCTGGCAGAAATGAGTGGCATTGAATAAGGCAATGATCTCCTGGGACATTTCTGGAAATTGTTCATGGCTATTTTCCATGTCCTCATTCTCCAAATGCTTCTAGTATCGCTTTCCTTCTCTGACCTAGGCCCTGCACGACATTTCTCCCACACATTTTCTCTTGCTAATGAGCAAGAATGGAGACTACTGGTATGAGTGTGGTGATGTGGTTAGTCAAGCAGACTGGAGCCTCTCTGAGAAACTCAGTCCCACTCTATTAAGAGCTCTCTGTACACATAACAAAAAGACACACACTGGAGAAGCCCTGGGAAGAGGAGTACAGACAAAGCAACAGCAAAAGGAATACAATTAAATAGGATCAGTCTGTCTGAGAGCCAATGGTCCCAGCAGTTCAGCTGTCAGCCCTCAGGTTGCTGGATACCACACTGCCATTTACCAATAGGAAATGCACTGTACAGCATCTTCCCCCTGAATTCTCCTATAAGCCATTTGTTCACATACTTCACCTTTTTTAGCTTTTACAGCTCTTGAAGTGCGTTTGCTGTTTATATTGCATCAAATATAACAGGGTTCTGACTTGGCTTTTTGGCTAGTAAAATAGGAGGTCAAGTGAAAGTCATCATCCCTAAGATGCATCATCCACTTAGAGCATTAAAAAATTAGTATATAATATAATAGTATATAAGTATACTGAAGGACTAGAGAAACTCTTTTACCCAGGGGAAGCAAGAAACAGCAGACTGAAAATTATCATTCTTTTAATAAGAAAATAAAACAATGGAAATCATCTTCTGCAAGCCAGGTCCATATTCTGCCTTGCATCTTTCAGGTGAAATGGCTTTTGATTGCTTTGCCAGGCATTTCTTCCTCCCTTTTCCACTTTTTAAGTTCTTTTAGGGTATGTCTGAGAGAGATGTTTTACTGGAGGAAAAGGGATCACAATCAGAATATCACAGAAATCTGAATTGTTGCGTACACACATACACACACGCACTCAGATACCCATGCCAACACACAAGAAATGTGTTACTGCTGTCTCTATACTTATCAGGCTGGTGGAGGTACAGATCCTGTCCCACATGAAAGCTGACCCGTGGAGTAGATTTGCCAAAAGCTGAAAGTGTTGCTGAACATTTCTTCTTGGCTTGCAGAATCAGTTTTACTTTGCTCTGGCAGTGCCATCATGAAAATTCTTCCCTCATGTTCCAACATTTCTTTTAATTTCCAGAATCAAGAACACTGTTTTGTTCCAAAACAAACTTGTCTTGCCTTTATCTGCATTCAAATTTCATTGCTTAAACAATATCTAACTGGAGTGTGGACAGAGTGACCTTTGTGCCCAGTGCATCTCCATGTGGCCCTTCATCAACAGCTGGAGCATTGCTTGTGATGGGGCTAACAGGCAACATGGGTGTCACTCCTGCAATGGGAACTCTGGAGAGGAAAGCAGTGACAAAATAAATCTTTAACCCAGCAGGCAGATGAGTGGTGGGAATCATTTCTTCAGCACACTGCCCCTGTGGCTCCCAGCACAAAAGGTGTTGATGTGCTGTTGAATGATGATTGAAAGTCCACTCAAATCGCAGGAAAGGAGCTTTCTATTAATTTCCTTGAGCTTTCTACTTGTCTTATAGAGGCAACTGCTTACTTGTTCAAGCCACGGCTACATAAACCTCTCTTTAGAACAGATTCACATGTTAAGGGACACGTAACAAGCAAGCAGGAGCCTGCAGAAACTCTCAAGGATCCCAAAGAAATTTCATCACTTCCTTCTAAGAGCACTGCTGACAAATGTGCAATCACAGCCTTTAAGATGGTGCTTCTACACATGGGTTGGGCACTAATAGGGTTAATTGCCCTGATCAGCCTCATCTGGGAGAACTTGCTTATTGGCCTAGGGATTCTATTTAACCTCAGGCTGGGGCCTTGAATTCTGGTTAGAGCTACACTGTAGGGGGGTGATGCTCTGCAGGCTGGCTGCGCTCTCTCCTGGATGAACCCCATTGATCCAGACCCTAATGTATAGGCTGACTTCCTGGCCTGACTCTGGCTACTGTGGATCTGCCATCACTGGATCTGATCTGTGGATTGGCTTCCTGGTTTGACTTCAAACCTGTCTCATAGCCATGGAATTTTCTAGTGATCTGGATTCTCAGCTGAACCTGGCTGCTTTAATTAGCCTGCCGTGCTTGGGTGTTGTGGATGGGGTTCTGCTTCAGGCCTTTGTGCTGCTGGTCGGTCCTTGCAAGTAGGCTTGGTCACTTGGATGCAGGAGATCTCTATGCAGCAGCTGAAGATCTTACATCTACTGTTTTAGCCATGGAATTGCTCAGGCAATCTTCAAAGTAGGTAAGTGTATTAAAGATGTGCCTTTACTTTCAAGGTTTCCTCTCTATTGTGATGAAAGTGGGTTAAGGCCTGTACCACTCCCGCACCCTGTGCAGGCCTTGCTTTGAGAAGGAATAGTTGGAGCAGCCTGTTCTCAGCTACTGCCTCCTCCACGTGCCCCTTAGCTGGGTGTAGGGCAGGAACCTGGCCCTTGACAGGACGCTGCATTCACTGAATCTAGCCTTGGTAGAGGGTGAATCAGGTCATGGCCCTTAAAGGTGTTAGTAGTACATGAATAGGCTTAACCAAGAGCTCACAGGATGCCAAAATTGTAAACCGTTTTTGGCAAGGGCTATCTTTTTAGTGTGCATGCAGCACCTAACTTTGTGTGGTCTCGGTCACATTTCCAGGTGCTGCTGTAATGTAAACACTTACTAGCAGAATATCCAAGCTCCAGATGCCTTTGTTTTGCTTTTCATAAGCTCACATACCAGAAAGGGCTGGAATTCAGGAGTTACCAATAATAGACCCTCTTCTAAAGCTGGTGCTGTCGTCACTGGCAGTATGTAAAGGTGAGTGAAGTATGCTGGCAGACAGCAGACGTGGTTGCTCTTGGGAATAAATAGGTAGGATTGCTTCTGTGAATGCATTGAGAAGCGTTTAACCCACAGTACCTGTCCTGCTTGTTAAAAATACTTAGAGCTACTCATTAGTTCAGGACAGACTTGCTCTCTTCATTGTTATTATTAACATTTTTCGAACCTAACCTTTATCTGGCTAGGTTGAGCTAACTAATGTTGGTGACAGGTTAAACTATTTGGTGGGTTTGGGGAATCTGTTTTATGACTTGTGCTGGGAGAGTGAGGGGAACTGGTGAATTTGAAGCAAACCATAACCCCCAAAATATCATTTCAGGACTATCGAATTCAGTGAATTAATACTAGGCAAAGCTGCCAATAGGGACTATGATAGCCACAATCTCTGATGAAAGGTTTGTAGAGCACCTGGGACAGTAAGGCCATAATCTCACCTGACATGGCTTAGGCTTGACCCAGGTAATGTTAGCACAGTCTTTCAGCAGCCACCTGTATCCAGCACTAAAATGTCATCACTTCTGTGTTGAAAGCTTTTCTAAGGGCAAGCCCTGAGACAAGAAATTACTTGCTCCCCAGATGACTTAGTTTTTCTTTGCTACTTCCAGTTTTCATCTCGGATCTAGAAACTTACCTGGTTCTGGAGAGAGAGCAGTGTCCTTTGCTTCCTACCTGTTTCTAGTACAATTTCTCTGCGACTCTTCAACATGGCAGACAGTCTTTTGAGGTTGTTCAGCGTTAGTTATGTATCACTGATGCACCTGAAAATGGACAGCTCTGGCATTTGGGTTTTGAAGTGGAAATCTGTTCCTTGACTACTCCTGAGAAAAAGCCTCAGAACCATTTGATGTGCAACGACAGATGTGCAAGCAGATAAAGTAATAGATATTTTGTAGCAGAGTAAGTACCTGTGCTATTTAAATAGTGCTTGATACGTTATCATGCAGACTTCCCGCTCTGTTTACATACATGCTGTTAAATATCTTTCACTTCCTAATAGAATAAAAATCATCTATTTAAATTCTATCCTATATATACTCACCACAATATATACATAGATAGGATCCTGCAAATGTGCTTACTCTTGGTTACAGATGTTTTCCCATTGATGTAAATATCACTGGATGAATAAGTGTTTTCAAGATCAAGTACTATATGCGCGTGTGTGTATATATACAAAACTATGTGTATGTATAAGTTTTTGCTATCAGTCTTAATCAGAAACATAGAGACCACAAACTTCCTCTGATAAGAGCAACCCATGTGGTATGGGGAAGGAGAAGTGAAGCTGTCATGGACTTGCTCACAGCCTCCCAGGATTAGAAACTGTGAGCGATGAATGCTATCAGGAATTTTGACTCCAAAACCTACCTAAAACACTTCTAAATCAGCCCACGCAAATCTTCCTCCAGAGATCCTACCAGAAGTGGACTTCGTGTCCTATTTGAAGATATTTTTAGCATTTGCATTAATTCCAGTGGGCAAAATATAGTGGTGGGGTAGGAACAGAACCGAGTGATTGCAGGACATGTTGGCTAAGTTTCTAGTTCTTGGAAGAGCTGTGGGGTTTGGAAAACTAGTTTTTGTTTAAAAATTTAATTTGTCATAGGATTTAGATGAGCTGTTTCAAGGGAAAATTCCTTCAAATTAATGTATTGTGTTTTGAGATGAAACTAGAGCCTTTGCTGTGCAAACAATAGAGGCTGCAGTGCCAGCATCTCCCTTGCCTCAGCCGCAATAGTCCATGTGCTTCTTATGCTGCTTGACTGGAATCTGAATCCTCATGTTTGAGTGTCTAGAATAAGCTGGTTGAAATGGTCCAAGATCAGAGAACAAGGCTGAGGACTGCAGTCCTCAAGGGAGAGGAGTGAATGCTGGGTTTGTGTGTCCCGTTAGCTTTGGTAACAGTTCATGTGTGGGGATTATGGCACTCTTCAGTGTGCTTCTCCTTCAGGCAGACATCTCAGGGATTCCAGTCTTTTATTCAGCATCAAACAGCCTAATAACTAAATCTGTAGCGTTTGACCAGGTTGCTTTGTAAGGGAAGCTGGTTATTTATGAGGTGATGCCTTACCTCTCTCTTTCCTGTTTCCTCTTCCTCCAACTTCTGGGGTTTTTTTCCACTCCACCTTCCCTGACTAATCCTTATTTTTTCCTTCAACATTTTTACTATCTGAAAGCTGAAATTGTGCAGCATATGGTTACTTAACGCAATCCACCTGCATGTATTCTGTGGCATCTACACAGTCCATGAATTGTATGGTTGACAACCTCAGTGTAAAATGCTCTGCAACCACAAACTGCAGAGGGTCAGGCTGCTGCTAAGACATTGTGAAAACCCTAAATTGTTCTGTGTGATTCCTTTCCTTCCTGTAAATGTTGTTTATTTCCATAAATTCAGAGGAGCCTCCTAGATTTCCTCAAAACTGCAGCTGTTCCACTGGATTAATCTCAGCCACCTCACCCTGCTCTGTTCTGTGCTGCAATTTTGCCAGCACGCACTGCTGTCTGTCAGGCACAGTTCTTTGGTTCTGTATGTTGTTCTTCACCTAGCACATGCAGTATCACCCAGTGGTGTGAAATGTTACAAGTGGGACAATTCCAAACGTTCTAGACATATTTATTAAGTGTTTGGAATTTGGTCTTACAGGAATTTTGTACACAACTTACGCAGTGGAGCCTAAACCTGCAAATACAAAACCTGCAAGTAGCAGATAGTTGTAATTATAGTGCCAATAAGTGGTGTTTCATAAGCAGTCCCCAGGCAAGATGTCCTCCTATGTATGCTGTTATACAAGCCATTTCCCCTTTATTAATTGTTGCTAATGATGTTTTCATTGTGAATGATCCATTAACTAGCTTACCAGAGTTGAACATGAAAAAAATATTTCACTTGTTCAAGTAGTAAGTAGTAAAAAGCCAGCATAACTCTTGTCTGAGTCTCTCACTGCTACTTAGTCCTTCAGACGCTTATCACTGTTAATCAGCTCTCAGGCTCAATGGGCTGTACAGCTTGTACAAGGAGCATGCAGGTGCTATGATCTGTTCCTTCTCTCTAGTGCAAGTGATTCAAGGTCCACATATTTTAATTTTTAAAAAGTGCCAGCTTTTGCAAGGTGTAAAAACATATTACAGTGATAGCTAAGATGTGGTTTGAATGCTTTAGCCAGCAACACTGGCTCTGAGACACAAACAATAGCATCAATAATAACAGATCTGATCCACGTGTAAGGTGGAGTCGCTTCCAGTCAAATCTGGACAGCCTTTTCTTGAGATACTCATGAAGGAACTGCTGCATGTTTCCACCCTCTGGATAAGTGAGTTTTAACAGTGTGAGTTTCATCAAAAATATTTTTTTATGGAACTTTGATACCAATGCTTATCCAGAAAAGCAGGGTCACTAATGGGTAAAAAGAAGTTTAACTGAAGACTGATGTGTGTATAAACATATACAGAAATAGGCTTAATCGGATTGTGGATGCAACCTGGTTTCAACCCCCTAATGGTATTCTAAAACAGTTATTCAGTAAAATAGATAGAATCTAAATATAACTATATATTTGGATAATGCACGTCTTTGGGAAACGGTTTAAACAACTAAGAGGGAATCTAAAGCGAGTAGGGATTTATCAAGCTGCTTGCTTGTTAAGCAGAAATATACAATTGGTTATCACTCAAATCCAAGGTTCAAAAAATAAATGAGTCTTTGAAAATATGTCATGGTAAAAGACCTTGTAATCCTGGTTTTAACCAAGTTACATGCTGAGGTTATTACAAACAAGAGGTGAAGAGAAACAGTCTGTAGTTCAGATTACCAACAGAACTGAGGAAAGAGCAGCCAGGCTGAGACTATCAATGACTATCAGCACTGTCACAGGAACATGATGAGTAACCCAGGGGTTGGAGAAGACCTGCATGAGCAGCCCCCTCACTGCCCCTATGTGATGGTGCTTCAGAGGAAGGACTCTCTTGAACCATCTCCAGAGAGCACAGGGAAAATTGGGTAATGTGAAGAGTATCTGGGAAAGCATGGGGAAAATGCCCATGTTATGTTGCTCTGGAGAGGAATTGCAGACTATCCGAGCGCACCTGGAGTAGCTCTGGCACTGTCCCATTCCTTGACTCAGGTGTATTTCTGAAGGAGGAGCAGGGAACTTGGTTATTGCAAATACCTACTGCTATGGTGATTGTGGTTTTCCTCCTTTATCCTACTATATTTTATTCTCTCTGGCTAAACTAATTTATGTTTATTGCTCTTTTCTTGTTGTGTTTTAAATTCACAGTTAAACTCTCTAGCCTGTTTAACTAAAGGCTAAAGAGTACTGAGCTTGGGGATTGGCCAAAAATTGTCAAAATTATAGATTCAAGAGGTGTGACATGTAAATATTCAACTGCTTCCCCATTGTGGTGTGACTCGTGGCCACAGGGCAGGTGTTCACCAACAAAGGGGTAGGCAAGTATAGGGCATCCAGACTTCTTTGTCTTCCAGTCTGCAGGGAGAGCTGGGCAAAAGCTCTGTGGACTGACTCTTTTCCAGATTTTCTGGAAATCTGGAGGAAATTTTGTGTATGTTTCAGGTGAAGCTTGGGTTGCTGTATTCAGGATGGGGAAAATACTGGGAAAGCTGACTTTGAGCAATGCTGTTCCACTGATGCGGGGAAAATTGTTCTCAGCTTAGACAAAAGAGCCTTACTTTGTATAGATGACTCTAAAAGCAGAAAGGACCAATGAGGGTCAGTTCTTATCCAGGTGTCAGGGTCAGATTGATAGTGAACACAACTTCTCCTGTCTGTGCCTATTGGGTGCATAAACATAAATTTCCAGGTTGACCAGGGTTGCAACTCTGAGTATTGGGGCAATAGATACACAATCAGATCAGTGCAAGCTGTGTGGTGCATGTATTTCAAGCCTAGTTTGCATCCAGATCAGGGGAATGTGGTGTATTAATGCAAATATTGTTCATTGAATATTGGTTATCAGCTTGTATTAGCCTGGACCCAAATACTAACGTTTGCTTGAGGACATTGATCTGTAAGAGATCAGGATGTAACTATAGAGTGATTTTTAAGGGCTGTTTTTCCTTTATTAAGTGTGATGGGGGCGCTGAAATGATTGATAACCATTTTAATGCTTAAGTAAATGGTTAAATGGTAAACTATGGGAAAAAACTTGGAGTATAAATGCATTTAAGAAAAAGGTTTCTGTAAGATTTGCTTTCAAATACCTTCAAATTCACAATTTTTACAGAATTGCTTTTTTGAGCAGCTGTTACAGATGGGTGATGAACCCAGGACAGCTGCTTTTATATCTGTCCTTCACACTAGCACATCACTGCAGCCAAACCAGAGTTGTACTTGTGACCTATCTTGCATCTCTGCCCTATATTACAGCTTGTTTTAACAAGAAAACACACTACACCATTCTGACCAGAAGATGGCAATGAGAAATGAGGTTTTAAACTTCATACTTAACTTTATTTCTTTATCAAGCATGGTACAATGATGCTTCAAGATTATCACAGTTTATATGCGAAAGCCTTCCAGACAGATTTTCTGAATAATTAAAAAAACTACAACAGCTTAACCTCTACAGAAATGAGCTATCAATGGGCTGTGTCTGAGGACATCCAGCAGTAGGGAATGCAAGCTATGATTTAAAAATCAGTTTTCCTATAATTGCTTTTTCATAGCTGGTTTCCATGGACCGCGCAGTGCAGAAATACCCAGAAATGTTCAGCAGTTGAATTTGAAGGACCTTAAGAAGATCTGACAGGTGAAGCTTCACCTGAGCACTGGGGTCCCAGTGTAACTACCCCCTCAGGGCTTCATCTGGCTGGTTTCCCAGGATAATAGTGTTGGGGCAGTTGTTAGAAATGTTTTATTTCTCACATTCAGTAGGTATGTAGCAGTTTTAATACAAAGCCCTCTGTCAGAGGTTCCTCAGCACAAATGAAAACAAAACTGTGTGGTCACCTTTCAGGAGCCGTGTGCATGGGAGACCTGTTGCTCACCTGTCCCAGGGATGTGAGGGTGTTTCTCCCTGTGTGGGTCTGAACTTGGTGTGGCAGCTCTGATTCCATCACTACATGTAACTTCCAGATCACTTTGTGCTGCATTTCTTTATTTTTTATTTTTTTTTCTCTCACCTTTGGGAATATCTTGATTCTTTTGACTCTTGGCACAGGATGGGAAACTTCTGCGAATCTTCACAACTGTTTCGCACTAAGCTCTTGCTACTGTTTTTATCACACCTAACTCCTAATATACATCAGGAGTAGCACAGTGGAGTTGGCAGAGGCATACTCATAGTGTCAGAAAAGGGAATTTCTCTCTTCCTTCAGTATTTCTATGCTTGACTGCAAGTAGTATGTATCCTATAGGATCTGTGTATCCTATACATGCTGTGTGGGTTTTACTAGGGGAGAATAACATAAAACTGAGCAGTTTCTCTGACCCAAGTGAATTATCAGTTCTTTCAAACTTTCCCCTCAAACAGGAAACAAAGATTGCAAAGATTCCAAACACTTATTTTTTTACTAAGTTTCTTTTGCTGATCCCCAGACAGTGAGATCTGCTTCCAGCAGGAAAATGGACAGCAGGAGACAGACTGAACACTGAAGATATCAGACAGTAGGAGACAAGTAAAGCCACCAAGGGGAGAAAGTCAGAAGTAGCATCAGAGCCAGGCTGAGGGCTAGCCTTATTGCCTAATCCATGCTCGTTCCCTCAGGGGATGTCTCTTGAGATAAGGAGCTCATACTTCATTTCACAGTCCTGCTGAGGCTGTTCTTTGGTTCTTCCTTACCTAGACAAGCTGACTGTAGCTACTGAATCTGCTATTCTGCATCCTCTTTTGAGAGGAGGACAGTATTTGAGGCCCTCCATGTAGGGTAAGGGGCAAGTCTGTGGTATATGTTGTGCACACATACAGGTTTGACAGTGATTTACTCTACCTTCCTTGTTTGTACTCATTTCAGCTGTTATAAAGAAGAATCTCCAGTATCCTCTGCTGTTCTTTAACAACTCAACCAGACCTAGTGTCAACAAGGAAGCAGCTAATCAAAGGTTGCTAGCATAAATGATCAGATCCAAGATAACACAATTAATGCACATGCCTCCGCAAGTGCCCCTTGTCCACTCTGTTTGTCTTTCCTTGGTTTTGCATTAACCTGGCACTGCCATCCTCCTTCTCTATGGGCTGATGGTCACAACTCTGTCATTTTATGAGACTGCATGCATAGAAGTATCTGGGTACATCGTTTTCTCTACTTGCTCTTGTCTTCTGCATCTGGCTCTGGGGCCCCCAATGTATGAGGTACATGGATTTGTTTGTTGGAGTGAGTCCAGAGGAGGGCCACAAAGATGACCAGAGGGCTCAAGCACCTCTCCTATGAAGGCAGGCTGAGACCGTTGGGGAGTTCAGCCTGGAGAAGAGAAGGCTCTAGGGAGACTTTATAGTGGCCTTCCAGTACATAAAGGGGGCCTACAGGAAGGGTGGGGAAGGAGTCTTGATCAGGGAGTGTAGCAATAGGATGAGGCGTAATGGTTTTAAACTGAAAGAGGGGAGATTTAGATTAGATATAAGGAAGGAATTCTTTACTGTGAGAGTGGTGAGGCACTGGAACAGGTCGCCCGGAGAAGCTGTGGATGCCCCATCCCTGGAGGTATTCAAGGCCAGGCTGGATGGGTCTTTGAGCAACCTGGTCTAGTGGGAGGTGTTCCTGCCCATGGCTGGGGGGTTGGAAGCAGATGATCTTTAAGGTCCCTTCCAACTCTAACCATTCTATGATTCTATGATTTGCCAGAGCTGTGAATTGGCTTTTTTTAGGGACAGCCTGCAGAGGCTGTGTCCCCAGTGGGAAAACTTAGTTAAATAGTCCAAGAAGGTTTGTTCCTTTTATGCTTAGGTGGGTTTGACTGCGGTGGTACATGGCAGGATGCAGCATTCTCCTCTATCATTCCAGGTTGAATCCTGATTTTTTTTTTAATTATTCTGTCACTCAGTGATTGCTCAATGAGTGCTAGGATTACAAGACCAGGACTGTGGAGCCAAGACACAATCATTGATTGTAGTGGGGGCTCAGCCAGCAGGGTTATGAAGGCGGAGCAGAAGCTGAACATTTGCTGCAATACCTGGTCTCTCTGTGTCAGAGGGAAGGATGACCATCATTCTTACCTGTCCTCAGGCCCTGCAAGCTCTGTAGTGAGAGGGGGATAACAGTTGGATGAGAATGTAAAAGCAGGGGCTTTTGTGTTTAAATGTATGCGTTCAAGATCTTGTGTCCTTCTGCGCAGACAAGGATTGTCCCTAATCTTTGAACTTGTTGGCACATTTTAGCTGTAGGCTGTGTGCCAGTGGGCTGTTACTTTCCTAGTGTATTTGAGGTTACACTGAGCAGGCAAATCTGATCACAGAATTTCTTTGCTTAAAGAGAAGTGAGCGAAATGAGAGACAAGTACAGAATGCAGCACCCAAAGGTTATTTTATAGGAAAATACCATAGAAAAGTAAAATAATATTGGTTCTGTCTTCTCATCTTCTGATTTTTCACTTTCTTTTTTGTGTTTACTTCTCTTCTGCTTATATCCTTCACTGCAGCCTTTCACATGCAAAATGTGTTTTGGCAGTAGGCTAGAGACTCCAATTCAACATTAGTCTCAGTCTAGCAAGACCCCTGCTTGGACTGCTGGGCTGTTTAAAGTTGAGTCTGCAAAAGTGGGTGTCTGGGGATTGGGCTGTACAAGACGTGCAAGGAGAAGCATCACGGGTGGATGCTCTCATCAGTTTTTTTGACAGAAGAGAGATGCCAAGCAATCAAAACCTTTTTACACCATGACTAGTAATAAATCAAGGCTCTGATATTTTAAGCAGTAGGTTGAACAACAGTCATAAAGGAAGAATAGGAGTTATGCCAGCCATGCTGGTTATTCATTATCTTCTCCATCAGTTTAGCCAGTCTCAGGTATTCAAGTTGTTCTTTCCCTCCTTTTATTTTTTTAGTAAGCATTACTTTATTTTCTAGGGACCACTGAAACAAGAATAGGGAATGAACATAATGATGACAAATGGTTGCTTTGGCCTTCTCTGGGAAGACTGTGATAACCTAGGTCTGGTCTTTGTGTGTTCCTTCTGCCTTGCAGTAGGAGTTCACTGAGGTGGCCCTGGACTGGCAGACCTCCAAATTGGCGTGTGTCTGACATTGTTTATTGAGAACACTCTGTGCAGACCCAGGCATGCTCCTC
The DNA here is from genome assembly GCF_964106895.1 of Numenius arquata. Lineage (NCBI taxonomy): Eukaryota > Metazoa > Chordata > Aves > Charadriiformes > Scolopacidae > Numenius > Numenius arquata. The sequence continues at coordinate 13,320,434 of NC_133584.1, forward strand.
TCCTTGGCATCAGGGGGAAGAAAACAAAAGGCCTGGTCCCAAGTTTGTTGGCTTTATCAGCACGCATCATGGTTGCCTTCTCTATCCTGAAAAAGCTGTTGCAACCCCAAGATCAAATCATTGGTATGATCTGGCAAATCTCTCTTCAGTTGTCAATGATAGACAACTGGCTTGCTTGGAGCTGATGAGTAATGCTTCCCTGCTGCAAGCTGGTTATGATCATAGAGGAACAGCTGAATATCAATAAATTAATGTATTATTGTCACTTGGTCTACCTCCTTGTTCAGTTTAAGCATAGCTTTGGTGGAAAACTGATTTTGCCATGGTGTCTGTCTGTGGGCAGCTTGGTCTCCTCCATGAGCAAATTTGCAATTGATGGTTCCGTTTTCCCTCTTGGACTTCAAAGCTGAGGAAAGCTTTCTTAAAGCCTCAGCAGAACCGTTTTCCATCAGAAAATATAGTTCCCAAAAATGAAAATACCTTAAGAAATACTACTTATTTTGAGGAGATTTCCACTTCAGGCAGAAAATGCATCCCAAATATGTTCTACTTCAAATTCTTTGATATAAAACTTCTTAATTTTTCTTGTCCAGTGTTTTTTCAAAACAAAAATGAAGGCTATAATGTCAGCGCTCAACAAAATGGAATTGCCAGTTTTCCACTTTAGGGAGCATCAGTTAAACTGTAGTTGTAAAGATTGTCATTATCAGACTTCTTAGGTTGATATAAGAGATGAACTACAGAATTAAGCAATCTCTTACAGCTGATTCTTTAATCAGATTTCAAGTTAGGATGTAAAACTGCTTTTCATCAGCCTGATCACAACTCTACATTTCTGAGTAAAGAGACAGAGTTAGTTTTTCAGCTCTTGCCTGGTCATGTAACTGTGAGGGTGGGAGTGACTAATGGTGATATTGTTGGAATAGCTATTTGCTAATATTAATAACAGCTTGATTCTATTAATAAGTGTAATGAATTAAAGGTGGTATGTGAAATGCTGGTTGTGACCTGTCTCCGTCTCACTTCATACCATGCTAAGGAAAACTTACCACCTCTGCTGCAGCAGCAATCTGAGCACTGTCTCCTTAAGAGCAGCTCTGGGAAGGATGGACATTTGTGTCCAAAGCAGTGCTTATGACCCTGCAGCTGAGCCCCAGTGCTGAGCTGTTTCTATCCTTAGGCTTTCATTTGGAGTTTCTTCTCTGAAATGCAATGGTGTAAGTTCATGATGGACTTAGCCTAATTTGCAGAAGGCAACTATGGATTTAACACCCTGAGAAGACTTCCGCTCCAGAGCAAAAGCCCAGCATGTGGTCTGGGCCAAATGACATTCCACATTGGTGTGAACTTTGCTGCTAGAAACAGTGTGAGAGGAGAGGCTTCCACTTTGGACAGGCTTTTTCCAGTGTTGGACCTATTGGTTGGGTGACCAACTGGGAAGTATTAAGTGGAATCTAGGCAGCTGGTGCTTCTGATCTGTGTTAATGGGGGGTAGCAAGAGACAAACAATTATTCCATTCATATTAAACATTAAACGTGAAAGAATTGCATTAAAATGCCCTAGGAGAAAGGAATTAATTGAGTCTTTTTGATCTGTGAGTATTTCTTCTAGAAGATTTGACCCTGACATGTGTCTGACTTGGTGCACCCAGTTATATTTTAAACAACAGTAGGGATTGACTTATGCTTTTGAAAGGGGATGAATGCACAGCTGGGATTTATACAGAAACCACCACAAGTGTCTGTCCTTTGAGATGCCTAGGGGAAAGGTTAGAACGGATAGCTACAATTTCTGAATTCTGTTCCCAGATGTATTTGGACAGAAGTAAGAAAGTGTGAGGTTTTAGGGAAAAACCCATAACCCTATATTTTAAGGGGGAAAGGGAAGTGATGGATCATGTTCTAGGTAATGAGGACTAGTCCAGGGCAGGTAAGTGCTGACTCATTTTACCTGCAGTTAGTGCATGAAGAGATGGCTGATCAAGTGTGGACTTCAAATCAATGAAATACTGAAAATCTGAGGTAGGAAAAGACCTACAGAGGTTTTCTGGTCCAACTTCCACCTCAAAGCAGGGGTAACTTCAAAGTTGGCTTGGATTGCTCAGGGCCTTGTCCAGCCATCTTCTGACTATCTCCAAGGGTGGACAACACCTACCCAAGTCCTTGCTGCAGCGTGTGCTTTTATTGTGAGGAATTTTGTTGTTATCTAGAAATATATGTATCCTTAGTTATCTCTGCTTAACATAAAAATAATCGAAAGAAAGGCCAACATAAATATTTCTGAGGTTTTCTTAAAAGGGACTGGAAACCACTCAAGAGAGGAAAGAAGACTGAGTGAATGCTGGTGCTCAGGAGATACACTTTAGCTTCAGGGCAAATAACAACTGAAGGGAAAGATGTTCATCCCTGTAGCTAGACCAAAAATAGCTTAAGAAATCAAGAAAGCCAAAGTAAAACAATCATCAAATGCTTGTCACCATTCAGTGTCCATTTTCCTCCATGAGCATTACTTACCTCCTTGCTTCCCTGTCTCTTGGTTTCCTGTTGCCTCTGAGTGAGAGAGGAGAGATCTTGGGTAAGCACTACAATTCCCTTTTCCACTTCAGGGCCTGCCAGGGAAGGCAATGGGCTTCCAGCTGCCTCGGACAAGCATGGTTTGCCGATCCTATGGGCTAGTGTCCAGTACATTTGCTTTGTTCGTTGTAGCCTCTGTTGGGATGCGAAGAGAGTGCCAGCCACGGATTTCATTAATTCACCATCAGTAGGTCTGAATTCATTGCCACTAATACAATGCCTTTTTGTACGTACTGTGCCAGAGGTATTTTTTTTTGACACCATGTGTGACCTCCTGTTATTTCCCAACAAATGTTGGCAAGCATAACACAGCCGGCAGAGCAAAACAGCACAGTGTGTCATAAACTGCTGAGTGCATCCATGCTGAAATGAACAGCCAATTCCAGAGTGAGCTGAAAATTAAATCAATAAGGAAGAAATACATACAAGTATTGCTCCCCTTTACTCCAGCTTTGACTGCTGCTTTCCTTTGTGCATTTTCTCTCTCCTGACTTGGACTCAGGCAACAGCCAGAACAAGGTTATATTTTTATTTCTGCTCTATCCTTCTAAAACTTCCCCAAACTGCTGTAAAAGAGGTGTGTCTGAACTATTCCCAACCAACTTCACAATTAATTCCTTCCTCCAAGCTGATGTTCATCCTTTGCCTTTTGCTTTTTACAGGAGGGTTTGACCTGTTCAAATAATATATTACAAATAATGATTATAGTAAATGTTGTTTCCATTGCTAGATAACCCACTCTTCTCACTTTCCATTTTCTCTGGGGTTCTGTGCCTCTCCTCCCTGTTGCTGTGTGTGTGTGTATTGCCGTGGAAGAGGAGAGCAGGGCAAAGTGCTGCAGTTACTCACAGGCAGCCTGAGCTTTTCTAGTGACAGAAGTAGTTGTGAAGGTTTTAATTGTTCAGATGCAGGATGGAAGACTGTGTAGTGTTGCAGAGCATGACTGTTAGGGTTACTGGGTTTGCTTCTTTATTTATAAATCACCTGCATCGTGTGCTAAAGAGAAGCTGTGCCATTCTAGGAACTCCTGCCCCAGCCAACCCCAGCCTCTCTGTTCATCTCTCCCCTCTGCTCAAACCTCACAAGAAAGTCACTGCTGTCAGGGCTCTGGCTGCTGTGACTCACGCTCAGCCCTAAAGGTTTCCAGCTCAGGATGGTTAACAGTGTTCAGCCCTGTCCCTCAGGGTGGCTAACACACAAGCACATTTGGGCTCTTGTCTTCTGGCAGGATTTCATTTAGTAGCTGGTAGCTATGGTGCAATTTGACCTGTCTTAGGATGACCATGGTAGAAGGCAAGTGCTCGTGGAGCACATTCATGCTGGGACACCCTCTGCACTCTGTCAGTCATGCATATATTTTTGTGTGCTCATTACAGTGCGCTGGACTTGAGTCTGGAGACATTTTCCCCTGCCAACATGCCTTTCAAGAGGGCAAGGCAACAAGAAATAGCTTCAATACAACCATCCTGCAAGCTTGGTTCTGCAGAGAATTGTCATTTTTTTGGCACCAAGGAGAGCATTTTAAGCTGATGAGAAAATGCAATAGGCTGATTTACTTGGATGCTTCAGTGTTTCTTTGACTTTAGCCAGGGGAGGCCATAAGGGAGGGTAGAGAAAACCAAAATATAATGCTGCACAAGGCTTGTTTGTATGCACTGGGGCTTGCAGGCACTTGCTAAACTTGTACCTGCACATGGGCCAAGTGGAAAAGGAGAGCAGGCAAACGGAATTTTCTTTCTAATCAGCCCTTGCAGAGGCAGATTAACTTCCACTGTCAGCAGCCCCAAGTGAGGCCATGCAGCTTGAAAAAATGTTTGAGAAAAGTGTGTGTGGGGGTTATGCCTGCCTTCTCTGCAGTCATGCTATCTTGTAGAAGATTTTGACTGTTCCTGACCCTGTGTCTGCACCCTCCTCTTCCTCCCCATGGGTGCAGGTCTGTAGAACTAGGGCCCACCAGGTGGCACTGGTGAGATGAAGTAGCCTGCAAAAAGGGAGGATAAACCTCAAGCCATAAAAGGATGGAAATAAACCCATTTCTCTAATTATTTTTTTTTTTTTAAGCCTTGCTTTCCTCTCTGCTAAAGTGCCCATTCCAGAGCCAAGCAAAGGGTAAGCAAAGGCCCTGAGTAAGGTGCCAAGGGGCAATGATATGTCGGTTGTGGGGTTGGACACGTTTTTCTGATTAGGAGCATCCTACTCTATTTTCTGAAGACGGCTGGTCCGTCGGCTCCTTGGTATCCCTTTCAAAAATGCAGCAGGACTCTGTAAGCTACTGGGGTGATGGAAGAGGGTGGCACAGGCAGAAACAAGGATGTGAGAATAAACAAGTCCTGACAGAGAACACTAGCCAGTAGTACTATTAGGTATCTCTTAGAAATGGGGAAGTGTGACCCATCATATTAGCCCCAGGGTGGGAACCAAGACTTGTACATCAGAAAGCCACAGAGAGGGTACTGCAGGGTCCATTCACTGGAGAATGGTGACAGTGACTCAGTCGCTAGTGGTTATTGCTAAAGCTGAGCATGAGCCCATGCATTTGCCTTTGTTATTCTTATAGGAAAAGCCATGTCTTTGGAGGTTTTGACTTTCAATTTGCAGTGCACGTAGGGAATGAGATGCAACAAAACCTGTGTCCCTGTTGTGATGTGGAGCCCTGTGTTACAACTCTGGAGTATCAGCACACAGAATGGCTGCTCCTGTGGCAGCTCCCAGACCTTTTTTACAGCACAGAAACCTGGATCACAAGGATTGACTGCTCTTGTGTTTCATCATGCTGTGGCCTCTAATTAAGCTCAGACCCATCTAATTGCCTATTCCAGAAAATGAATGAGACTAGAACTTACTGTCCACTTATTTTCTCTGGTGCCTGCGTCATTAGTGTCCAGGGGCTCAAACTCAATAGCACCTACTCTCCCAGCTCTCTTGTGTGTTCTGGTCACATCTTCTGGAGAACCAGTCCAAAGGTTGGGTGCTGGTAGCTTTCCCTTTCTGGCTGATACAGCAAAAATGTCTGGAAGTGCTCCTGGTTTCTGCAGTTGTGGTATTCTGCTAGTCTTCCCCCTATGAATTTTGAATTAAATTAGGACTTGCCTTACAGGAAATTTTAGATAATGTCCGCCTGTATTCGCAGTTTATTCAGTTCTTTGGGTGTAGCCCAGTAGTCTGAATAGTCTGTGATTTACTGCCATCAGTGGAATGAAACAATCACTTTCTCTGATTTATATCCTCTATTGTAGTTAAATATTTACACAGTATCAAGATCTTAGTAATTGAATGGCTAACAGATAGGTAGCAAATGTTTATATACCTCTGAAATGGCCACAGAGCCATTGAGGTAATGATACTTCATTTTGATAAAAGGTCTTTTACTAAGAAGAAACTTAAAGCTCGTTCAGTTCCACTTTGTTCTCAGAGGTAGTACTAACTCATGCTGATTTCAGTGGGTTAGTTCAATTTTTACAGGTTGCAAAAATGACCCATTTATTTCAGAAAAATACTTTTGTTGAAATGAAGCAATTGTTGTAGAGGAACATGGCATCTTTCACACAGCAGTATCGCTGCTTGATTCGGGTAAGAAGGCAAGAAAAAGCACCAGGCTAATATCAATCTTTGAAGGAAACTGAAGCTGGCAGGTTTAAACAATACCTACCAGTATTAAATCAGGACTTCTCCATTCACTTTCAGAAAGGTATCATTAAATATTTCATGGCCCATAGGTAATCAAAATTAGCCCTGTTTCCTGAAGCAAAAAGGATCCCGTCATTCCTACTTGTTCTGTTTAATTCATGTCCAAATGAGGTAACTGGAATTCAAAGTAGGTGCAGCAGTTATAACTGAGCGTGAATACTGCTGAGCTGAATTCTTGTTTTACAGTAATATTCAGAGCTTGTAACTGAGCTGACTTGGGTTACACTATTGATAGGTGAGGATTTTGTATAGGCCTGCCCAAGAATGCGTATTTCTTAGAAAGAGGAGTTACTTGTGTCTTGGAACTGTGTAGTTTTTTACTCAAAAGATGTGTCAACTTAAAACCCAAATCTGCATAGAAGTTTCTATATACATAGATTTTCCCTTTTTTCCTTTTTTTTTTTTACCATTGTTTGAAATTGTCAGATAATTTTGTGCTGCTGGATTTCAAATGGGACTACATGGATGAAGAATACGCGAGCAGTGGCAAGGCAGTTATTATCTTCTGTCTCTTCATTACTGAAAGTCATTTTAGCAGCTGTCTGTCATGTAATTCCAGAGTGAATGTTAGGAAAAAAGCAGAGGAAACACTATATATGTTTCAGGTCCCACTTGTGGTGTAACTTGGAAAAGCCTTTTAGAAAAGAGGGAGGCTATTTGGGATCCTAACTGGTAAAAATGAGAACAGAATTCACTACAGAGTGGTTAAGACTTTGAGTACAATTTCCAATATAATGGAGCTCATATTCCTCTCTGGATAGTCTACATAATCCTATAACATAAACAGAGTAATGATTATTTTAATTCTCTAGTAACAAATGTTTCTGTTGTATTGAACTTAATACTTGGAGCTTGATACTCAATAAAACATGCAATGTTTCAGAGTTCACAAAGAATACTACTTCTCACAGGGATTTTCTAGTTTCTATGTCCTAGCTGGGAGGCAGTTGATAATGTCTTCTTTCCGCATCTGGAATAAACTGCAGTTCATAACACTGGTAAGGGGAGCTTTCCAGTTGATACTTTCTCTACATGCAGTGATATGTAGTAGGATACTTGGACATGCATGTAACCTCTGGAATGAGCCTGCCTGTTACCCAGGTACCTCACAGCTTGGGCAGAGGAGCCCAGAAATGTTTGTACCTGTAAACTGTGTCAGTGGACACAGTATTTCTCCCCGGTTCCTTAACCCTAGTCATGTCATCAGGCAGACTTTACCTCAAGATTAAAGAAAGGTCATTCTTCTAACCAAAGGCCATCACATGTGAGAGGGTCCTTTGAGCACTGGTAGCTGCTGGTAACTGGTCAGGGGTGTCCCTCCCACCTTAGCTCGTGTGGATTGCTCAACGCCTGGGTCTGATATTGCGAGATCTCTCTCTGGTGCGGGACGTTTGCGAGAGCATCGGGGCGAGCAAGCACCTCGGCACCCCAACGGCGCGGAGGAGCCGGGGCCCGGAGGCGGCGGGAGCTGCGGCGCGGCCGTTTCAGCACCCTGGCCAGAGCCTGAGGGGCGCGGGTGCCCGGGCCGGTGCTCGGCGGGGGCTCGGGGAACACGGCTCCTCGGGCTGGCTCCTCGCCTTTGGAATGGAACACCCTCGGCTGAAGCCCACAACTCCGAAAGCTTGGGGCCTCAGCCACACGAGTGGGAATCAGTAGCCCTCAGTTGCACATCTGGGTGTGCAGCTGCACACCTGAGGCTTTGGTGGCACATCTCGGACGCTGGCTGCACATGTGGGCTCCCAAGTGTGCTGCTAGATTCTTGATCTGCACAGCTGGAGGCTAGGATTCCTGGCCTGCCCTTCAGCTCATCTAATGACACATTTTGTGTCCCTGAAAGTGCCGTGTAGCTCCTACACTCCCAATTTCTGACCTGTTTTGTGATCATTAACAGGGAATAATGGGGTAGTGGAAGATGTTATACGTGCAACCATTGTTTAGTAAATGAATATTTAGAGAGTGTTCTTTTACTAATAACAGCTTCTGAGATAGTTGTTGGGAGTTTCAGCTAACTATGCCAGTATTAGTGCTACAGTTTGTGAGTGGGATTTTTTAATAAATCAGCGAAAACGGGGAGCTCAGACCTCCCAGATCTTCATGCCCCTACTGATTTTTATAATCTGTTGTTTGTGCACTGTTGTTATACTGATTTCCTTGGGCTGCACTGCATCTAAATATTTAGCCTTGAAATAATTCAATGATGCACAACTAATGAAGCAGAGGAATGACTGGAGAGATGGCATTTTAGGTGAATCACAGCTCATTCCACAAATTATTTATAGACTGCTCTCTCTTTATGACAGGATGTCAGCTACTTGGCAATAAGCCAGAGCATTTGTGAATCATCTAATAGACTTATTGTGGCTTCTAGAGGAGGGCAAAAGAGATTAAGGAAGGCTCACTTTGTATCTTTTCATAAGCAATAAACAAACTCACATTCCAATGAAAAATAGATCTCTCTGGTCCCAGCTGGTGCACGGTTACTTAGAAACCTGCCCATGATCAGAAAGGAAAGTTAATAAGTAACACAGCTTTACTTTTGGTGTCAAGTATAGCTGACTAAATAGAGGTTTCAATTATTTACTCATGCTTTTCTCTCTCATCTTTAGTCTCTTTATATGACATCTCAGTGCCATTTTACAATTCTTCATTTCACAGTCAAAATAGGAGTACCCAAGAGTACTATGATGAATCAGGTTGCCCTGGATCAAGATGTTCAGCTGCCTGAGAAAGAAGGTATGACTCTATTAAATTAGAGAGCCTGATGGGGGGGGGGGGGGGCGCAGGGAAGAGAGAGAGAGAGAAAGCAAGCACAACACTTCCCTCTGTCCTAGTAATTTTGTAGCATAGAATCTACTTCTGGGTCAAAACAATAATAGATCACTGCAATATGCTGTGCTAATCCCAGACTGGAATGGGCATACCTACGGCTGTTACGTCTTTATCTCTGGTATATTATGATCACAAATTACACCTCCTTGTGTAGTCACTTATGCTTGTAGGGAATGAAGATCACTTTCAGTCCTCTAGAGAGGTGTGTAGGTGCCGGGAGTGGTGCTGTGCAGTGTGAGCATCAGCTGCATTGTTTAATAGATGCTGAAGCAGGCAGAAAGAATTGCATCAATTAGATGTTAAGTTTTATTAGACATAACTTAGTGACACTGGTATCATTGACATTTACACATAATCGTGGCCTTTTTCAATCACAAAAATCATGACCTTCAATGTATTAAGTGTTAAATTAAGTTCCATTTCTATTAGAATACCTTTCTAAAAACATGGATTGTTTTAAAGTGTGCAGTTGCACGTTACATTCACATAACAAAGCAAACGCTCTTCAAATAAAAAAATAAAACAAATGTTAATACAAAGTGGCTATTTACACTACAGTGATCAGCAGCATTATTAACACAGAGACCTTTGCTCACGCAGTTGTCTAAACCAGAGTGCATGTGCAGGTCAGGAGCACCCATCAGCTGACAGGAACAGCACCATGGGGCCCTCTGCCCAAATGAGCTCCAGTAAGCCAGGCTCAGACAGAAATCCCTGCCACAGGACTCAACATTTTCATGCTGAGTAAAATTTGGGAACCCACAGGAAAAGAAGGGGAATCATTCAGGTAATTTATTCATTGAGCTATTCACTTACATCTATAATTTATTTGCAGTGAGACAAGGGGCCAGTCACCCCTTTATAAAAGGCTGGAAAAGGTTCAAGCATCAGTTTGTTCCTACTGAAACCCTACTTTGACATTGTACCAAAGATCTGACACTTTTGTTCTGGCTCTCTGCAGGAGAAGTTCTCACATGCAGTGATGCAAAAATGTGGAAAGGAAATGTCAAACAAGTGGAAAGCTTTTTCTCTGTCTTTAGAGAAAAGAAAACCCACCTGATTTATTATTTGCTGACAGGACAAATATACTTATTACTGCTGCTGATTCTCTAGCACTGAAATACATAAGTAAAAGCATTTAATAGTATTAGAAAACAATGATCTTTCCCTACTTATGTTTTACAGATGCTTGGAAAGATGTGGCATCAACAGTTGCATTGGTTGTAATCCTCTGGTCACATTGTCTGTTCCCTGTATGTTATTCATCCCTCCCACCACACATACCAGGGTCTCCCCATCACGTACTCATGTTAAGGTCAGGCATTTTCTAAACTACCACGTGCATGAATAAAAACTCCAGTGACGGGAGTATTTTCTTCAGTGCTACCTTATATACTAGGGCAAGAGGAGACTAATAGAAAAGAAATGCCTTGAGAAAGAAATGAGTTGATTGTAGGACAGGACTTTTCTTCTGCTTTCACTGAAAAGCAGAAAAGTGCTACAGAAACAGTGGTCTTGTCTGACCAATCTTCATCAGCTAGTCGTGTTTTTACTGAACTACAACAATACTGCAAAACAAATACTTGTATTTATTCCATGTGGATTGTTTGGTTTGGGTGGTGTGTTAAATCCAGTGCAATAATGCCTACAATCAATGCTTTCAAATTGCCTGGAAGCATGCCCCATCGCTGACTCAAAAGTAACTACCTAGAAATACGGAGTTTGTTTATTTAAAAGTATTTTGGGAAATCACTACTGCTCCTGATGGAGAATCCCAAATACTAAGGCACAAGAGGCTATTTAGGAGATATTTTTATCCTCTAAAAATAAAGGAATATCCAGTTTTCTACAGGAAAATAAGCCACTGGAAGGAAGTCCTCAATTATGCTTATTTTTACTTAAGTACTTCCTTAATCTCACTGGGACCGTTCTGAAAGCGAGAATAACCAAATCGCTCTATTTCCAGTACCTGGGCATCAAACTACTGTAAAGCAGAAAACAAAGGTAACACAAAACATTACTGGTGAGCTTACTTCACGTCAGTTGACTTCATATCATTAGTAGTGTTACTAAAAGTTCTGTGCAGTGCGAGAGCACCTTCTTGCCAGAGATTTTTAAAGCATTCTCAAGGTAGTGATGATCATAGCTTCAGCCTACCACTGCCTGACAGAGAAATGGAGAGGCAAGAGCTGGTGCTGAAGGTTGTGGTTCCCAAAGACTCACTCTAACCCCTAAGGGATAATGCCTCCCAAACCAGGAGAAACATTTCCCATAGCAAGCATGGGGTTAAGGGAGGAGGAGGAAGCAGCCCTGACTCTGGGTTGATGTTGATTGCAGATAAATCTCTGTGTGCTCTCAGAGGTCAGGATAAAGAGGTCAAGAAGTTGTTCCCTAGAAAGAAAATCTCCAGTTTCACAAGTGCAACTCTTGATGTTGCAAAAAAGCCTCACTGAAGCCAAGAAAGAGCTTATGAAGCCAGGAGTGGCTCCCTTTTACAAAGGCTTCTGACATCAGGCAGGTAAACATGGAAGAAAATCCATCAAAAGACTAGTGGGATGCTGCAGGCAAGGGGAATGCCTCCTTTGCAGAAGAAAGAAGTGCTCTGAGTGTACATTACCCACAGATGAGAAAAATTCTGCCACTAATACACTCTGCCAGGGCCTTGTCTGATGATGGCAGTGTCATTGCAGCACCTCCAATTCTAGTTCCTGTTCCAGGGCTCAAACTCTTTAAACTTGTTTTATCTGACAGATAAAATATCTTTAAAACACAGTGTAGTAAACACATTAGTCTCTTAATGACAGCAGAATAAAATCCCCTGAAATTGCTGAATCACTTGTAATTAAGTAGTCTCCAGGCAATAGAAGTAAATCCTGTTTATTTTGAGGCAGAACATGACAGCACCATGTGACTGCAGGTAGGCCAGCCTAGGGTAGCACGTTAACAAATACCCATGTTGCCTTCATCCAAGGCAATCTGTGTATCCAAAAGAGATATAAATCGCTTAGATGTTGCTGATCCTCAGCCTTCAACCTGTGCCTCCTTTGTCATCTGTGGATGTCCATGACAGAGGTGCTATTTCCAAACTGTATTCCCAAAATGCTTTCCAGCTTGGTGCATGTGGGAGTGATCATCAAAGCTGAAAGAACTGCAGCCTGGAAACTACCAGTTAACAAGGAATAGCTGATAATAGAAAAACCATGAAGCGAGTGAAAGCAGGTATCTCAACACAGGCACAAGAGAAGTCGATCCAATGTGTACATCTGGCCTGGGGTAGATAATTGTCCAAGTGCAATCTGGAGCCACAGCTGTGAAAATCTGGGAGAGAATAAGAAGTGGGTAGGTGACAGAATAACATTCCACAGAGCCCAGAAGGGCTCATTTTTGATGCCTGAGCCTGTCTCAAGCACAAGATGAAATGTCTGTCACCTATATCCCCTATGGCTGACCCTTGACTTAGGTGCATTATTCAGCCTGCTTGGGCACCCAGGTGAATCTCCATCCTCCATCATCATCCCTCCGCACAAAGGCTTGTCCTTGGTGGAAGGTGTGCGTTCTCACGTTGCGGTGAGGACTTAGAGACGTTGTGAATGCCACTTCTGTTTTGTTGGGTGACAAATTGCCAGTCAAATAGGGCAGCCCATAGGCTGGGAGGGAGGAAACGCTTGGCATTGATGAGGAGACACATGGTGCTGGAGAAATCTGAGGAAAGAAGGGAGAGTCCTTGTTGCATGGATGGGTATTGCTGTTAGCTGGAGGCACAGGGCTGCAGCTATAGGCTGCTGCTGCTCCTTCACGCTGGTCATAGTCTATTGCTTCACCAGGGCTCAGGCAGTATGTGTTTTTTCCAAGGTCTGAGGACAGGGCACTGTAGTTAGCTGAAGTTTCATCAATTGTGTTGACATCTTTTAATCCTAAAGTCTTCAAGACCCAGCTGTCCACACCAGGGCTGGCTTGCTCTTCACAGGCAGTGAATTCATTAAAGAGGTTCCTTCTAGCTTTGGAAGCATGAGGAGTTTCTTGAGGAAAAAAACAGTGGTCCTCTTTTAATCTCCTCTTGGTGCTTTTGAGAATAGCACAGGTTTTTTGGCTGTGGCAGGATAGGAGTTTCTATTAAAAAAAAAAAAAAAAGGTGAAGAGAGAAGATTAAAATCTGAATTTCTAGTTACCTGGAAGCAACGTGTTTCTGATCTCAGATTTTAGATGGGTAAGATTGTTACTACTGTCCTTATAAAAAATACTTTTTCTTCCGCTATGTGCTTAAACATACGGATGTGACTAACTATTTTGTGTCTTTATAGTGCCTGCAACAACACAGTCCCTGAAAGAGAAGAATTTGACAATGTCAATAAGGCCTGTGCTTTGATCGCATTCTCACTCAGCACGGCGTGAAATGAGAGCTCCCTCCTGGCTGTACAGCACTCCTCTCTGCTGGTGCTGCCAGCAGCATTTGGCAGGTGAGTGGGGTATGGAGGGGAGTGTGGCAGCCTGACAAAGCGGGAGGATACGAAGGTAAGTCATATGGGGACAGGTGTGATCCTGGCCAGGGAGTCCTCAGAGCAGCCGACTGAACAGCTTTGAGCTCATTAATCCACCTCAGTTGCCATTATCCCAGGACAAGGGCCCTTCAGGCATCCAGGGATGCTCAAAAAAAGGCAGGAATAACAAGGAAGCTCCCCACCATGTCATGAATTCACAGCTCAGCCACCTCCCATGGCGATTTCACACTGGACTCTCCTCCATGTGACACAGAATGGTGGCCATGTCTCCCTGCTGTGCCCACTGAAGGAGATCATCTACTGTCAGGAGCCAGGTCTTAGCATAGGAGGGGGGACCTGCCACACCGTCAACTCGGAACAGGAAGTAAAAGGGAAGTCCACTATTTTTTGCAGGCCTTTTAATCTCATGTCCAACCCACAGGGCTGAGCAAGTAATTAACAGTTTTGTTTCATGGGCAAGTCCACAATAGTAAAAAATGTCTTTAAGTTGACAAGAAACAATCACCTTTACTTTCTTTTGGAAGAGAGACAGGGAATCAAAATATTTAATTAAAAAACCCTTCACGTTTAGTTTAATAGCATGTTTCATCAAAACTGAAGTCTTCAATTTTGTATTTCACCTTTACAAAACAACATAGCTTTTTAATTAATAAACATGAAAAAAATAGAAGATAAGTATTCTAATATATAAATGAATAAAATGCACCATTGGAAGATGACAAAACATAAAACAGAAAGCACCCAAAACATAAAGGATAAATAAGAATAAATTCTTATCAAAAGGGATAATTGACAAAACAGTCAGGAAATATATGTTCAGATGTGAACTCACTGTAAAAAAGCTTTATATGGAATAATTTTACCTTGCTTACAAACTTAACTTATTTATAGATAACTTATAAACTAAACTTAATCATGCTATGGACTATACTGTCTCCACAGTCAGAATCTGATAGGACGTCATTCCTGGTGGAAACCGTCACCTTAGACCTATGACCAGCAATTTGGCAGCTCTGTGAAGTTAAATAGATCTCACACTGCAGGTTGTCTACACTCTTAGACTTTCCACATATTTTAACGGCATGTACCTATTCAAACCATTTCTTCTGCACACGTCTATACAACAGGTTTGAACACAATACCTTGGCTTTTTCTTCTAAACATTTAATCAGGGCAGAATTCAGGTATTGTCGGAGGTTATTATTTTCTTCATGTAACCTAGCAAGTTCCTCTTCCTTCTGAAGCAAAGTATCTTGAAGCTGTGGAATAGAGATATTGATGAATAGATGTTGACTCTGTAACTTAATAGCAATCGCCCTATGGTACAGGCTGCTTGGATTTGATGATCTGGGTGTTTGCTTAGTGAACTCAACCCAACCCCTCCAGCCTCTTGTCTCTGTAAAAATAAGTGGCATAAGTATTTAGTTTTCACTTTTGACTTCCTTTATTCTTTAGCAAGTGTTGAGAAGATTACTCTGAAAAAAAAATCTTTAACCATGGAATAATAACAGAAAAGAATTACAGGTAACCCTGTGAACAGCCAGAAACCGTCACGGGCATGACAGCAGCTGCCAGATCTCCTCCTGAGTGGCAGTAAATATCCCTTTGCACCCATCTCATTCCCATTTATACTTGTCTGGTGGGAAAAGGGAGGAGGAGCAGCTGCAGACTAGCAATTTATGCGGGTAGAGTGCAGAAGGAAGATGCAGCTGCCATTCTTTATGATACAGTAGTACCCACTGACCCCTTCAATCCTGGACCCTACTGTGCCAGTCCCAGTATGTATACAGAGCTAAGTCCTCATCCCAAGATTTGAGCAGGTATATTTTGATTTGCAGATGTCTAATACTTTTTCATGGAAAGCATGGGTATTTGCAGAAAGATGTTTGCCTCGATCATAGCTATGGAGACTCCTTTAGGAGGACAAAGGATCTTCTGCTGAGGACCTCTGGCATCCTCTGACCACAGGTTGAAAACCAGTGATTTAAATGTTTGAGATAGAGCCAAAGAAAGAAGTACACCGATGTCTGGAGCTAGGGTTTGATTCTAGGGACCTTGAAGTTAGTAAATGTTTCCATTGACTTCATTGTGTCAAAATATCACTCCAAGGATTTTATCAGAGTGACCTCTCTGGAGTTCCTTCATCTAGTACTGTTCAGAGTTTCTTCTGCCCCTTGATGGGATTTACAAAATAGGAATGAAGAGATAAAATCAAGTAACAAGGAAATGCTTGTTGGTCAAAATGGTTGATCCTCCATGTAAGCAGATAATTCTGGTGGACTCATTTCTCATTAAGTTAATCCTGGTGGACTCAGGAGGGCACACACGATATATCTTCAGTAAACAGCATGAGGCTCTGCCTCATCAGAACCTGGGGGAATCCCTGGTCATGCCCCTGGTCTTCTCTAGCATGAAGGCAGCTAGTGCAACATGCTGTAAGAGGGAGAGATGAATAAGGAACCCTGTAACAGTTGTTCCAGCTTCATGGGACAACACAGGGGAGACAAATACTTCAAGCAAGGAAGAAAAACCACCCATACAAAGCAATTTGCTACCGCTTCCCCCATCCCAGCCAGTGAGAGGGAGACGTGCCAAAAAACAACCCAGAAGGTGTGATACGTGATACAAAGTTCGGGAACGTCAGGGAAAGATACTGAGGTCACTGGGGGGATGCACAGTGCCTTTACCTGCTTGTTTCTGTAGAGCTGGGAGGACAGCTGGTCTCCTTGCCACGCCGCGTCCTGCCCACCGAGCTGCGGGCTGCAGAACTGGCCTGGGGAGGAGCAAACCCGAGGGGTTAGCCCGCTCCCGATTCCTCACCCAGCCCGGCGGGGGACTGCGGCCGGGTCGTTCCCGTCCCCTGTCTTCCCGCTCCCGACGGTGGCGGCGGTGGGAGCGCACTTACCGGGCGGCCGAGGCTCCCGCGGGTCCTGGCCGTGCGGCGGCGGCTCCGCGGCGCAGACGGCAGCCCAAGTCTCCTTGGAAACCCCGGCGGGGGCGGACCAGGGGCAGGCGAAGTCCGGCTCCGGGCACGGCCGGCCGGTGCTCTGCGGAGGGAAGCGGCCGTGGCGATGGGGCGCTCGGAGGATGGTGTGTCCCTCCCCTCCCGGGCTGCGGCGGGACCCGAGGGGTGGCGGTCACAGCCCTCCCCTATCCCCGCCGCATCCCAGCGCTGCGGGCTGCTCCCGGCTCCCCTGGGAAGCGCTCCCCTCCCGCCCCCGTCCCGGCCGGGATGTGCTCAGGTACCTCCCCGGGAGCCCCGGCCACCCCTCCGCCTGCCCCCGGGGGAGCTCCCAGCCTTGACCCGGGTATCCGCTGCCACGCACACAAACCCGCCCGGTGGCACCGCACCGCCCGGCTACCTCCGCTGGGCAGTGCAGCCCCCGCCGCAGCCCCGCGCGGCAGAGGGGCTCCGAGCAGAGGTATGCCAGGAAGGTGGATGTGTTTCCTTGGGAAATACTAGGGTCCTGAGTGGGTTTAAGGTGAAGGGAGGACCCAGGCTGTCCTTGGCCAGTCCGTTCCTCCCACCTTAGGGGTTTGATTCAGCTCTAAAGCTGCACAACGCCAGCAGAGTCACCTCCAGGCTGCTCGCACTCTCTCCTGCCCCTGCAGTTCTGCAGGAGTCCCAGACCGCACAGTTGCAAAGCCTGGGGTTGTCTCTGGACTCTCCCTTTTTCCCTCCTCCAAATAAGCCCCATCTGCAGCAGCTCTGAATTTCTGCAGGGCTTGGAGACTCTGGCAGGGAATCTGCTCACCCATGGGAAGGCACAGCAGCAGAGACTGCTCCTGCAGGTAAAGGAGAGCCCTCTTCCTTCCCCATCTTAAAGAGGGCACAAAACCTACTGCAAGCCCCCAAGGCAAAGACACCAGCTTCTCCTTTTCTGCCTCCAGGTCGACAGAAATGCAAAGAGCACTTACCATGTTAGTGGCAGAATGAAATGCAGGTCTTGGGAACACGTTTCTGTTAAAGCCCCAGCGAGGTTTAAATGGCTCTGAAGGAGGGGGAGAGGGGGGAGACCGGGGAGGCGAGTTTAATCTAAAGGAGCTCCCAGTGACGCCTCAGAGCTCTCCTGAAACCCAGCAATCTGATTTGGTGTAAAGCTGTCAAACTTGTGACGTGAATAAACAGCAAACTTGCTGAAATCAAAGTCACTCTGGCCCCACAAATCAACACAAGGAAGGAGGGAAAAGAAAAGAAGGAGAGAGAGGGGAAAAAAAAGCCTCCACACGCTTCAGGACAGCACTGAACTGGTGTGTCTGAGTTTCACTCTAGGAAATGAGCAGTGATCCAGGGAAGCATCCACATGTTCAGAGCAGGGCTGCTGGTGTTGCTGGTGAGGTGGGGGTTTTTTGTGTTTTATTTTGTTTTGTTTTCAAGCCTTGTTTGCAGTTGTAAAATCCAGCAGGAGGAAGCAAGTTTGTCCAACATGCCTGGCTGAGGGAGTGGGTTTTCCACAGCTTCCCAGGGGTGTGTAGAAGCAAATATGATTCAGGGCACTTCTGTGGACAGTTTTGAGGAAGAAAGTGTAGATTTCAGAACAATACAGTCTGTAATGACAAGCTCCTGCAAATGTCTCACTATATTGGGAATTAGTTTTCTGTCAAGCCCCAGGCTTCCAGAAGATCCCAGGATATAAGTGCTGTTGACAGCGATGTAAGATTTGCAGGGTAAATGTTAGAAAAGCCATACACAGGTGTGTGAAAGACAGAGAGTGTCTGCATACAGTCACCTCTAATTCACATCAGATTTCCACACCAGTTAAAATCCATGGATAAGCTTGAGTTTTTCCCAGGAAAAAAAGTAATCAAAACTAAAAACTCTTCGCTGAGGGTCTGTCTCTGAACAGCGTAGCGGATGGTGGGAATGGAGCTAATAGCAGAGCAGTTGTTCAGTCAGGATCCTGCCTCCTGCCTTGGCAAGGGCTGTTGAAGGAGGTAACTCGACCTGCCCGCGGACACAACCTGCAGCCAGCCGAGGGTGAGGCTGGGCCGGAGGCAGGCCAGGCTGGCATATGGGGTAGTCTTTCATTTCTCCCCTGGAGGATGCTCCGTGCCGTTACCCCATTAGCAAGGCTCAGGGACAATGCAAACCAAGAGGGTCAGTTGCCTTCCATTCTTTTATTATTGGCATATTTTCCTAGTTTGCTGCCCAAGGTGAACTGGCAGCTATGCCAAATTATGTCACTGCCATCTCCCACCTTATCTTTTTTCCAACAGAAACAGTTTAAAAAGGGCTCATCCTCCAAACCCACACTGCACCCAGCCTTGGGTCACCCTTTGTCTTTCCTAAACCCTGGCTCTGCACAGTACATTTGATATATGCTGTGATAAACCACACTTTTCAGGTGCCAACCCCTCTCCTGCGTGGAGCTGGGTGGCATCTCTTGACTAACAAGAAACACAAGCTCTATGAAACACCCCCAAGGAGCACCAAGGCCCAGCACACCCCTCCTTGGTTCTGTTTAGTCCCTTTGCCCTTTACTGGGCTGCCTCCGGGTGCTTCCCTGGGTGCTGTGTGGCTTCCTCACCCCAGGGCACACAGCCCAGCCGAGGTAACACGCCGAGGAAGGGCCCGGGAGAGGCTGCAGCCCCGAGGCTGCTGGCACCTGGCAGGAGAGGCTCTGGGCCGGGCAGCCTCTGCAGGGCCGGGTGGCGAGGCAGGCAACTCCAGGACAGGCTGGAGGAGCCCTCAGGGCCCGGAGAAACCCTGTACGAGGAGAAAAGGCCCCACGGCGCCCGCCCAGCCCCGGTAGACCCTCCGGATGCCACGGCCTCGGCCTGGGGCTGCCCGAGACAGCGGCCATCTTGGGGCTGCCTCGGAGGCGCGGGAGCTCCGGGCCCGGCTATTGGGGGAGGTGAGCGGCCCCGCGACGTCATCAACCCGCGCCCGCCGTAGGGGGGAAATGGCGGTGGGGGTGTAGTTTCGTCCCCACTGCCTGCTGGGGACCGGGACAGCTCTCCACTTTCTTTCCCGGCCACATGGCCTCTCTGCTGACGCCTCCAGGCATCCTGGGGAGGTGTCTGCCCGGCCCAGGGTGGGGTGGAGGCAGGTGCGGAGGAGCCTGCAGTGGGGAGGCCTAGCGGGCGAAGGGAAGGGATCCCCAGTGCAGGGGGTGCCAGGCTGCCCCCGGGTCACCTCCTAGTTCATCTCTTAGGGGAAAGAGGGCAGCCATAGAGAGAAGAGAGTTGAATGTCTAGAACCACGTCTAGGGAGGGACAATGAGTGGGCAAAGTTTCCTTCCCACTTTGTGTGGATGTGGGGAGAAGCATTGCTGGCTCACAGCTGCTCCTAGATGGGGCTCTTTGCCTGGCACAATGCTGGTGTCTCTGCCTCTGCTTCCTCTTGGCAGAGCTCTGTATGCTCAGGCATGTTATTTGTCTCAGAGACGTGGTGGGAGGAGTATGGGCAGACTATTGGAGTGAAAAGCAGGTATGAAGAAAACCTGTGGTTGCTCCATTGTTGCTTCTGCACAGCTGGTATCATTTTGGTTTGAGTTTTGGCAGTGCTTTGTGTTCTAAGCTCAAGGAATTCATGTCAACTCGCAGTACTGTGGTTTCTGTGCTGGGGAGTGAAAGCTGGTACCACCAAATCAGAGAGCCTTGTACATTTGGCGGAATAACTCTGGGCGACTTTCTGGCAAGGAAAGACAAGTGCTGTTGGTGTAAAAGAGCTAATTTTGCAAAATTGTGCATGTGTGTCACGTGATGATAGAAGAGCTTCAAGTCACGGTAGCAATTGCACATCAATGTATAGTGTAAACCAAAACCCAGTAACAATCATCTGCTAATTCTTCTCCTGTTCATCTGAGGCAGCCTCCCTCAGAGCTCTTACTGCTTGTTGTAGTTAATGATGCACTTCTTTAATTGGAAATAAAATTCAGGGATGAAATGTTTATCAAGACTACAGTATTGCATCAGTGGAGACTGCATTTCACTTTGAGTGTCATAGCAGCTCTTTTCCAAAGTTTTGAGAACACACACATATTGTGGTGTGTTAATTCCTATGTGTTCTTTGTACCTATAATGCCTTCTGTCATTTCAATGATTTTTCTTGTTTAAATGACAGTGATGAAGCTAGTCCTTCAGATAAAAAAAAACAAACCCACAAAACTGACAAACTTGGATTTTTCTGGTTTAACTCATTTTTATGTAGAAATGACCCTAAAATTGTGTTTGGACCACTATGAACTGGCTCTCAGAAGAGATGGCACACGGAAGAAAAATATTATTGTTTACAAATAGTTTAATTCAACTTCTATACTGGACTTACTGCAGTCTGTTTTATGTTTCATGCTAAAACCTGCACGGGTGTCCAGACCCACCTTGAATCCTCTTCACTTATTCTGCCATATGGCTGCTACAGGGCTTCTTATCCCTCATCAGAACGGTTACTGTATCAGTGGCAAAATAGAGGCTTGCTTAATAAATCCACATACCAACTTATAGTCGGGTACACACAAGTATCTGGTGCTTGCATGAACCTCTGATGATGTTTGTGAACTAAAGGTGTGATTAGTTAACCTGATGAAAATAATTTGCAAAAATGCTTCTGAATGGAAGTTTATGCAGATACAGGTTCTGGTTGTTCTCTGATCAAGTCTTCCTCCTTGAACACAGGACTAAAAGGCACTTCCCAAATCCAGTCCCCTGCTGTTGAGACATTCTTAAACTTTTCAATCGCCCTCTTAAAACTAATTAGGTTATTTTCCTTACGTTATTCCCACTGTGAGGCTACACCATGCTCTGAGGGCTAGACACTTTCTAGTTTCCAGTCTGAATGTATTCATAGCAGGTATAATCCCTTTTGTCCTGGTGCCAACGTCTTGCTTTCATTTAGACAGTTCTTCTCCCTCTGTATTGTTTAGCCTTGATGTCTTTGCAGAACGCTGTCACATAGTGTCTTTTCCTTTGCTTTTTGAGTCAAATAAGGCAGGTTCTTTTACAATCTTCCCCAAACATAAACAACTCAGGAACCCATTTCAGAGACTATTCCATCTGACATTAACCTGTTTTTCAGATGGATGACCAAAATTACTCAGTCTGCTGTGTAACGCACTGATGTTTTAGAGAAAAGCATTGGCAAATCTCTTATCTCTATTTTTTTTTTAATTCCTGGTACATTTTAGAGTAATGTTTACCTTTTCCATCACTCTCTCACACCAGTTCCTAGTTTTGAAATCATTGTTAGCTGGCAACAAATACACCTGTGGACTTCATTTGCAGTAAAATGCAGTTAGTCGAACTGAGTCTTCAGTACTGTTGGGCTCCAGCTCTCTTGTGGTGATGCTGTATAGTACTTGGGAGTTTCACAAGTATTTAGGAGCAAACAAATTTGAAAAGATGACTTCAAGATGGAAAAGTTGTAATAGACCTTTCCAGGTTTATCCGCAGTTTCTCACAGCAAGAGCGGTGAGTCAATAGATATGGGCTGTCCTGCTTGGGCACAATTTTTGTGGTGGCTTCAGTCCTGTCTTCCGGTTTGAAATGAAGCTACGTAGTGTGTTTAGGTGTATGTGAGTGTGTTTCTGTGTTTTCTGGTACACACTTGGATGAGTTTTATTCCTGACAGATCCCTAAAAGGGAATTTGGTATTGCTAGCGCTTAATTGTCTGTGTTCAGAAAAGGGTTGTTTTTTTTGAAGAAGTTGCATTTTAGCAACAGTATGGAAAAGGATAAGTTTTATAGTGATTGAGAAACTTAATTTGAGTAATGGATATTATCTGATGGATTTGTATGTGTGTGGTACTATGTAGGCTCAAATTAAATAATGAAAATCCAAATGAATATTTATCACATTCACTTAATTTTTAATTACTTTGAAATTATTTGTATACTTTTAGAAAGTGTCTTAAGGTGCTGAGAAGTTATATTCCTCCAGATTTGCAGTCATCTTCCACATTTGTTCTCTGGGCAGTAACTGTGCAAGGAGCTCATTATCTCCCTATGCAGACATTAAGATTTTGACTCTTTATTGGATATGATTAATTTTGAACTGGAAAATCATATTACAATCACATTTTCTTGTAAAAATGGAGTTCCGTAGATTTGCAGCCATGCTTTAGCTTATCTGAAAAAGTTGAAGTTTTTATGCATAGGTAGTGACCCTTTTATGTGCAGAATATCCTTGCAGGTGAACTATGTAAGGAGTATGTTTAATTCATCTGTCATCCTTCCTGTTCTGTTAACAGCTAATCATGGTTCTCTCCTGTGGATGTAACCGTTATTTCACAAGGGACTGAACATTCCTGCTTTGAAAAGAGATCTGGTGAAGCACAGATAACTACTCATTAAGATATAGGGCTAGAAGGGACTTTTGGGTCGTCTTGCCCCATCTCCTGTTTTATTTAGGCTCTTGGTTCATAAGGCTTCAGTGCCATCCCGCCAATGCATTCCCTTGTGATACTGGTACTGCTTCTTACTACTTGACTGTTCAAAATGTTGCTCTAATGTCTAATCTAATCTTATTCATGGAGATATGTGGCTCTTGTGCCATTTTTGGACTTGAACTTTTTTATCCCGTGTGCTTGCCATTTTGATGTGCTTATAAACAACAGTCTATACTGGGTTTGTGTAATCTTTTTCCTATTGTCCTGATGATCTGTGAAGCTCTTAACGCACCTTTTGTAGATAGACTTTGTCTTTCATCAGTGTGGGTGACTGCTTTTTTTTTTTTTTTTCCCAGCCCTCTAGATTGCAGTTCATTACACCCCCAGATACAGGAGTTGAGGAATCATCTGCTGAAATGGAAAGACAAATGGAAAAAGTGCTGGTTTTCTGTAGCACAGAGTATGTTTATAGAATTCACTACTACACAGTGTCATTGAGCTGACACCATTGTGGTATTAAAATAAATAAAATAATGCTTTTTATCATTCTGGAATTTTCTTTTGAATATTTTTATCAATTCTACTGGGTTTATTGATCTTCTGTCTGAAGAGGACGCTTATTCCACTGGTTTAGTGCCTATGGGCATGTTATCTCAGAATGCATCCCGGTTCTTATGTATTGCCTATGTCTTGCCCTTTCCTTTTGAGCGATTTGAATTGTATCACAAAAAATGAGGTCCTAAAGAGATACCAATCTCAGGTCTGGCTTTTGACAAGCTTGATGGGTTCTCCTGAAAATTTCACGTGGGAATCTGTTACTGATGCCAATCTAATTGTTGTATGGGAGAGAAATATTTTCCCCTACTGGGTCTGATGTAATATAGTTTTATAGCAGCACTTAAACACGAGATCTGAAACCTCAGAACGTCACCCATTTACTGCATAGACCCAAGTCAGTCTCTGCATCTTTGTGTTTCCGTTCCTCGTCTACCAATGAGGAGTGGCGTGTCTGCTTAGGTTTTACTTTTCTGTAATCAGAAATGTACCCACATAGCCCCTGGCCAAGTGAGTCCCTTTGTTCTTGGCTGTGACCCCTGGGCTCCACAAGAGTAATATTAATTGTGAACAGAAAACTTTTCCTGATTTGTGGGGGCTAATTGGATGGGAGTTTTAACCTAAATCTTCATGTAGTTTTGGAACCGAAGCCTGTTCTTGGTCTGGCATCAGCAGCTCACTACTTCTGTGTTGATGTTCCTCCATCCAGAGGTTACCACTGAACTGAGTTGTTCTGCTGCAGCTAAGTAACCTTTTCATCACAGAAGAGTGATTCTACAGTGTAAACAAATGCTCTGAGGTAGTTCCATGGTTAAATAACAGATGATAGAAACAGTTTCTCTTGACTATGTTATGAGTGTTGACCATCATGGCTCAGGGAAATTGTTGTGTCTACAAGAGAAAGACCAGTGTGCTGAAAAGGCATGTTTTTCTCCATGGTGTTTTCTGTTGAAGTCAAACTATTTTGCAGGGAGACCTGCCAGAAAAGCTTAGCTTATGAATTTCATCTAAATTAGGATGAATTTTCATGGGACCAGATGCAGAGCTGAATGAGGCCCCATGTCTAATTAGCCACTGATGTGTGCATCTGCCTAATTCATAACCTGGCCTGTGAGCTCCTCCAGCGTGTACCGTGCTGCCAATACCTATGTACTGGGCTTCACCTATTTAATAGTGCCTTTCCTCTTGGCTGGTGCTCAGGAGTTGGCAGTCTGGCTCCCTTCCATCTCTCCTTGGGTGTAGAGCTGGGCACTTTCCATTCTTGGCTGGCAGTTGGGAGGTTTGGCAGAGATCTCTGATCTGAGTAAATATATGTGAGGGCATCTCTTCATTGCAGAGCTGTATGGCATTGCCTTCTCTAATCAATAATGAAAGAAAAATCCTAGGATGTCTGGAAATGTGTCGGGGGTCAGAAGGTGAAGGATGTTGTTGTCACGAGCTGAGAAAGATGTCAGGGTTTTTGTGCATGCTATTCAAAGGCTGAGTTAAAACAGTTAAGTCACTAGGGAGATAGTCTAGTAAAACAGCTCTGTCTGTATAGATAAAATTTCCAGCTCCTAGTCCATGCAGGTAGTGTTCGATGAACTGGTGATGAAAAGGAATTAGTTGGCTGGTAATTCATCTAAAAGATTGGCAGAGGATTTTACAGGCTTACACCAGAGCTGGCTGGAGACAATAATCTCTTTTCTCGAAGAATGCTGAGGTCCTGACGCCCAGCTCGTTGGAATGAAACCTGAATGCTTTTTAATTCTCTGTGAGAGATTTTTTTTTTTCCCCTCTTTAGTTTTTGTTTTTAGGAAGGAACAAAATGTTTCATTGTGATTTTGTCAATGATTTTGATATAATGGATTAAAAGAGTAAATGTCTTCCAAATCCCAAAGCCTTTTAAAAGAAGAATTCCATTCAAAACACATCAGAGCTGTTTTCTCCCCTGAATTTTTGCTGAAATTTAATTTTAAGCAAAAGTTTACACACTTCAATGGCAGCGTATGTTCCCTTGCAGCAATGATGTGCAGTGGAGAATAACTGCAAACAGGATTTTTTGTTGTCCAGTTATACTTTATGCTATCCTGGAGGTGAAAGGGGCAGTGGGGGGGGAGGTTTGCATCCACTTGGCAGCGTTGTGCTGTGCCAAAGCAGTGTAAAAAGGCCTCAGAGTGAATAAGAAACAAGAAATCTTTGGGTTTTAACTGCCTCTGGATGAGAGAGCAGGATTCATCGATGCCTTACTGTAATTTTACAATTCCATTGCAACTGTAATAGTGAAGCAGGGGAAGAAGGAAGAGGTTAGTACAGTGCAACGGAGCAGGCTTTGGAGAGGAGACTTTTTCCTCTTGGCTCAAGGTTCTTATGTCTTAGTCTCCTGATATGACTGGAAAGAACAGAGACTTAGATGGCAGCTATTGAGCTGCCCAGAAGCTCCCGTGGGTTCTGTTTCAACTTTCTTGTCTCTCTTTCTAGTAAGACAGAAATGAGACCTGTTGCCGTTCACAGAACCCCCCGTGGCTGCTCAGTCATCTATGGCAAGCACTAAAGCTCAGCAGCCTCTTGATGTGTTCGTTGGGACCCTTATTGGCTCAGGTCAATGGTCAGTGACTTCCCTCTTAGAGGTGGAAAGGTGTACTGTCTGAAAAGCAGCAGGTTCATCTGAAGTGAGCTACTTTAATCAGGGGTGCAAGCTGTTGGATGTTATTTCATGATTCCACAAATTTCAAGGGAGTTTGTGTTCAGTGATAGGGCTTAGACCTGTCTGTAATCTCCAGTGCCCAGGAGATACAAATCTGCAAGGAAGAGTCTGGGCAAGCACACCTGGTGCCTCGGACACAAAGGAGCTGTGGCCCTGCGGAATAAAACACTTCACTGGGAAACTGAAAGGGTCTACAGTACTCATTTCTGAGTTGGCTGCTGGCTTGCAAAGTGCCCTTCAATAATTCAGTCTTACCTTTTTGTTTACCCCAAATGTGTGATGAGGAAGATACTACATTAGATGTTCTTACTGAGGAACAGCCCTCTGTAATTGCTGGCATTTTTTTTTTCAAGAGTAACAATGATTATAAACTTTATTCTTTCAAAGATGTGGTTTGGTGCCATGAATTCAGAGGGAGAGCCTATTGCTGAAAATGTTTTGGGTTTTGTACATTCCTGAATGTTGGTGTGTTTTACAGAAGTGTGTAGTAGGTAGACACTAGAGGGCTTGCTGGTATCCCTCCTTCTGGTCCCACCCGTGCAGATCAGGAAGACTGTTCAGCGGAGAAAATCAGGGAGCCTTCACTCAGGTTCTTATAATTGGATTTAAGTTTTGAGTGGGAGAACTGAGCAATAGAGAGGCATAAGGCTCTGCTCTCTCTCCATCTCAGATGGCGCCGCGTAAGAAAATTCTGGTGTTCCTAAATACTAAAGCTGGGAGAAAGGCTAGTTTGTTTTTGGGACATCCTGGGAGCAGCAAGCAATTATCTTCCACTTATTCACTGAGCACAGTTATTGACCAGATTATTTCCCTAAATAAGTCCAGGTCTGTAGTTTTTTGGTGTGGTGTGGGTTTTTTTTTTGTTGTTGTTTTTGTTTTTTTTTTCTTTATTCCTCACCACACCTTATATTATTTCATCAGCATTTTACAAATCCAAAAGAATTCGTTAATTTTGTCTAGTGACATAAATCTGTCTATCTGCCCTCACTAGAGCAATGTTATTGTCAGCCTGTGTTTTGAATCAAAGTGAAAAAAGCTTTTTTTTGATACTAAAATCAGTATTGTCCATGTAAAGACTTAAAAAAGCATAAATCATACTCCCTGAGTCTTCAAAAAAACCTGTAGAATAATTTAGTATATTTTTTTTACATTTTTGATTCTCCTTGTTAGATTTAACAAAGTTCCAATTTTAAAGGATTGTTGTGTTTGGTGGTTTTTTTTTTTTTTCCATCTATGAGACCTTTTAAGGTGACATTCATAGAATGGTGTAAATATAGTCCAAGAAACTCGAGCCTTAAGACAACTCTTTAATATTCTGGAATATCTCTATTATAGAAAAGCAACCTATCATGGAGGTGGCATAAAGCTGTGCACTCAGATTCTGCAGGCTTGATTTCTAAAATGAGGTTCTGAAGTGTATGATTTGATAATCATTAAAGATTTAGAAACTTCTGTTCAGTCATGTTTCTGAAAAACAACTTCATGAAAGTGCCTTTCTGCATTTCACAGAACTGTCTTCTGCAGCTACTAGCAGTTACTATTAAAGGCTTCATCTAACAGTGTAGTTACAAATGGCATTGAAAAAATTAAGGAATAGACTTTTTGTGGGTTTGTATTGGGATCTCAGCATCCATTTAAACATCTTTTTCTTAGGGTCTGCAATTAGTGATTACTCTTTCGTTGCAAATGTGGTGTTAATATTGCCCATATACAGCTGTTGTATTAATAGAGTCATTTGTCCATGTTAACCCTGATGTACCTGCTGAGCTGTTGTTCAAACTGAGCAGGATGGAGATGTCCCTTCCTGAATGGAGTTCATCACACGAAATAATTCTTATTTTTTGCTGTAAAAGTCTTTGATTCCTTTCTCCACATCATCATCTCCACATCATCTCCCAAATCCTGAAAAGGTAGTTGTGGAGTTGTGTATTTCCAAGATTGGGCAGCAGCTTCCAAGACTTTTCACAAGTACAGGCTGGATTTGTCATCACAGCTTTTATACAGACTTCTCTGGGGTTTACCTGAGCCTCAGTTGCCCCTCAGGGATGCTTTGATTTCCAAGGATTTGTGTGTGCACACACCCAGTAGACAAATGAACAGACAAATGCGAGCAGCTCCATTGCAGAGGAGGAGGTGGCAAAGGGACTCGTCGGCAATGGAGAGTAGACTGAGAAGAAGAGAGAAGCCTGCTAGCAAGAGCAGCCATTTTCTCCTGCAAAGGAGACTAGAAGGCCCAGGGCAAGAGAAGACTTTCTCAGAGGAGGGAGCAGTTATGGGAGGCATCAAGAAAGCAGATGGGATAAGCACAGCAGCCTGGGAAGACACCTGAAGGGCTGGGGCTGGAGAGATGAGGGACTGATGTGAAAAGAGCAGAAAGAAGGGAAAAGAATTCTTTCACAGTTGTGTCCTCCATCAGCCTTGGGAGGACACTAGCACTTCCTCCACCTCCAGCAACAACCTTTCCAAGTGCATTTGTAACCAAAGAAATGTTGCCAGTGGGAGTGTAGCAAACACAGGCGTTGTTGCACTTAAACCTCCAGGCAGGAGGAGTGATCACAGTAGCAGTCAGTCGTGGGTGATACGCAGGTTGCCTGAGTAACTCTGTAGTCCATGGAGGTGCAAGGACCTTAGGATAGGCAGGCTCTGGATTCGGGTGTTGTAGGTTACTTTCTAGAAGTCTCTAGCACTCTTCATTGCTTGTAGGGAGCCTGGCTTAATCCCAGGCAGTGGGAATATTGCCATGTGCTTTCCCAAATCAGGGAGAATATCTAATCTCAGTCTGGTATCGACAAACTGAAAACACAGGAGCTTTTTTTAGTGTGACAGGTCTGGACCATCACAGGACCTATTGTAACTTGCTCTCTTCACTCAGGTATTAAAAAAACAAAACAAAACAAACCCCAAACCACCCCAAACCCACCACACACCAAAAGAAACCGCAAAATGGGTATGTTTCTGAGGTTCGGAGCCGAGCAGCTAGCGCAGATGACCGCCACGTACTCTGCTAGAGATTGAGTTGTTTGCAAGATATAGCCAGTCACGCCACTGTTTGCTCAAGTACACAGCTGAACGCAGTGCGATGTGCAGCTCGCTCACCTCGAGAAGGTGTTTCCAGCCAGTCTGTATCATCCTGGCACAGCTGGCTCCTGCTCCGCTTTACTGCCTAACTAGGCTGTTACTTAACAGTAGGTTTGACTGGTTTAAAAACAATTATATCACTGGCTCCCCCCTTCAGCAAGCAACAAGAAACCTTCCACCACAGCACTGGGGAATAAGAGGCAGAATGGCTTTGAAAGTTAATGTGCTGCCAACAACCAACCTTGCAGCAAAGGGTTAAGTGGGGCCATCCTTGTAGGCTGTCACTCACCAGACTTTTTTTGGAGTTGACTTGCTAGGGTTTTTCCCTCTCCTCCCACCCCTTCCTCTTCTCCCTTTCTTTCTTTCTCTTTATTCTTTTTCTTGAGTCCCTTTTGATTTCATGCTGGCTTTTTAAATTGAGGATAAAGTTAATTCACCACACAATGCGGCAGCTGGAATGAAATACGGCCAGTCGCCTGTGTATGTGGGGGGGGGCTCTGTGCTGGCTGGGGGTGGCTCGTTGCATCTCCTAAGGCCACTACAGGCTGTTGCTGATTTATTGATAGTGCCTCTAGTGACAAAGCAAGAAGTTAACTAATTATGAACATATGGTTCAGCTCATGCTTGACTCACAGCCACCTTGTTAGCCTGGAGCTGGCTAGGTGTTCAGAAGCAGGAGAAGAGGAAAGTTTTGGGTGGAAGGTGTGGTCCAAAGTCCTACTGACAAGCCAGAGGGGAACTTGATTGATCCTAATCTATTCTTTTTGTTAGGAGGCAGCATGCTGCTGTCAGGAACAGCTTGGTAATAACAGATTTGTGGCCTCTAAGTCCTTGTGGTTATAGTCAGCACACGACACTCGGTCGGCTCCTTGCATGCTCTCTGCTTAATTGGTCTCAATGGTGGGGTCTGAAATGAGATGGTAGTTCAAGGTGCAACACATGCTATACCTGAAATTGCAGCCTGTGAGCTGCCGCACAGATGTCAGCTTTTTACCAGTGGGCTTACCACTGGGGACCCGGAGGGTCCATACAGAAAGGGACAAGGGATGTCTGAGAGGACCCTGCAGATTTTCAGTGCTTAGTGTGGAATTAATTAGAGGAAAACTTAGAGAGTGAGTGTGACTGGTAGAGGAACAAGGAGGGAGACACAGAGAACTTGTTAGGAAGTTCATCAGGGTGGATTACAATTCTGTCTGCATTGAGTGGTCAGCATGCATAGTCTGGACACAGGAGAGTATTTAATGGGAATTGATACCAGCTAAAGGGGGGAGGAAGGTGTCTCTGTCCATCTGTTGGTCTTTCACAACTGAATTGGGCTGTGCCACAAGATTCAAAACAGTGTAGTCAGAGGCTATTGTTTTTTTTTTCATGGGTCTACATGGTCTCCAGGAAGAGTGGGCTTATTGCTGTCTGACTTTTAAAACAATTTTAGAGTTCTTACAGTTTGCTTAACTGGAAATGCTGAGTGTAGAAATATAACAATTTTAATAACAGCAGAAAGAACTCTAGGGATGAATGATTTGGCGTAGCTGGCAAACAGGTTATTTTATGACTATCTAGATGAAGCAAAAGGCCACAGTCAGCAGGCTGAGGGAGGTGGTTAGTGACCTGTACTAGGCACTAGTGAAGCTGCATCTGAAGTGCTGCATCTAGTTTTGGTCTTCACAGCACAAGAAAGATGAGGACGAACTGGAGAATCTAGTAAGAAGGCCACTAAGCTGGTCAGGAAGCTGGAGCACGTGAGTGTGAGGGAGCTGGGTTTGCTCAGCTTGGAGAAGAGGGCTAAGGGAATCTGATGGCAACCTTCCACTGCTATGGGGGAGTATAGAGAAGAGAGAGGCCAACTCTTCTCAGACATGCATAGTGAAAGGATGAGGAGTAGTCAAAAGCTGGGACAAGTCATATTCCAATTAGATATGCGGGACAGAAAAAAACCCAAACTGAAAGCATGATAAGCTAGAGAGGGGGTGGAATCACCCTTCCTGGAGGTTTTCATAACTTGCCTGGGTCGGATCCTGGGCAGCATCTAAATTTGAAAAGGACCCTTAACTTTTCTATGACCAGGCTGCAGCTGGAGCACAGCCCCAGGCCTGGGGCAGAGTGACATGGCTTGCGTTCTGTTATGCGCTGCTGTGCTGGCTGGCTCTCGGCTCTGGTGTCATACCATGATGCACACGGTAATTATCATTGTTGCTCCTATAATGTAATGAGGTAGAGCAGTTAATTAGAGGGGTAGAGTCAATCTGTACACAACAGTTTGGAATATAATTCACCCAGATATAGCAATAGCTTTTCTTAGCAGAGGCTGTGTTTAAGCTGTGGGTAGCTGCTTAGAGCAGGAATGACTTCTGGGGCTAAGTACCTGTCCCTCTGCTATTTCTTATCACCTCCTGTGAGAGGATGCTGCAGCTGAGTTGGGGGCCAAAATGTGAAAGGCCCCTGTGAGACCTCGTGCTGCTGCTGAAGGTGGTTTGTGCTCTCCTGGGTGACTGCACTGCTGCAGGCTGGAAGCACTGATCTAATTGGTATTACAGCTCAGGATACAGAGATGTTAATCTTTAGTTAACAGTCATCTAGAGGAAGTGGAGGGATAAATTCTCAGGATATTAAAGCTGCTCTTACAGTGGATTTCTGACCAAAGCCTTGCTTTGTGTTTGCCTTCTCTAACTGGAAGCTTTGCCTGCTGTTGTGACCAAATAGGAATAGTTATTGAGATCTCTATGTCAGCATCTCTGTTGTGATATATCCATTAGACAAAGAACTGAGACTAAATGTTTAGGTTTAAATTCTCAATAAATTCTCATTTGTATCACTCTAATAGCGTGAGGGAGAGATCTGAAGGAAGCAGCACTTAAGCCCAGCATAACACTATTAGCTTGTCTGCATGGTGCAAAGCAGCTTTGGAGGCAGTAAGAACTGGGATTTGGTGCTTCTGTGTTTCTCTCGGGATCCATCTCTACTCTGTTCTTTACCCAGCAAAGCAGCAAAGAGCAGTGGGAACCTTCTCAAGGCAGTGTCAGCATTCCTCACTGCAAAAAACACCCACTGCTTTAGTTTGTAGCAAGTGTAGGTTATTTCAAAAGATGAGACCATGTTCATGAAAATTCAGGGGAACTGGGCTCAGGTTTGAAAGCATCTGGATCAGACAGTGGTTTTGTACCTAACTCAGAAAGGGCTCTGGGGGTGAAGATTAGGATTTAGATCACAATCCAGAAATCCCACAAATACTCAGGAATGTGTGAATTTGAAGTCCAATTTCAGACTTGCTGCCAGGGAGATGTCCCAGCTGCCAAGTTAGGAGGAGCTTTTCAGACTTTATTTTGAAGTTGTTGCTCTAGGGCAGACCTGTATCTGAGTAGGAACAGTGGTTTGGTTTAGCTGGTGCCAAATGGAAATGAAGTATCAGTGATCATAAT
Organism: Numenius arquata; assembly: GCF_964106895.1. Taxonomy (NCBI): domain Eukaryota; kingdom Metazoa; phylum Chordata; class Aves; order Charadriiformes; family Scolopacidae; genus Numenius; species Numenius arquata. Next base: position 13,353,084 of record NC_133584.1, read on the forward strand.
TTTCTGAGCACCTTATTTCCTCTGAAGTTGGCCGAAAGGGAAAAAATCTAAGCAGGCCTCCTAGTGCCAACAGATGAGACCAGCACATACATATCAAAGGCAGAGACGTTCTGTAATAAGTCCCTGCAAAGTGAAAACCTGTGTTCTCTGCAAGTAACACCGTGTTCCTACTCGATCATGTGGGGGCCTTGAAGCTTCTTTACTATTTCAGTGAATAAAGTGACTTGTCTCCTTGTGCAGATGTTGCATGAATGTTGCTACACCTGTAATTTTATACTCAAAAGCCCATTTCTGTGTCTGAGAGAGCTTTACATCCCTATGGACTAACTCTTTAGGTGCATTCCCATTCAGAATTCAACAATCTGCTAATTTCCTTTGGTTTCCCAGCTGAAATCCAGATCTGTGTCATGACGCTCTTATTTTGATCCCAACTGCTGCTCCCTTTCCCGCCAAATACAGCCATTAGGATGGCTTGCATCCTGCTGCAAGCAATATGTCCGATCTTTACCCTACAAAGGTATTGTTTAAAGAGCTCTGAAGATTTTGAACAAACTGGCCTGGCAGGGGGACTTTCAACTTCCCCTCCCTTATGGGCGCAACAGCCTGTGTTTGTAAACAGAGCCTTAGAGGAGGAGTGGGAGCCACTAGAGGACTGTCAGCTAGTTAATTGGATGTCAGCTCCCTGCCGGGGATGGAGGCTAATGAGTCATCCTGCATAAAGGGAATGGCCCTGAGAGAAAGGCAAAGAATTGGACAGCAATAATCACATCTACAGAGGAGCCCAGAGCCCGCCTGTTGGGATAAAGGCAGAGCAGCATTTGGGGACAGAGGGCTTCCCTGTTTGGGTTTCGTTAAACAGAGATTAAGCAGGTTCTGAATTTGTAAAGTTGAGAAGTTATTGCTGGTGCATGTGCTTAAACATGTGCTCATATGTGTGGGCAGTGGTCTAGCATACAGGATAAACACTTTCCGACCATATATTTTCGTTGCCTTTGTTTTCTGAAAAATACATAATAATAACTTAAAAGTAAAGAAATCAAAATATATTAATGGGGAGTTTAATGCAGGAAATGGCAAAAGGAACAAAAAAGGAACATTGCAATCATTACTTCAAGTTAGGAAGTTACTCTTGTCTTGTGAAAAAGTCAAAGATTAAGTCCATTTTGCTAAAAACTTCTAAAATGATGAGGCTTTCATTGAAACCTTTGCTTTAAAAAAAAAAAAGCTTTTTGGAAGCTATCATTTTGTGCATAAATTTTATTTCAAAGAACATTGAAAATATCAGTGTAGTTACATGAATAAGTAGAGGGTTTTTTATTTACATCTTTTTCAAGAGGGAAAACATGAGTGAGAGAAAGATTGGCTATTGGCATTAAGTTGTATAATAAGAGCATATGTTGCTATTTAAAACCATTTTGCTAAAGGAAAGAATAATAAGAGGGAAATAGTCACTCACACACACAAAAGGTAATATTAAGGCTAAAAAAATCATAGAAAAGATGGCTGTACTGGGAAGTCATTTAGACCTATCTGCATGCCCTAAAATGAGCTGCTCTGTACCTAAGCTATGCTTGATGAGTGTTTGCCAGCTCTTAAAGAGAAGGTTAGAATATCCCTTGCCAACTAGTTCCAGTACAACACTGTTCTTACCTGTGGAGACTTTTCTTGATGTTTAACTTAAAGCATGGTTGTAGCAATTTACGTCTATTGCTTCATGTTCCTTGGACATAAAACAAATTCCATTTCCCCTTTCAGCAACCTTTTGCGTATTTGATACCTTCCTTAAATTTTCTTCAGAGAAAACCAAGAAATTATTTTCCTCCTCTTTCATGGTATCCAGATCACTGGTCTTTCTAGAGTCTCCCCACAGGGCTTTCTGTAGTTGCTATTTATTATTTCCTGAACCACCAGGAGAAGGCAGGGAAGGTAAAACAAGACCTGCTGCAAAGATAACTTGCTAGCCAGGAGAATGTTGTAGGCAGGAGCTACTGCTCGTTGGAGTGTCAGAGAAGAGGAGATGGTGCTGGATACAGCCAAGCCACAATTGTCATCCTTAAAGCTTCAACACTTCTCAGTCCTCTGTGGCACGTAAGTAGTGTGCACCCTGATCCTATTATAACTCATGGCAGTAGCACCAGGAAGACCTGTATGCCTCAGTGCTCTTAAGTCATTCAAAAACGGCAATTCTTATGGGCTGACAGCCAACTGAGTAAATGAGGTATTGGCTTCTCTCCAGATTTATGCAACGTGCTGGATTTCATCAGTCCTTCACTGAGGTTTTCAGTATAGGCAAAAATGCAAATAGGCGAAGTGGTGTTTCCCTTGATCTACAGTCCTCTCTAGATACAGTCCAAAACTGTTCTAAAACAGTTGAGGAAATACTTCATCCAGTTTCTAGAATTGCTGAAATATTGCAGAGTGGCCTGGAACTGTGGGACTTCATGGGTAGGGAAACTCTGTTTTGAAGGCTGTAGATCCCTCAGTGGCTGATGGCAATCATAAGAACTCCTGTTTGCCATGGACTCCTGTTTATGCCTTCTAACAAGGTGGCCATTTTGGCAATAAAAAATTCTAATGAGCCTGTATGTATAAGAAAAAAGCTTGCAAAGAGCTGGAGGGATAGTGTAGTTACAGTTACGCAAGGGAGGATGAAGCACTGTGTCACCTCCTTCCAGAGCAAGAGAGAGGCTGGAGAGCACAGTGTATCTACCTGGCTGCTGCTCGTGCTAGGTCTGATCTGTGGAGCAAAATCAAAAGGCTGTCAATCCTGCACCAAATTAAAACAGAATCATGAGAATTAACGTGCTTTATAAATGCGGGTTAAGCACACTATAAGCACACTGTAATTACAGTCAGCTGCCTGGCTAGTGCAATCCAGTGGCACTGAGCTTAGGAATTAAGTTGAATATACAATTAATAGGAGCTTATATTAAAGGCATTAGTAGAGTTACAAAAGCTTTGTAACAACAGAGTGTGACCCAGCCTTGGACACAGACAATGGGGTTTTGTGTGCTATAATTAGCACGCACAAAACCTCCCCATTAACTTGACAGTTTTCCATTTGTTCTTTAAATAACTGAGCAGCGCAAAGCACTCTCACCTCATCAGAGATGGGAGCTGTGCAGTCAGTTTGGAAGTGTCAGGGATCTCAACGTTGTCTCCCTTTGGGCAACTTGGGCAGTGCCAGCTGCTTGCCTGAGATACCTGACAAAATCATTTACCTACAAGGTCAAGCTCTGTCCCCACACTGCCTCTGCATGCCTGAGTGATACCAGGACTGGCACAAAGAGTGGCAACCAGCCCTCTGAAAAGCTGCTTCTCATTTTTCTCCTCCTTACTGATCAAAAAGAAGTGGATCTCAATGTTTTGATGTGTTTTAACGAGAGTTAAGGGAGAGGAGCAAATGCAACAGGAGGGAAGGAATTTTCTCATACATGAGCTAAAGTACAAGAAATCTTGCATTGAATTGAAGATCAATATGGCCAGTATTTGTGATCTGTGAGATCTGGCATCTTTGAGATCACTCCGCAGATCTAGGGCAGAGCTGGAGAAAGTTTATACAAATTAAAGGTAGCAAGCTGCAGAGGTTGTGTGAATGCACAGATCTATGTAGGACATCTGAGGCTGAAGAAGGGGAGAAAAGCTTGAGGACTAAGGGAAAGCCCTTTGGAGGCAAAGAATGTTCAACACTAGTTTATTTGCTTCAAGACCCCCATGCAGCTTAAAATTCAAATGAGACTTAACATGTGGTCTTTTGGAGGCATGTTATCTATGTGACTAAGGTGGAGTTGGATGGTTAAGCATGAGGGAAAAGATTTCTGTTCACCTTCAGCTCAGACAGTGTGTAGCTGTGCTAATTAGCTACTGCCATACTTCACTCGGGAGACTTGCATCACTCGTGCCGCTGGTCTTTGGGACAGGGCTGGCAGTGTGTGCAGCCCTGTGGCAGTGAAGGGCACAGCAATGCTCTGTAGTTGCTGGGTTTTAAGGGATACAGACCTCACATCTGCTCCTTTCATCCACTAAAGACTGATTTCTCCTTTTGCATTTCACTAGGATATCTGTGATAAGATTCTTTCCTACTAAGTGGAACTTCCCCTCTTAAGATAGGAGAGAGAGCTGAGAGGCAGTAAAATGCCCAACAGGGTCTTTCTGTGCTAGGACAAGCACCTCTGAAACTTGGTAGCCAGATACAGAGATCATCCAGAGAGTAGCACGCAGTGCTTCTCACCAGCAACTGACTTTCTGTTCCTCCTATTTGCTGGAAGTAAAATACAGTCAATTCCTGACTGCAGATCTCTCGTGGGAGAAACTCTTTTGAGATTATTTCACACTTAGGTTGACCTGGTTTTCCCCTTAAGATTTGGCTTATGCCTAATGCCCTTCCAGAGCCCCATCCGTATTCTCAAGGGATGCTCTTCTCTCTCCCTTTTTGCTGTCATCACACAATTTTGGGGATAGACATTAATTCCAAAGAATGTTATTTATGCCAAATCTTCCCTGCTGACTGACTTTCTGTGTGGACCTGAACAGTGTTTCAGTGCTCACCTGAGGCAGAAGCATCTGTTTTCAAGGGTCAGGTACCTCGTAGATAAGGTGACCCTACTTTTTCTATCTAAAAGAGCAGCCTTCTTTTGCACCCAGGTTTCAAAATTTTGCCATTTGCAGAAAAATTCTGTATTTCCAAGAGGCTGCACAGAAGATTGGAATCATTGGATGAAAATAATTTCTTTATTGCTTTCTGCCTTTCCTGTTAACTATGCAGTCCTTGCTGGAGGTTTTTATAAAGCACGTATTACTAGCGGCTCTGGCTTTCCTCTAGTGCACTAATATGTAATACAAATGACATCTGTCATGTTTGATTTGTTCTGGTGCTTAAGTTTGGGGAATAATAGCTCTCACTTGTGATGGAAAGTTTCAACTATCTCCCTCTGTATTAAACTGTCTTGCAATTTGTTGTGGTCCGTAAAGAGGGCTGTTCTTTGCTGAGGCTGAAATAGAAGTCCTACTAATGCACTAATTGCTAGTACTAAATACAAAAGCAAAGCTTCTAGAAGTTCCTGAGCTGTAAATTCTTCATGACTAGGAAGTTATATGGCTGAAGTATCGCCCTGCTCTTGTGTTCTTTCCTGGCCATCTTTTACTGGCTGCAAAAGAAGACAGTGTTTAGAGCTAAATGATCCTTTGGTACTGTTGTATCTACATATTCATAAAGATTAGTTGATTTAACTTTCACTCCTTCTCCTCAAAATAAGGGCAGATTATTCAACTGTGTGGTGGTGTGTTGCTTAACTTGTCCAATGTTTGCCACCTCTCATCCTAAAGGTGATGATACCTGGAGGGTTAATGTTATCTGGGGTTTTGTCAGCGATGAGTTAGAAAAGATGACTACAACAAAATGTTCTGGCCCAGACAATCAGCCATGGGCTTATTGTTATTTTGAATGGGGAAAAAATGTAAAATATCAAAATTCTTTTTGAGTGACATTTTCAAAATTAAATTAGAAAATATAATTAGATTTGCTTCTTATTTTGGTCTACCCTACAAATCAGCTCCATGTTGTCTTAGGTTGTGTCCCTCTGTGCCACCTGGTTCCTGGCTGTCACATGTTACTCCCTGCCCAGAGTCACAGCCTGTGCTGGGGATGCAAAGGCTTTCTCCTGTGCAGTTCTTATGACCTGTGGCTTGTTTCCTCGTTATTTTTTCACTTTAAAAAAATTTCTCTTGTTACCTGAACCTCTTGGGTTCTGCTTTCTACCTTCTGTTCTTTGGCATAATTAATAATTTTATGAAACTATTTGGCAGATAGTTTACATGAAGTGCAAGCAAATAAATTATTCTTGTTTTTCTTAGAATTGTAGAGGAAAACAATGTTTGTCTAGATATACTCTGATGCGCAGGTACTTTTTACTGAATGGTGTATATTTTTAATATATATATGGACACACGTGTATATATGCGCCCAATCTGTTTTATCACACACTTGTGTGCATGCCTGTTGTGTGCCCTGGGTCCGGATAGATTTCATACACACAGTCTGACTGTCTGATTGTTGCTATTATGCTTCAGAGTATGTTTTCAAAAATAATTTCCTGCCACATTCCTGACTGTATTTGTAGGCTGAGTTTATCCTCTTCCCTGCTGTTCCATGATCTGCCCCTAGGTTACTAACAACCCCAACAGACAGCCTGGCTCATGCTACCTGCTGCTTAGAGGCAGATTAACTCACTACCAGCCATATGGACTACCGACTTCACAAATTCCTCTCCTTTTGCTTTCTGCTCTCAGAAAAGTTAATGGACAGTTTGCTGGTAAAGAAAACGTAAAACAAAACCCCAAACCTAGTGACATAATCACCTGGGCTTAACACAACTGGCCCCTCCATCTGCCTTTGCACTGGGATTTGTGCGCATAAAGCAGAATATGGTGCTGTGCGCAGTGTGAGTTCGCATTGGTCTTTCCCTTATGGCATATGTACTTGTTTACGATACCATTGAGTTAGACAAAGGCATTATGCATATATTGCATGTATATAACCTTATATTCTTAAAAAGATCCCCCCAGACCTTAATCAGTAGTGACTCATTGTTGTCATTGGTTGCTTTCTCTGTTGCCGTCTCTGACCGGGGCCCTGGTGCTTGAAATCTACATCACCTTAAATGTTATTAAACTGTCAGGCCATGTTTCAAGGTGATTTTCATGGTGGGTTTACAAGATATGTGTTTGGGGAAGGGTGGACGTGAGTCCAGAAAAACAGAGATTTTTCAGGAAGTTAAGATGCTGTGACATAAGTAAGGAGAGGGCTAGAAGAAGGTCTGTGTTACATTATGGTGCTGCATCTCAAGATTTTATCAGAAAACTGAACTCTTTAATGTCACATGATGACTTTTGGGTCTCCTTTCTAAATATTATTTACTGTCTGTTTTTTAGACATGGGAGCCAGGATGCTCAGGAATTACTGGGCTGAGTCTCGGAAGTGCTCAGGGTCAGCATCAGTGAGTGTTGGTGGTGTGCTCTGCCCCTTTTGTGCTTGCGGATTCTGTCCAGGTTGAGTGTGCATCAGGACCAAGTCCTGATTGACTCTGCTTGGGCCTCTTGCCATCTGGGGTGGATGTGGACATCCAAAGAGATGGTAACATTAGTCTGTGCTCTCAAAAATATGGCATGCTGTCTGAGACGCAAGTGAAATATACCTTAAACAACCTCAGCCAATCATTAGTCATGAAATACCCCTCTGTCACTGAGGCACTCTTTTATTTAAGACTTAGATTACAGGCATGCTACCTCCAGTTACCTGTGAATTGCAGTATATATCTCCAGTTTGTAGTGTATGTTTATCTGCAGTATGTGGGTTCATGTACAGGTAATCTGATACATATAAATATATCAGATTATCATATTTATTACTATTGGTTGGATATTTGTTTTTGCTAAAAGTTGGATCCTTAATTTAACCCTAGAGTTAAGATTTACTGTGCATCCTAGCTTGCAAGCATTAGTTTACATTAGTCCTTTACCAAAGGAAAAGAAAGACTAATACTTGCTAAAATGAGGAGGACTTAATTTAGCCCGCTGATGTGCAGTGATACAATTTGTGTAACTGCTGTCCAAGTTCCAGCAGTGCTGGGTTTACAAGTGTCTGTTTTCCTAAGTATTTCTGGAATGATTTGTTCTTTGAATATTTTGGCAAATAAGAAATCTAAAGCTGTAGGAGGAATCAAGTGAAAAATACAATTGAAACTGTTTAAAACGGAAATCGGTGAGATTTTTGGTTTTGCAATGTTTTCTGAACTCCAAATAGGAAATATAAATATTTTTACAATCTCCTTGACTTTCCTTTATGTATTGCACCATAACAATTTAAAGTTATCTTTTTGGACTTCATCTAGCACTTCGCAGGCTGCCACTTTTTGTCATCCCTCCCAAAATTTAAGTTTTGGTAACATTTCATAGTTCTCTGAATTTTTTTAGCCTTTGGAGAAAAAAAAAAAAAAAAAGAAGAAAAAACCCTCCTCAAAATAAAGAATATCTGTCATTCTCCAATGGGAAAATGCAAATTGGGATAGAATAAAAGAAAATGAAGAGACTAAAGTATGGATAGTTCTTAACTCCTCAATCATTTGGAAAATTTCATCAAAAGATTTCTAGTATTTCTTTTTAAAAACAAAACACTTCCCAAATACCATAACTTATGATTATATTTTGATCTCTATTACTGAACATCCATAGAAGAGGCAGGCATCACATGTGAGAAATACTTGGGGGGGAAATGTTGGGAGTTTCACATCAGATAACATACTCAACTTGTCTGATGCTTTGGTTCCTGCCTCGAGTTGCAGTTGTTTTTATAGAAACTATTAACATAAAGACATGTATTCTGGCTTCAGTTTTAATTGAAGGGGATTTATAAGGGATTTTTGAGAAGTGGTGATTGTTCTGAAAGAGTATATCCCTTCTTCTAGACTAGATCTTGTAACGTAAGTGCCTTTGAGTCAGAGACAAGTCTTTTTTCTGGTTTTTTGCAAGCTGGTAACAGACAAATGAGATTAAAAGAATGAGCTCATTCCCAGGTAAATTCACTGGCTGGTTCTGCTGGAAGTATTGATGCTGAGTCTTACCTGAATAGAGATGAGTAGAGCTATTCCTCATTCCTGGGATGCTGGGGACGTCCATCTTTCCCACTTGCAGATTCTGTGACCACAGTATGTCATTCCCTGCAGCTGGATGGATTTACTGATGTGACTGAAGAGAAGGATCCTGACTTTTCTGCCTTTTGAGCTTTCCCTCAAAACTAGATTGAACACTTGTGCTATTACTTAACATGGATGGGACTGTCCTTTGACTTCCCTGTCTTAAGCTGAATGGATCTCACCCCCTTGGGTCTGCATGGCTGTTCTGGCTGGCTGAAGAAACAGGGCAGAGGCAGGCCTCGGGGCAAGATATGTTGGGAAAGAGAGTACAAAGTCTGTCTTTAGTCTTTGGGATATGGGAATTTTTATTAGTTCTAATGTTTGAAAAACCTCTTCAGCAAGGAGGGAAACCTGGACAGCGGCCTCAGGGTGCCAACCTATGGTGTGGCTCTGCAGCCAGTGGAGTAGCCCCCAGAGCTGGTCAGAGCAGCAATTCATCTGGTTGCTCCATAATGAGAGCAGTGAATGAAGAAAAGGGGATCATTGCTGTTTGCTGTGTTCTGCATGGCTTACATGCACTCTTAGCTGACTGATGGCGTGGTCAGAGGAGTGGACACGATGTGCAGTTGTAAGGTCTTTGCCTCTCTGATAATACATGTTCAGCTTGAGTCCTCTGTCCCATCCTTGTGTAATGAAAATTTCTCAGCAGGATGGTGACTTGTACTGTGGCCCCAGGTCCTTGAGAGGGGGGGAAAAGAGGGGAGGAAGAGATTTCTGTATCAGCAAATACCTTGGGAGGGGATGCAGGATACTTAGTGAGCACGTGCAAGCCGCCATGAGAGCAACAGGGAACCAAAGTCTTAATGAAACCCTTTGACAGGAGGGTAAGGCTGGCTGGCGTGGTCACTGGCGCTTAACTCTGGTGCAGACGCCAGCCAGGCCCTGCTGAAATAATCCTCTTAGGGAAAGAAAGAGTAGAAAGCGTTTCCATCTGCTGTGTGTTCTCTTTGGATGCAGCATTTGCTGTGTCCGAGTCTTGTATGTTTCTCCCTGTCTTCTCTCTCTGAGGAGATCTTAGGAGGGGAGAAGCACTGAAAGGTGTAGCCGTCCTCATTTGGACCTAGGTGTAACCATGGATATGGGAAGGAGAGCAATAGGAATTGGTCTACCTCCCATGAATCACTTTGAGTATGGGCTGGTGGTCCTAACAGCCTGCCTTGCTGCTTCTGTTCTTACATCTCTGGTTTATTCCTTCTTTCTTTCTTCTCTGATGCTGGATTGCACTGCTTTTCTCTTGGTTGCCTCCTTAAAGATCTCATGTAGTGTCACTCTGCTTTCTACAAGCTGTCTTCTAAAGCTCTGCTGATGGTTTGGTACTTCTTGGGACTAAATGGCTGCTGAGATTGATATTTAAAAATGCTTCGGTTTTGGTACTGAAAATCCCAAATCCAGTAACTGGGGTGTTAATGCAGAGAAGGATGCTCTCATCTAGATCTGAATTTTGCTGATCATAATCTGAAACAAATATTCTGTGCTTTTTTAAGGAGTAGTTACGAAATCAGATTTCCCACCAAACTGGAAGACCCTGAGCAGACCTTTTCTCTGGCCACTCTGAAACACAGACCTGGGGTGGTATTTGATACCTCAAGACTCTCAAAGGAACGTGTAATACACACAACCTATCGGTTAAGGGTTTGCCATCTTCAATCTATAAGGACCGGTCTCTGCATTTTCAGAGAAAGAATCAAACATTCATACCTTGATTTTGTTTCCACTCCTGATTTTATAATTATTTTTTTTCTCTTTTCCTTTTTTGTGTTGTAGACAGTCTTTGAAACTTACTTTGTGGTATTCAATTAAAAAGTTTTTAGACTAATGGCATACAACATCCTCGGTGTACTGTGCGCTTGCTGTTCTAGGAGAAGCTGGTCTTAGTCATGTGGTTTTTGGTCTTTGTACTGGCCAGGTCAGGTAGAGGAGCAGCATGTTTATTTCAATATTAAGCTGTCAGCAGATTATAGCAATATATTGTAAGGAAAAAGAGGCTCCTGAACATTATTAAGTCTTTAGTTTGGGATTAGGAGGTTTTAAGACAGATTTAATTAAACAGAGCAGGGACACCTTTATGAACCTGAAGTTGGGGTTAATTCACTCCCTTAATGTGCTCCATTTCTTGATTACGCAAAGATGAAACAAATTCCATGTCCTACCTGGGGAGCCCTGGACAGGAACGTGAAGTTTCATCTCCGGAGAGTTCAGTGCCCTGTCAGTGAGGCCATGATTAATAACCATGTCAGAGGACTCTTGGTGATGGAATGAGATGAAATACAGGTACGTCTGACAGTGAACCAGTTCCACACAGCATGCTTTTGTGGAGATGGTGGTCCTTGCTGGATGGACCTGATAAAAGAGGCTCTTCAGAGTTGCATCAAGATGGGGGAAAAGAAGAGTGGGATCCAGAAGTTGTCAGGAGCTCATGATTAATGGAACCGGAAATAGGTGCTTAGTTAAGGTTGCCTTTGTGCTTGACATCTCTTGGACTGTGATGAGCCCCTTTTCAGTAAAGTGGTGAAGTGTATCACATGCAATTAGAGCTTACCCCAACTGCCACCACCACGGTAACCAAACACAAACAAAGCCTTTTCAAAGCTGTCTTGAAGTTCCAATGGTTTTTCACTAAGTGTTTCCCACTTTTGCTTATTTCTGGACCCCATGGCTCAGTGCTCAAGTGGCACAAGGTTTGCATTTGAGAACACTGATTGTTTGTGTTGCACCTGGCAAGCTTTTCCTCTTTAGACCTCTGTTCATACAGACATGGACCTTACATTTGTGTTTCATGCCAAAGGCATAATACAAAAATTAAACATGATAAAATACTATCAGGAGAAACGAATGCATGAATGCATGTGGATATTTGGGGATATTGCAAAGAACTTTGTGTTTTGTGGAATCACGTGATTCTAGAGCTTGAAACCCAAAAGGCCCCACCTTGCCTCCAACACCATATAGCGCTGTCAGTTTCCTTAGTTGTCTCTACACTGAGGTTTTGTATGTGATTAAAACATACTCTCCAAAAAGGCACCTGCCCTGGTTTTGAATTACTGGGGGTGGGTGAGTGTGTCGCTATGTGAGAGACAGTTCCAGTGTTTAACCACTGTTATTATTTAATGTTTTCACTTTCTTTCCATTGTTAGCAGTAGCTTCCAACTGGTGAATGAAATGTATGTACCTGCAACTGGAAACATGCTCATGTGTGGCTGTTTGTCACATCTCAGTCTTCTTTTTTGGTAGACTGAATAGACTGATCTCTCTCCACTTCTGCCAGGTCACGCTCCCCTGTGTCTTTAACTAGTTAGTATTATTTTTATATTTAACCCAGCAGTGTCTTCCCAAAACATAGCCCCGCTGTTTTTACACAGAGCACCCTCCTTCTCTCCACACATCCTTAATGTTAACTTTTTTCCCTTTTGTCCCAACAGTGTAGGAGGGATTTATGTTGAGTTTCTTGCCTACTGTGTTGTCCTTCTAAGCACCACTGCTGTCCAGAGTATTGTAGTCTACTTCAATTTTGCTTGTATAGGTAGTAAAATAAATTGTGCGAGTGGGCCCAGCTCCAAGAGGGTTTTAGACCACTTTCTAATGTTTATCACTCAGAGATATCTGTATTTTCCATTATGGGAGCTTTTATGTTTATTACCAGGTTGTTGATAAAAATTGCAGAGAAGTGTTGGACCAATACTGAGCTCTGCAGGATGCTGGGATGTGCTCAAGTAAGTAAGTGTGCATTTTGCCAGATCTTGGGGTGGTGCATTCTTTGCAAACCTGGCATTAGGTGGCAAGAGTCAGTTCAAGTGCTTATATCCCTTTAGGCTTATTCTTCTAATTTCTAGGTTTGAACTGAATCATGTCATGTTACAAGTCTGATATTAGACAAAAACGGTGGTTATCAAGCCAAATACCCACAAATATTGGGCAAGACGAGGGAAAAGTTGGTTCCCTGTTTTGTAGCTTCAAGTCCGTACCTGAAATTACAGCTATAAGCTCTCTTAAAAAAAAAGAAAGTTTTAAATTCTCTGTGTGAACTGAAAGTAAATGAACATGCAAACCAAGTTTCTGTATCCTTTGCAACTGTTTTCTCATTTCTTTTTCCAAGCATCTTTATAAATCTGATAGGAGTTCCTGCTGCAGGAAATCACAGTTCAACACCGAGTCAAGGATACAAACCAAGTCCAGGTTTTCAAAATGTTATTTTAGAAATACTCTACAGTTAACGTACTATAAGCCTAATGCTTTCAGTCAGACCACTTTATACACAGAGTATTCAGGGAAAATTTTAGGTTGGGGAGGAGTCAGGGTTTGGCTTTGTGTAGTTTTCTGAATGCATCTTGGTACAGACTTGATTTTTCTCCTTGGTGTTTTTTTTTTGTTTGTTTGTTTGTTTTGTTTCTGGAATACCAAACAGCTTGTTTGTAGCAAGGCTGTAGCACTATTGACATGCAGATCTGAACTCCAGCCCTACAGACAGTTAAGGAAGGGAAATAATGCCACCTTATGTCCTGATTTGTCACTGCCGAGCCTGATATTTGGTTCAAGTCAAATGCATTATGAGCAAGGAGTGCTGAGGACTGAGTTCCCCCTGCTTTCTGGAGTTACTTCCACTTGGTCAGAAAGAATATGAGCTGAATGTGAAATGCTTGGTGTGTTGGTAGAGATTTGGCTCCTACTTTGGGTAAGTTTGGCAGCATCAAAGAAAAAAATTTAAAAAAAGGACATTTCAGTCCCAAAGAGCTAACAGCAAACCCTGCAAAAGTGATATTGCAAGTCTTCAAACCTGTAAATATTTACATGAAACACTTCCTGGGTTATTAGTTGATGAAATAAAGTTTATAAATGCACAATAGCTTAGGCAAGTGTTGAGGCAAGTGTTGGTTGTTTGAAAATTTGCATATCAAATTTAAATGATTTTTAAATTAAATTGCACTAGAAGTGAAACTGCATTGGAAATGTATATTTACAGGCAGTAGACTTCCCTTTACTTTTGACTGTTGCTTTGTCTCTTTGCTATTTGATTAGGGTTTTCTACAAAAATCTGAATTTTTAAGAAAAAATATATTTATGATCTGAAATTTAGTAGGAATGTGTTTTGTAGAAGTAGTTCAAGTACTAGGAGCTAGTTGAGCACTAATAAGGCCAGGTTTAAAATTAATGTTTAAAAAGGGTCTCTGATTATTGGTTTATAGTCCCAGTTGTTCAGAGGGGAAAAAAGTGTGATTTAAGAATTAAGGGATACAATTCAACTTTTTGTGTGTACGTTTCTACATGCATATCACGTTTCATTACTTTATTCTTCCAGCATTGCAGTTAGTGTTAGCCCTTTTTTTTTTTTTTTTTTTTTTAAATGCAGGTCAAATGCCCAGTCATCTGATTGGCTCTGAAGTGAAGCATTAAAGAAAATTGGTAAATATTCTGGTTTTACTAGACTTTTTCTTTGGAATAAAGAAGTAATTATGTTGTAAATTAACGTGATTTAGGTAAACATCTTTATCAGCTTGGGGTTACAAACATGCAGTCAGGATGTGATCTTAGTGGCTCCTCTCTTCTAAGACTGGAATACACTTTTGTAGTATTTCTCTAAAGATGTGTGTTTTCGTCTGTGTGAAAAGCATTTGGAGACGTGCCACATAGGTTTATACTCCATCCATACCAATCAAAGAGGGGGAAACACCAACTAACTCAAATAGGCTTTGGGATCTGACTTTACTACTGACTAGGATTGCGGGTAGGAATCCCCTTCCTCTTCCAGGTCCCCCAGAGAGCCAGCTGCAGACAGTCACCTGTCTGGCAGTCAGGAAATTTTTGTGGGTTTGGGGTTTTTTATGTTTGATTTTTTGGTTGGTGTTTTTTTTTAATTATTATTATTTTTATTAGTTGAGAGTGATGTGGAGGGAAATCTACTGAAAGACCAATTACTATTTTGCTCACAGAAAGTGGATGTAGACCTACCAAGTGGGTGGTGCTGAAGTAATTGGAACTTACTGAAACAAGCAGAAGTTGAATGTGGTGTGCTTAGAAAATGGACGGACAGATAAAGCTCCTTAAAGTATGAGGCAAGACTGTTCTTCTCAATAAAGACTTCCTCACCTTTGGTACAAAGGTGGTTCTCCATATTATTCATTTTCTGTTAGGGATGTTGGTATGCTGCTCTAAACCACCTCAGGCATGCTCAGATAATAAAACAGGTCTGTAAAATAATGCGACAAGAAACTAGAAATACAAAGAACTGAATACCAAAGGTACCAAAAGGTCACAGCTACAATTTTGCATGTATGGAGCTTGCAGAAAGTATGAATTTGATGAAACGCTGTGAGACCTTTGGGAGCACATGTGTGATCACACTGGATCATGGCAGAGGAACTTCTGCAAGGGATGGTGACCTTCAGAAAGGAAAGATGTGTTTCCTGTAAGATAATGAGTTCAGTCTCACAATAGGACAGGCATGAACTTGGTTACCTGCTACATGTGTCAACATAGGAAAAATGCACTGTAGGTCAGCCTCCGTCAACTTTTCTATATTGCCACAGTAGAACTTATTAAAAATAACTATGCAATATCATAGCTTTAGTGGTCAACTGAATGATCTTGCACGATTCTCTGGGATCAAGACTTTAAACAGAACTCTTAATTCAGCAGAACTTCAGAACAGCTTCCACTTCCAGTTGCCTGCTCTTCCTTTTCTCTTTCTCTCTGTTTCCTGGGTGTTGCATGCCCGATATCTCACACTGGTGGAGGAAATATGGTCCTTCCCTGCAGAAATGGGCACTTGAGTATTTAATTTCTCTTAGCTGGGGAATAAAAACAGGTTTTGATCTTCCAGTTTTACTACAGCATGGATTTGTTTTTCCTCATACACAGATTGCATGGTAGGGGGTTGCCGTTGTCTAAGCAACTTCTTTGTGATGGAATCCTATGGAGAAAAAGGAAAAAAGAATCCACTCACTCTCCCGCTTTGTAATCTCATTCCAGGGTTTTGGCATCATCTCTCTGTGTATCGGTTGTGCAGTTTAGAGAACGTTTTACTCTGCCTTTGCTATCTTTATGCCCTCATGGGCTCCTCCGTAGGTAACACCTCCTTCTTGGCTCAAATTCATTTTGTTTGCTTTCCTCCTGAACCCTTATCTTCTTGGTTAAATAGAGTGCTGAAATAGTTGGCAAACTTTGGGCATCTTTAATTATCATTAGCAAATTGTTGAGAACACAGTGGACAATTGACGGTCTGGTCTTCAGAGTGCCATTAAAAGAGATTAGAAAAGGCTGTTTGTGTGCGTTGTACAAATTTGTTTGTTTTCAGGCACTGACAGTATAATGAAAATGTCCCAGCCAGGCTTAGCTGTTGCCGTAGTACCAGTCAAAGCCTGGGACATAGAGTGAGGCATCGTTTTTCTGGGTTACCCAGGACCTCTGGGTTACTGAAACTGGCCTATCCGAGCGGAAGGCAAAATGAAAGCCAAGTGCAGACTGACTGCCCTACCTCCCTTCAAACCTGCCCAGGAATGTCTGCACAGCAGTTGCAAATGGATTAGGAAGCTACTTGTGTATAATGACATCACTTAATTATATAAATCAATAAAGTACAGGGTGAATAGCTCAGGTGATAAATACATTAGCTGCAGCAAAGATCAATAACAAAGATTGTAGTTAAGAATGCGAAAAAAATAATATGATCTCAAACATCCTCAAGAGAAGCTCCAGTTGGAGGTAATGAGATCTCAGCCTGTTCTCTGATATGCAGGCAGTTAGATCTTTTTGTTTTCTTTGTCTAATATAAAAATACATTCTCATTTTACTCTGTGCAAAAACTCCTCTAAACATTTGGTGTCAGTAATGTCTTAGGTCTGAGGAATTTCCCAGGATAAGTCTTCCAGCACCAGAGTGTGTAGAGTGTGTGTGGTGAAACAAGGGTCCGAGGGATGGCTCCCTGCTGCTAGCTGTAGGTCTTCTGGCTCAGTTTAAATTGCTATAGAAAGCTTTTCTGGTTATGTGTGTCAAACAGGAGACATGCTGGAAACATCCTTCACACTTTGTAGAAATTCATCTGGCTTTTCCCTTTGCGTTACCCATGTGTTTCTCACAACGACTTTGTCACTTCATTTTTGGATTCACACATGAGTTTGAAGTATTGAAGTGGAGCTTGACAAAATGTCTTAAATTTCTCACTTTCATCAAAATTCTGAGTGGTTGTATTTCAAACCAATGATACTTTCAGGTTTCCTTGGAAATGTGCTGACCTCTAGCAAACACTTACAAACGTGCTGAATTCAAGCTTCTCAAGAAGTCTGCTGGGTTTGATATGATTTCTCATAGTATTTTGCTGAAAGTTTCACAGTTGTCTTGGCTGTATGGATATCATCATCCAGGCTCTGCTTAGGTATATATTTTAGTGTAAAGTGGAATTATTGGGTGTCTGGAGAGGATTTCCAGCTCCTCCAGCAAAATACGCTCTGAGCTCTGGTATTCTGTTTTGCTTGCTGAGCTGCCTAATATGTGTTGCCACCATAATTGTATGAGACAGTCTGGATATTGGAACTGTCTCTCCTGCATTTCCCCACATGTAAAGTGTTAAGGACTGTTTTCACCAGAGATGAGTTGAGAATTTCGCTGGCCGTACAAACCACCAGATGTTTATATACATCACTACCTGGCATTATAGATAGCACCCGAAAGACCTTACATATTAGAGACCCAGGGTCTCCTTGCCAAAAGATGTTGTAGAGGCTAAACTTGTACACATGTTTAAGGGAAGACTGAAGAAGTTTGGGAGAGAGAAATCCAGCCAGGGTTATGAACCGTAGAAAACGCCCTTCTGACTTGGGAATTTTCTGGGCTGAAAACAGTTGCAGACTGGTAGAACTTAAGGGAGAAGTATCATACATGTGTGTGCTCTATCTAGCAACTGTTGTGGTCGCTGCTGGCGCTGGGGTACCTGCTCTACATAGGTATTCACTCTGATCCAATGCAGCAAACATTATATTGCTTTATGTAAAACTTCTTTCTATTAACCTATTTTTCTCATATCTTTATATTCTAGTTTTAATCAATACTGAATTCTCAAATGATTTGGGTATGACATGGAATATTTCCACGTAGAGCTGAATGAATCTGTTGAAGCTGCAGACCATTTGACATACAAGTGAATCTAGATTTGATGCACAGTTTTTACTTCCTTAAAAAGTACTGTACTAGTGCACAACATAATGTTTATACTTAGTGTCCCATGAATTGTGCCACCTCTCCTGTGTGGCTGCTATGCTTTGGTCTCCAAGGAAAGTCCTTGTGTGAATCCTACAGCAACAGTTAACAAAGCTACCATCCACAGCTCTGTGCCCTAGAAGGGCAACAGATAACAAATGTTAAGCAGGTCTTTTAGCCACTTTGCCACCCATCCATTGATTAATCCATTAATTAAACCAAATTTGAGTAGGATACCTGATTATCTGTTGCAGTGACAGGGATGAGGGCATGTTTCCCCTTTGCTGACCTGATATGCAGGCAGCGACTTCCAGCAGAAGGTCTGAGTAGCTACTGGTCAGTGTGTGCTAGCTCTGCTGGGACAGCAGCTGCCCTCTGGGAAACCACAACAAGAAAGATGGCAGAGGAGGAAGGAATGAAATGCTGGCCTGGTGGCTTGATGAGACAGTAACAACATATATGAAAATATTTTAAGTTTTCATTGACTTCACATGGCTGATTTAGGCAGAGAAACTGTAACTATCAAAGTAATGTTCAGAGGCAGGAGGAAAGCTCAACCAAAACAGGTCAAGACATGAGTATTTGTCCATTCCTGCAGGTTTTCGGCCCCATTGCTGCAGCATATTTTTGCCCACGCTCTGGTGGAGCAGAGTGGCCGTTTCACATGGCACTGCACATGATGCAGTCCTTCGGTCCTTCCTCTTTTTGACCCCCTAATCAATTTTTTCCACTTCCATTTGGGAAGAAAGAAAAGGTGGGGGTGGGAGGGAGAAGCAATTTCTTTTTAATTGCTTGTTTGTCCTTGTCTACTCTCCCATCCTTTCAGATTTCTCAGAGCAGGGTTGGGGGTGTTTTGTCTCTCTTATTTTCACTGGTACCGATGGGGAAGAATGACATTTTCTGCTTGGATAGAAACCAATCGCTTCCCCAGACCCCCTTGAAAAAGCTTAATTTGCTCAACTAGTCAGTATTCCGTCTTCGTTAAAAAGTCCCAGACTGGAATTTGGATTTAATCCTTTGACTCACGTTTTTTCCTTCTTTCCCCTGCCTTCCACATCCCCACTTACACTTCCCAAAGTACTTTCCTCACCACCTTTTTTTATTACCATGCACTCAAGTTACCCTTAGCTCAGGAGCAAAAAGGACAAAAAAATACCCCACAAACAAAAGCAAATAAAAAAGCCCCTCACCAAAGTAAATAAATAAGTAGACAGAGAAAACAGGCTGCTAGTTCATTTTCTTCTGCCTTTCCCTTAAGGCATGAGGTAATGCCAAACTATTCAGCGTGTGATGCAACTGCCTGATGGACGTTCAGAGAATCCCAGCAGAGGCAAAAACAGAGTTTACCCAAGCGCGAGTTGGCAGTGAGACCAATCTCTCCAACAAGAGGCTATTTAAAGCCACAATGTGATGCATTTTTAACATTTTTATTCAGAACAGGATTTAATTGCTCACTGACAAACCACGTAGACGTTTGTGCCTGGGTGTTTGTGACTGGAATTGTTTGCTATCTGTGTTTTATTTCAGAGCTGTTCAGTCGTCAACTGAGAGTCTGAGGTGGGAATGAGAATTTGTTCCCTTAGCACTTGCTGTCTGAGATGGGTCAGGAAGGGTTTTACCCTCTGGTCATGTCTTGCCTCTTCTGTTTTTCTTCAATTATTTCTTCTCAGCAACCTTTCCCCTTCTGCCAGCTTGGTGGTGAATGGGATATAAAGATGTACTTGTCTGTATTAGCTTCACCTGGAAATGAGAAGCTGTAGCATGGTGAGGTTAAATGTCTTACTGAAGGATGCAGAGATAATCTGTGATCAAGGAGTAGCCACAGTTCCTGACTTGACGGTACAGATGAGCTTTACGCTAGCTAGCTTTGCAGCAGCACAGCCACAGCACAGCCCACCTGCCAGAGCTCCGCAGCTTGCTCCCAGTCTATGCCCCTATGGATCATGCTGTGACCACATTTACTGTAGCTATCTGATGATAGCTCATGTATATCCATATACCTTGGTGTTCCAAGCCTTGAATGAATGTCACTGCGTGCCAGAAGTATGTTACATATATTCCTCATTGACAGCAAACTATGATACTCCATCATCTGTGCATTTCTGTCTTTAATTCTTACCTGTCTCTTCCAAAGTCTTGAGGTTGGGTTAATTTTACCAATTAAAAATCACCAGCACTTTAAAAATGTGCTGCATCAGGATCAAGTCTCATTGTCTCCTAGGACTCAAAGGCACATTTCAGCCCTCTGCTGAGTTGGGGCCTTGATGTCCGCCAAATGTTCTGACATCCTTGGCGAGGGGTAGCTTTGTGCAAGTCAGTGAGGGATGATGGAGCTGCACACGCAGCTCAGCATCTTTATTTCATTATAGCTATCCAAGCAGATGAGCCTTAGCAGTATCTTTTCAGAGTTGTCAGCAATGGTGCTTTAGTTGCTGAAAATACCAGCTCAAAGTAACCCGTTTGTTCACTAGTGTGGGCTTGTGGGAGGCACTGTATCTTGCAGTGCCTCAGTTTCCTCACCTGCTGAATGGCAGCAGTAGTGGTTGTCTTCCTTTTTGAAGCCCTTGGAATCAGCTGATGCCAGGCTCTCTGCAGGGACTGATCATCTGTGTGTATCGGAGATGGAAGGAGAGTCCAAGAAATCCCAGGCAGTCCCACTCCTGGTAGCCTCCCTCTCATCACAATACAACTTCCGGTACTCT
This sequence comes from Numenius arquata, assembly GCF_964106895.1. NCBI lineage: Eukaryota > Metazoa > Chordata > Aves > Charadriiformes > Scolopacidae > Numenius > Numenius arquata. The sequence continues at coordinate 13,373,662 of NC_133584.1, forward strand.
TTGCTTAAGTATTAATTAACAAATGAGCCAATCCAGAAGCACTTAAATGATTGGCTTGGGTGGACTGTCCTTTCCCTTCAGGCTTCTAGGCTCTTTTTTTTTTCTTTTTTTTTTTTTTTTTCCTTTTAAATCAAGGCAATGTGTTAAATGTGGTGACTGTGTTGACATTGCACAATATAGAACCACCCGCTCCTGTATCGGGTCCTTTCGCTGCCTTTGCATAGGAAGTTACTGCAGAAACATGTTGCCGGGACATTGCACTTTATGCCATCTCGTTGCATGGCAGGAGTCCAGGCCAGCACCCTGGAGCGAGTCAATGTATGAGATTAGTTTAATCCTTTCTCAGAATCCTCTGATGGGGAGGGGAAGGACAATGACCTAGTGCCAGCGTTTATTTTGTCCACAAGTTCAGTTTGAAAAGGGAGGAGAAGGTTGTGGCGGTGGGGAAAGGAGAGAAAAAACCTTCCTGGAGTTCATTGGGTCTGGAGCAACGCCAAGCCCAGGGGGCAGCTCACAAATGGGGAGTGAAGAAAAGGGGGGAAAGAAGAGTGGAATGATGATTAGAAATCACAAATGAAAGAATCCTGAAGAGGGGGGAGAAGGAAAAAAAAAAAAAAACCAACAAAAAAAACTTCTCTGCTTCTCTGAATGTCTGTAGGGAGGAAAAAAATTCCTTGCCTTTTCTAAGGGTCTTATTCATTAGCAGATGCACTTGCTCTGCTGCCAAGGGAAAAGAAGCACCCTGATCAGTCCTCCTCTCTCTCCTTGGGAGGCATCTACTGGCTCAACGTCGGTGTGAGAGAAAATACCATCTCTCCCCTGATGAATCTTCTTTAGCGCTCCTGTTTCTTGCAGCGCTCTTTGGTCTCCATCTCCTTTTGCTCCAGCTGCACCCTCACTGGCTCTCAAAGGTGGATGCACGCATCTTGTAGGCACTTCAGAGCTCACTAAGGACAGCTTTTCTAGTCTGCTTAGCTGTGCAGAATCACAGCCTGTAGGAAGATGCCTTCTAATGCCTTTCCTGTGCATTGCTGTCTGTGGGGAGCTGTTAACACATAGACTAGACCCCTCACGTGAAATCGCCAATGCACAGGATCTAAATCCAGGTGTGACTCTACATTCTGTGAGCAGTCCTGGATCTTTGGGCTGTTTGGATGTCTGTGTGGTCAGTACACCGCAAGCCTGTGTTTTGTACGGGCAAATGCTTGAGCTGAGTGCTGTCTGGAAGACCCGCGCTTGCTCCAGCAGGGCAGGAGCATGTGCTGGGCTGGGTGCACCATGGCTCGGTCTGGTAGCAGATCCTCTGATCAGCTCTTCCTTCCTCTGCAGATATTTTGAATGTCAGCAGTCACCAAGAGAAGAGCCGGAGGTGCACCCAGGAGAAAGCAGGTTGCAGGGTACGGGTGCTATCTACAGCAGACTCCAGAGGGAGTTTAAGTGACTGCTTTACAAAGGGGATTCTCATGGCCCTGCCTCTACTGCAGGAGCCTGTTTAAAAGCCAGGAGACGTCTCCTCTAATCTTACCTCTCTTGTGGAACTATTTGCCATGCGTTTTACTAATTTCTTTTTTACGGGGGAAGTGTCCTGTATACAAGCTCCCAGGGACACCCAAAGAAAGTTCATCTCTAGCCTTCTGGCCTTAACAGCATTTTATTTTTCCTCTTTATATATCCTTCCAGCTATTCCAAGACACTTTAAAATAGGAAAGAGCATGACGTATATCCTGCTCCCTCCTTTATGCAAAAAGCAGCTTTTAGATCCAACTGTTTTCCCCAGCTGGGTAAGGCCCACAGTTCTTTTTTGGCCAGCAGATCTTGAGCCCCATCTCTCTCCACTGCGGCTGACCCAGCCAGGGGTTCTGTCTCCAGGGTTTGCTACTGTGTGCTTTTGTTTCTAAAGTGAGACACTCTTGTTTCAAAACGCACCCAGGTAAGGTTCATCCTCTTCTTTATGCTGCGGCTCACTGACTAAAGCACACACCTCGAGCACCTCTGCCTGCTCAGCATCCCATCTTCTGCCAGGAACTCAGCTGGAAAGTCTCAGCATCAGTAGCCATCTCCCATCTCCTTCTCCTCCTAGGTGAATCTTGCCTTCCTGGTTACAACTTCAGCAGGAAAACTGGCATTTGCTGGTCTCCCAGCTGCAGCTCTGACCCTGGATTCTTAGACCACGCAGTCGGCATGCGGAAAGCAATGCCTTCTCTTTGCTTCCGCAGGCAGTTTTAAAGGTGCCTCGGGACAGTCTGTCTGTGTAGGTGGGATGTGACCCTCAGCGCTGTTATGTCCTGTCACCAGCGTCTGCGTTGGGTGGCTTGGGAAGGCTTCTTGCAGTCCCTGAGGCTTCTCTGTCCGTGCGCCGAGAGCCCCATCTTGCGGCACGACTTGGACTCGCTCCGCACGGAGCTCGTCAGCCACAGCCGCCCGCAGGTCATTTCCAGGGTTCCAAAGCCACAACCTTTGTCTCTCCCGTGACAAAGGAAGATTAGGAAGAATGGCCAAGCCTGGTAGTTCTGGGGAGAGAAACCCCTTCAAGAGCTATGAAGGCACAGGCTTGGACCCCTGCAGCAGCACATGGAGGGGGCCAGTCCTTAATATAGCGTATAAATGCTCCCGTGGCTTTTTCCTGGTTCCCTCAGTAATGTGTATCCCATTTTCTTTGAAATAATTGTGGGTAAAGAAAGAAATGAATACAAAATGCATTATCCAGGAAGACTATGGGCTAAAGGTAAAACAGATTCTAGCCAGTGGTGTGGAATCTCAGGGGAGTGCGGATCTGTGTGTGTGTAATGTGTGCGTGATTTTTTTGAAAAAAAATTTTAATTATTATTATTTTAAACCAGATGTGATGTTTGGACCTGAATCCAAATCCGGACCTGAATTTCCTCATGGATCAGGTTTCTTTTGTTCTGGGACCTCATTTTAATTTGTGGACAGTTGGAGAGACAGAAACACATGTTTCTTGGAAGCAGTCTGTGTGACTCTGGATCATTAAGTATCAAGTAATGACTGAAATACCACATGTGAGTGCTAGTGGGCATGGTAACGATTTTGGAAAACTGAAGCCTTGTTCCTGGAGTGCTACAAAATGTAAGTGTTTAATCTAGTAGGGAAGAACGAAAGTTTTTGGAAGCTGGAAGTCTAATTGGTGTAGACCCTCTTTCCTGCTGTTCTCACCGCAACGTGCTGTCTATCAAGCATGCTTATTACATTAATTTTTGCCTGTTGTTTTAAATTACTTTTGACTGCTCTTTGACACATGACCAGGGCTTTCAAAGTGGCAGAGCTGTAGTGGAGTGAGATTTCTGTTTAGCAGGAGAACGGTCTGATGGAAGGGGGAAGACCCCCCTGCTCTGCCCAGCCCCTGCTGAGTGCCCTTGCTGTGTTTCTTCTGATGGCAGCAGAGTACCAAGGTCCACGTATTTCCAATTGATGCCATTTGGGAATTAGGAGTGCAGGAGCTCTGTAATCCCAAAGAGATTGTAGAGACTTTGCTACTAGCAAACAAGTTCAGGTGCACTTGTCCGTCAGAATCCAAACTGAATGCATGCCCCAGGATTCACCATTCCCCAGCCGATGGGGCCATGTGCAGTAATACTTAAATCTGGCACATCCTACCGTGACAATACAGGACACAGTTATCCTGGGTTTTCAATTACTTTACAGGAAGCTGTTTGGAAAGAAGTACTCCTGGAGCAGCCCACTAAGTCTAGAGTTTAATTCCTCTGTATATTTTTCTAAAGTGATCTCAGATGATAACTCTGCAGGTGGAAATCCAGGGGGTGAAATTTGCTGTGCAGTTCCATGGTAAAGAGTATGTGTGTGTGGAAGGGGTGGAGAGAGAATCCTGTGCGGCTTTCACTGCTTGGCTGTCCACTGAGAACTGCCTAGGGTAAACACAAGCTTAAATTGTGTAAAATGTGATCAGTACTCGGACCTGAATCATTGTTCTGTATCTTCTGTAGGAAGAACATACTTCAGGACGCGCATTTAATATATGTTATTTTTGCAGTTATGTAAAGTATGGATCAAACCTTAGAGTTTTACAACCCTTCCCAAATTATGTGCTTGACTTTGTCATTTTGCATGCGTGTAACAGCTAAAGTAAAATTCCAGGCAGTAAGGAATCACATGTAGCAAAACCACACAGGTTCATTTTGAGGACAGATTTCAGATGCAGCCTTTCCACACAGTCAGTGTTAAATCCTGCACAAAAATCAGTGAATAGCTTAATACATGTGCTGTTATTCTGTCAATAATGAGCTTCCTTTTTTATTAGCCATCTCATGTGAGGGAAACTGAAGCAGGGGCATAAATCCCTTGTGTGCTAAGGCACAGCAACGGTCAACATTAGCCATGGTGAGGACTCTGTGGCTTTAACCCTGTAAACAACATTTTGGAAGTTTTACTTGTAGATACATCCAACTGGGGACTGGTTAAATATCCAGCCCTATTTTCCTGCTTCCTTGCTAGACAGCCTACTCCAGAATGGAATAGTAGTTACAGCTGTGAGTTAATTGGCCTTTTTCTCTGTGTGGCAATAGTCTATTGTAATGTGTGTCACTTGTATCAGTTTCGGTAACACAAAACATAATGCTTTCTTGGCAAGTTAGGCACCTGCAGACCTTCTAATGTAACACTGTAATTAAGAATTTGCCTCTATCCAGCTCCAGGGAATGATGGAGTATGAGCACTGGGACTGGGTGCAAATGCTTTATTGCATACTTAGTTGATGAATGTACAACACTATTTGCAACCACTCTCTTCTGTTTCTGTAATTATATTCAGATTTTACTGTGACTTACTATAAGCCTGGTCAAGTATTGCAAATGGGTGTTAACATTCATGTTGCTTTTTTGATCAATACCTTTAGATTTTGAAATACATAGTAGCAGACAAGTGCTGTTAATGTTACAGCCAGGGAAACTGAAGCTGGACAGGTTTGTTTTCCAAGTTGCTTGAGTGGTTTTGGTTTGTGGGTCTAACTTTCAAAAGGAAGACGTGTATGCTCTACCATGGCTCACAGAACAGAGACATCTGGATTAGTGTCTTCAGCCACCCAGTTCAGCAGGTGCCCAGCAGCATGCGGAGATACAGCCGAAGTCTGAAAGAAGAATGGCCACACTGTCACAGTGCTGTGCCCAGGCAAATAAACCCTGGTGCACCTCTGCTGCCGCACTTCTGCCGTTGCTTCTGGTGGTGGTAGCAACTCTCTTAGCTCGGCCACCAGCTACAGGCCCCAGTTTCCATGTGGCATCCCTGTGCTGCTCACTACACAAGGAAGAGGAACTTGGTCTAATAGTTTGGATTTTTTTTCTGGTAGTGCTCTTCAAGTAAACCAAGACCTAAGATATTAAGGCTTGGGTATTTAGGTTCAGTACTTCTAATCTGGCCATGAATCCACCAGTTTTCCACTGGGTACCTCTCTCTTCCACAAGAGCAAGGGAAAACAACAGTGCAGCACTGCACAGCGTAGGACCATAAAGGCTTGCTACTTTGGCACCTGTATCCTTGGTGTTCACAGGAGCGTGCAAAATCAGATGAAGGTGCTTGGGTGCTTTAGTGGGTTAGCGTTGCTCAGCAGAGTGGGGAGAGGGGCAGCACATTTATTGGGGAAGTGTTTGGATGCTAGTTCTTCCAAGTGCATGAAACACAGAGAATACTGGGTTTGGTTTCTTGTTTGGTTTTGTTTTGTTTTTAAGACAAAATCTTTCCTACATGCTTAGTGAAATTCAGGTGCTCATTCAACGTTTATTCAAGCAAGTTGCTTTTGGTGTGATTTTTCTTTCACCTTGCACTGGTCTTTGTTCAGCTTTCTGCCCTAACCAGCCCTAGAGCATGCCATCCCCACAATAGCAGCAACAGTGCAATGTTTCTTGTGTGTACGTGCTTTACCAGGGTCCTTTGATGCACCATTGTGTAGTTTAGCCTCACACCTCAACCTCTCGCACATACAGCAGTTAGCAAAGGGTTATGTCACACAGGGTATGACAGTGAACTGTCTGCTGCAGATCAGAGGGGTGACCCACCTGTGCAGTTTCTAAGTTTTTCTCATGTGCCAGAAACAGTTGTGGGGGAATCCTGGCCCAGGCTAACAATAGTGGGAGTTTTGCCATTGACGTCAGCAAGGCAGTAATTTCACCCAAGGCCCGTAATGATATGCGATGGACACAAACCAGGACTCTAGAACAACTTGTTCTGTATCTCGTTACTTGTCTCCCGCGCCGGCCCCTCTCCCCACACAGCACATGGCAGAACCTCAGGATATTCTGCAACCCATGTGTACGCAGCACATCTTCCCTAGGAACTGGAGATAACAGCAACATCTCAGCCGAATGACTTCCCCTCGTGAGCTCACGTGCTGGGTCTGTCCTTGTTCAGGCATCTGTGTCCTACAGAGCTCTCTGTACCACGCTCCGTGGTTTGCCTGGTGCTTCTTTTGGGAAACCCAGCTGCCGGCTTAGGCTGGGGCAGTGTTTACGTGCCCTCCTCTCTGTTTTCAACTGCTTAGATGACAGACGCAGCCCTGTATCTTCCTAGCTGAAAAAAGCACAGGTGTTTATTTGAAAAGCAGGTCACTGAGGAGTGTTTATTAAGGGCTCAGATTGATTCTGAGTGGTTATAAAACCTTTCCTAAAACTCATTAAGAACCTGCTGCACAAAGGGAGTTGCAGCTCTTTGACAAATCATCTCAGGGCTGTCACACAAAGGCAGCTTAATCTGAACTGTCGTATATTTACGCTCATGAGTGATGGAGGAAGAGAAGTTCTGGAAAGAAGAAAGGTTATTAAGCCAAGGGAAACTGCGTCCTGGGCTTTTGGCTCATAATGGGCTTAAACATAGGTCATTTGAACGGCAGGCTGTTAAGCTGGCGTTAGACCTATAGGCTACTTAAAAATAGCAGCATCTTAATAATTTAAGAGAGTATCAGAATCAATACATGTGAAGTGATCAGAAATAGGCTGGTGTAATTCCAGGATTCTTCCACTGCATGGCTGAACTTGCTGCAGGAGGAGAGGATGTGGGGTATTCTTGAAAACTGGAGAGCATCTAGAATGAATTAATTGTGGAAAGATTTTCACCCTGTATTGAATCTGCATATATAAGCACACATATATTTTTAGCAAACATATTTTTCTGTTCGTTGTCACTGGAGGAAAAAGTTATTTCTTCAGTGCAGACAGATGTCTGTCTATTTGATTTAAGGTCTGTTGTTGTGAGTGATAGTGTTTGCTCCCTACAGCTACTACACGTGCGGGCAAACATAGAATTATGTGGTAGACATGCTAAATGTTTATTAGTTTTTTCAAGGCTAACCACAAAGAGAAAATGAAAAACAGAAGGAGAATAAACTCTTGTTCTTCAGCTTTCCTTTAACTAATGGAGGGAAATGGCTCTAGGCTGGTAGTGATTCACTCTCCACAATGGAGGCCCCTGACCCAGTTTGCTAGTTGTGGTTGAAATTAGCTGTTGAACTGATCAGATCTGGCAATTCCCACTCTCTTTACCACAAAGTGCCAACACAAAGTAATTATTTGCCCTTGTGATCTCAGTTTTTGTTGCAACCCTTCCCTCACCTTACCCAGACAGCAGAATGCACTTCAGAGTTCCCAGATGACCACCCTGTCTGGCCCTGCCGAAAACTGGCATGGTCCTTCATGATCTTCCTCCCAAAGCTGTAACTCAGGCTCTAAAAGTTACCTTTGCTTCTGCACATCTGGACATGTAGATGTAATACCTAAAACTTCAATGGAAGAGCAAGAGTAAAATACATATTCTTCAGCTGCAGAAAGTGTCTAGATAGCTTGGATATTTCTCTTTGCACCATTGGGATCGCTGACATATAGCTCCTTGCTGGATGATCCTGCTACCATCTGGCAGAGGGAAATGGTGCACACGCGTGCATACAGGTACACACATGTATGGCCACCACCACTTTGCAGCAATAATGCTTGGTGTTGCATGCAAAATCTTTTTGTTCCTTAAGAGGCAGTGTGCTTTGCATTTCATTTTATGTAAGTCAGAACAATTCATGCCAAAGGCATCAAGAACCTAATGGAAAAATCACTCTTGGAAAACGTTTAAGTAGAAAGGGTTCCTATCACACTGGAGGGTTGGCATTGCTTTGCTTATTAGATCTGCTAGTTCTTGGAAGTGATGGAGCACTTCACCAGATCAGCAAGATTAAGGCAGCTGAAAGGTTTAGGTTTCCCCCTTTGCTCACAGGTGAAAGCCAAAGGAAAGAAATGCTTTAAGGAAGGGAGAAGCAAGATAAGAATTTGCTACTTGCCAACATCAGCTCTGAGAGGGATTTGACCAAGGTGAAGGAGGACTGGCCCTGGCAGATACCGACTTTGCACTGGAGAGAGTAGACTTAATTAGAAAGACAGAGCCAGCCTTGCAAAAATCACATCTGTGCTGTCGTGTACACCAAATAACCCAAGAGAGTGTGGTTTGTTTCCATAATAGTGACTTACAGGGCCAAGAAACACTTCTTCAAACCTTTGGCTAGCAGCCATGAAGTCGTCTTTAAACGGATGCTGTCAACATGAAAAATCATTATATATATTAGTTTGGAGATAGATATCTATATTAACATTCCTAACCTATATTACTAAAATAAACTCTTTTTGCTTTTTTTTCTTTAGGCCCCACTGACTCTTTGCCATCTCTGTGGTCTATTTGCCTCAACCCTAATTTTGTTTCCAACATTTGACTAGTCTGTTCCCCTTTGATCCACAAGCCTTTTCAATGACAGCATCAATAAAAGGAAAAATGACAATTCTGTTACCATTTAATCTAATGTGGGACCAGAGGTATGTTTGGAGGCACTTTCCCCTAACTGCACCTTTTCAGCTTTCTACATGTTAAGAGGTTTTTTCAGTTGAATCCCTACAGTGCTCTTTTTTCTGTTGTTTTACCACATGGTTAGGTGGCTGTTACTACCTCTCTCTGATGTATCTTATTCTAAATTACTGTGTAGTCATTGCTTGGTTCTTAGTATCATTTTGTCTAGAATATAAATGTGTTGGACTATCTTATTCATTGGGGGTTTTTGCCCCCTGATAAACTGAATTCCTCAGTTGGACTTAATTTAGTTCTTGCCTCACAAGTTTACAGTCTAAAAAAGAATAAGCCAGGAAAAAAAAATTTGAAAATAAGCAAATGGAAGCAGAAATTCCGTTAACTATTCCTGAAATGTTTGAAGGCAGTTCTTAGCCTTTTCTGAGGAAGGGACATACTCAGGCCTGTCTCCATATGGATGTTTTTTTGCTATTAACTACACCTGCCCACTGCCTGGTGCAGGTTGCATCTACCACTCCTTTGCATTCACTTGTCTCAAGACAGCAGAGGCACTGGAAACATTTCTCGCTTCTGTAAGCTCTGTTCTATTGTGTGATCTTTTGATGAAAGGTAAAACTCTGTCAATGTGTCTGGTCAGCACAGAGCTGAACTGCTGTTTTGTCTCCTGGGCTCTCCCAGCAATTCGTTCCTTACACCTGAATTTCATAGGGAATGAGTACCTGCAAGTGATTAGCCTGACAACATGGAGGGTTAATGAATGTTTAAAAAATGTTGTGAGACCAGTGGATGTAAAATCCTGTATGATTTCCTCTGACTCCATTTGGCTGTGGCTCTGTGGGATTCAGTTCTTTCCTCTGACTCCCTTTACTGTGTTCCCTGAGTCCCCTTCTTTGGTTTGCATGTTTTTGCACTGTATGGTGCAGCTCAGGAACTGGAGTTAGTGCTGGCTTGAGTTGGTCCATGACCTGGTCTTATTCCTGTGATGTGCTGCCCAAAGTTAGACATCCTCTTTCTGAGCAAGGGGTTCAGGGACTTCAGTTTGAGATTGTGGCTTGGCTAGGTCTGGCTCCAGGGGCTTCTCACTTCTTTGGGGAAAACTCTGTTATTCTCCATCGTATGAAGCCGCTCCTTGTGCCTGTTGTGCCAACTTGAACTCTTTCTGTTGGTCACAGTAATCCCCCTTTATTCTCACTCTGGTTTATTTTCTTTTGTTGTAAGAAAGCCTGATGTGTTGAGCATTGCCCGTACTTTTACACTCTCAGGTTAACTCATGACAGTGAGCTTTACTGGCAGGTCCTTGCTGGTCAGAAAGCTCTGATGATCAGAGATGGGGGTGACGCTGCGTTTCTGATATCCTTGTATGCAACAGAGTCAGTGTTTGGAGGCCCACAACTTTCTTCAACGTCAATGGGAAGAAATGGAGTCTTGTTGGAAGTCCGGAGTGAAACCCTGTCCTGGCTTTCTTCCCAAAGGATGTTGTGTACCAGGCACTGCCCATTCCCAGAACAGGCATTTCTGCAGAAAACAAGACCTGTCTCAGAGTTACTCCCCTGAGATGTGTGATTGTCACCACAGTTTTCATCTGTCACAAAAACAAATGAAAAAATTATTATTTTTTTTTCCTGTGGCTATTTTGCTTAAAGAATCACTATCTTTAAATTAAAAAGGTATTTAATTTCATATCTTAGAATAAGCTCTTTTGAGCATATTTTCTTACTGAACTGCAAAGTCTAAGGCATAAGCTACCATGTAAAGGATATTTAAAAAAAAAGAAAAAAAAAAAAGAAAAAAAAAGAAAAAAAAAGAAAAAAAAAGAAAAAAAAAGAAAAAAAAAGAAAGCAAGGCAGAGCTTTGAGCTATTCAAAGCAATCACAAGCAACGCTTTCTTTGGCATCAATTCAGGTAATTGTTGTGACATGTTAGTGACTTACAGTGAAAAAATCCAGGTCTGAGAGTGAGGATGATTAGATAAATGTACGTTTGTGATGGGAACAGAATTTGTTAACAGTGTGTGGCATTTATGTTCCTCTTAGATCACTGGTTTATGATCAGAAGCTCTCCAGCAGGAAACACAACTGCAGTTTTTCAATGTGCACCTGACAACACTTAATTTCAATGACTCTCTCTGGCTCTGCTGCAGACTCTGTGTTTGCTTTTGGGCGTTTCACTTGATCTCTTAGTGGCCCTCTTCCTATAAAGCAGGGATCTCCGTCCTCCTTTGTTAGCCTCTGGGAAGGATCTGGAGAGGTTTGAGTGGATTCACCAGTGTGAAACAGCAAAGAGTATGTGCAAATGGCCGTCTTGTGTCTAACTGCAATTGCCAGCAAAGATTTCTTACAGAGAGGCAGAAAAGCCCAGGTATGGATTAACCAAGAAGGGTCTGGGATCTGCAGCACTGGATGTGTTTGTCTGGATGGAGCTGACCTCCTGGGACTCCTCCTGGCCCTTGTTTAATCTTGGATTCTGTGAAACCAAGAGATAAGCATAATGATGCCATGCCCTCAGGTTCTCCTACCATTACCATGAAACAGTTCATAAACACGTTGCCTTGAAATACTGTGTTTTCTTCATGTTAACTGAACCTGTCACCTGTTATTCTTATCCTTGATTTTGGGTAATATCTGCCTTTTTTAACAACAATACTTGAAGTCAGTGAAATGCAAATAGCAATTTTAGCCATTAGGGAAGAAAATATTAATGAGCAGTCCATGAACTCCTAAAGCTTTGGTTCAAGGTTCGGATAATGATTCAGCTCTGTCCTCTTTCTGACTGAATGTGCGCCCACCCTGACTGTGACATAGAAATCAGATAGTCTCAGTGGATAATTTTTGGTAGAATAAAGTCATTATTGATGTAGTATCTGATTGATCTAGAAAATAATTAAAGGTGGCCTCATCAGTGGGTGGAGACAATGCAAAAAACTGTAACTCAGCAAGACCCAAGAGGGTCTTGCACTGTCCATTGTCACTTTGGTTCTGACCATAGGCACTCTTGTTCCTATTGTATTTTTTACTACAATTATATGTTTTGTCTTCAAGAGTTAGTTTGTAGTTTCTGTTTTGCAGTCATTGTGATGAACTTGCTGGAGTGTGTATTAATTTCAGATTTTCTGCATCAGAGCTTCTATCTCAAGACACTCAACAACCTTTCTGTCTTGGCATTACATTACAAAACCATATGTCTCTTGATGCAAACTCTACTAATGTGAATAAGGAGGGATAACCTGTTTGGAGAGTGGATAATAACATCTTCACACCAAGAAACTAGGAACTTTTTGTTTCATACGTAATAATATGGAGCTGTATAAACTTAACCTGTTCTTCTTTATAGTCTTCAAATATTTTCTTGTACCTCTAATGCAGGAAAATCTAATCTGATACTGTCTCAATATTAATAAAATCCATCTCTAGTTTTAAGAGGTTTTCTCTGTAAGTAATTATCCTTATTTTATTTTTAAACTGAGGAATGTGATTCCTTGTTAAGTAGCGTTTTCTGATTATTGCTAAATTCCAGGGACTAGGGCCGGTACTGCAAGACTAAAGGGAAAAATAAAAAGCATTCTTTGGTTTCCCGTTGTAAGTATCAGAGGAAGGTCTACAGTGCTATCAAAGAATGGTTTGTTGTGTTTTGTTTTTTTTTTTTTTTTATCAGAAAGCTTCAATAGGCATAAAAAGCATTTTTATTTGAAGGAAAAATAATTTTCTATATAAAATAACAGAGAAGACCCACTAGATCCTATGCGAGTTTGTATAATATCTCATTTGAATGCAGAGGCTGCAAGACTCTGGTCTTCCTCCAAGGGTAGTGTCCCATAAGTCTGAATCGTGAGGAGTGCAGTCAAAGAGGTTATCAAACTACTGTCCTTGATCCTTGACTTCAGCTAGAAGGGATTAATTGATTCCCTTGGCTGAACCGTGGTCTTGCCTGAAGCCTTGAGCCAAAGCTTACCAAAGTTAATGGAGTTCTTTCTCTTGAATCTTAACGATCTTTGAATCAAGCCGACTACGATGGCAAGATGAGGTCTCTATTACACAATCCACAGAATTAAATAAATATGACTATTAAAAAAAGGACAAAATCTTGATTAAGAATAAATTGCAAAATACAATCACTATTTCCCCATGTTTAGTTGTGTAGCTGTCAGTGCTGCTCTTGTTCCTTTAAGCTTTGGTACAATCAGTTCCCTGTATGTTATCCAACAGATTTTAGGGGTTTATAGGAAGTTTTGGTATCAATAGACAACATCTGGCTTTCTGACATTCATGTCTGCATGAAGTAGGATTTATTCTGCAATTCAGGAGTATCATTATAATATTTGTTTCAATATTTCAAGTATGTGTCTGTTCACACTCAGTAATTCTGCAGGGATATGCATTGTTTTCACTGTGTTTTTCAAGTTCCTGTGGTAACAAGGAGATAGTCTGCTTATTATTTTCCATATGCCAGATCTGTGACCTGGCTATTGGCCCAATTCTATGAGGTATTTAATACCGCCTGAAAGTGCCAGTTCCATCAGCTCACACATAAACCAAAAGTTACTGAGAGCACTTAGTCTACCTCTTTGTTGTGACAATAGTTGTATGCCTATCGATAGCCATGGAAGAATACAAATTTGATGCACCTTTTTGGCTGCAGGTACCTACAAGCGATGCAAGTGTTGGCCAGACCTGGTGAACAAGATATGGGAGAAATCAGGTGGAGTTGTCTCTGTAACAAGAGAAACAGAGGGAAATTGGCTTCCACCTTTAGTATCTACAGGTACTTCATGTTTTCCAGGCTGTGTCCCGTAATTTGTACCTGCATTTCTTGGGCAGAATACCTGAAAGGGTAAATGTCAACTGGGCAGGTGTTGCTTTGTGTAGGATCTCTGCAGTTAGAGCACACCTGAAATGCAGAGATAGGCTTCTCTGAGTGTTGTCTTTCACTAAGTGGCTGTGTGATCATAGAATCATACATGCAGTAGCTGCTCTGGGCATGCAGTGCAATATGGAATAGGTATTTTCCCTTGGGTTGCTGCTGAACTAAAGTTGCTTTTCCCCTTTCTGAAAAGCTACTGTTCCTGCGCTTTTACTGTCATGGGTCCTTTCTCAGTGATGTAGGGTTCACTACCTGAACCTGTGTGGCAGAGCTTCCTGGGGATTAAATTATGCCATACCTAGGCACACAGAAAACTATATAGACAGAGACATATTCTGTAGAAATTTACACTAATTCTGCTCTGTCCTGCCAGCCATCCTGCTGTTCAGGATAACAGTTTTTGCTACAAGACCCACCAGCTTCGCATACAGTCAAAGTAAGACTGAGTCTTCAACTGAAGTATGTTCTGATGTTGCCTGAAGAATGTTATGTTGTCAGTATTGCTGCCCCTTCCTAGCAAAGGCTGAGAACTGACTCAAACCATACTGCGCTGTATACCCATTTGCTGGGCTAGAGAAACTGGAGAGCAGTATGGGTGCTGGGACTAGCAACTGCTGGGATTACAGCCATCATTCTTTTTACTTTCTGCAAGATATGTCAAAACTTCCAAATTCAGATTTTTGGAGATTAAACAGGGATGGCAAAATATTGGTTGAGAAAACATTGTCTAAAATGCACCTTTGAGCAGGGAATTGACTCATAAGAAGGGCAGGTACGCTCTGTGCAGTAGGGCTGGATTTCACTGGGAGCTCTTAGGTGCTAAATTCCTGCAAACACTGAGGAATATACGTAAATAATGAGGTGTAGCATACCATTTAGAATATGCTCTGAATACTGGCACCAGACAATTCACAGCACCAGACAACGCATGACCACGTAACTTCGTGTTGTGATGAAAGCATCAGACTGATATAAATCACAGTTCTCTTAGTGCTTGACATAGGAGACTCTGTGTCTGAGCTCTGCTTGGATGTGCATATGCTACAGAATGAGCATTATGAACTCAAATGTCACCAGAAATCTCAGGCTTGCTTTCCTCCCATTGATTACTCATCTGTGCAGAGCAGCTTTACACTGCAAGGTGGAATAATGATTCTCAGTTGTGTGAAGTTCCTATATTTCCCTTTCAAGATATTGTATGAGTACTTTGATATAATGGAAAATCCCATGACAGGGAAGTTTTATCTCACATAGGAATTGCCAGATTGAGGTCCCATCTAGTCCTATACATCATGGCCTGCACTATGTTTACTTCTGAAGTCCAAGAAACCCTGCAGTGAACAAACACAAAACTAGCTATGCATAGCTAAAAATTTATTTTTGTTAAGATGTTAATTTCTGAAAAGTATCCTTTCCAAGGTTTGTTATTGCAAATCTTCTATTATTCTTCATCAGTACAGATTCAATGCTTTCAGGAGCTGTTCAAATGAATGATACTTTAAAAACTCTCATGTTGGAGCAATTAGAGAAATAACAGTTTTCTGATAAAAGGATACACCTGAATGTTATTTTTCACTATCAAGTGAGAGAGGGGAATGTGGGCTCAGTACTTGAAGTTCTGGGAGAATGTTAAATTCTGCACTCTGTTGTGCTTTGGGCTTCTTTTGTGACTATGGGAAAATGGCTTGGATTTGGATAAATGCTCGCGTTGCTGTGGCTCAAATTACCACCTGTCATCTGAGTCATGGTCATTGTCTCGATGCAGGTGCTCAGTTCTCCCTTCATGTAAGGTCATGCTGCCTTCATGAAGCTTCCTTCATTGTGTTCTAAACTAAGTCTCACTACTTTACATTGGCTGGGAGGCGAGAGCTTTCACAGAAGTGAAACTTCACCCAACAAGGTGGTGCCCGGTATCTTACAGGTGCCTCTGGTATCTCTGCGTGAAATGTACTCTGAGCATAAGTTTGCATTTGTTACACCAAATGGCTGGAGCCAGATGCAGTGGAGGGCCAGCCTGAATATAAGGCAAGGTTTTGTCCTGCGTGCCTTGTGTTTCTCTGCCCATGTGAATCAGTTGAACGTCAAACTGCATCCAGAGCATGAGCTGTAGCTGTGTGGATGATCACGGAGCTTTGGCTTGGATGTGAATCCTTGTCTTGGTTTTCCACCTCTAAATTGGAGAAGCTTCTATATCCCCAGTGAACAGCTAATTATGAGGATAAGTGCATAAAAAGTTGAGGTCAGAGAACTCCTGATACTACTCTGTTTGTGTTGCCATAAAAAACTCATCCTGTACCCATGTTGGCTCATAGACTAAGCAGCAGGCCAGAGTCATTCCTGGAGGAATTTGGATCCAAAATAGAGAGTTTTGGTTTTTTCCCTGATTTTCCATAACTAAAACTCTGCCTTTCCACAGCCACTAACCAATACCAAGCACTGTCATGCAGAGATAATTTTTTTCAGAAATTAAGGTGAATGCTTTGAAATGAGAGCACCAGCTGCCATGGAAGGATAGAGCAGAACCCAGATGTAAGACAGAATTGGCTGTGTTTGTATCCAGCCCACTGTGCTTTATTGTCAGGTTTACTTGGAGAAAGCACTGGATTGGGACACAAAAGCCCTGAACTGTTTCCTTGGTGGCTGTTCCAGACCAGGTATATGATTTTAAGGTGAGTCACATCATATCCCTCTGCCTCAATGTCCCATAGGTAATTACATCCCACTGTCGTAAAGTGCTGTGAGACCATCCATTGAGTGTTAGGTGTGATTCATTATCTTATAGTAAATATACAACACACCTTGCTTAGCATCACAGGTACTGTAGTTCCAAAGGGTTGGCAGGCTGCCATTAGAGGTCACTGTAGCTCTTCATGTACTGGATATAAAAATCTACTCAGAATCACAGCTATCATCGCTTATCTTCCAGTTCAATGTATTTCATAGGTGTTTGCACAGGAAAGAATGAGCTGGAGTTAAATTAAATGGAGTTAGCTGAGATCACGTCTGGGGAAGGCACATGTTGAACAAAGATCACCAGTCTCACATTTGGTTTCCTTAGTGATACTACAAATAGCAAAAGCAAGCCAGAGAAGATTGCACGAGAGTGTTAAAACTGTGCTTCTCTCCGGTCATGAGGATGTGAATCTGTCCAGTTTGGCATGCAGGTGTAGTTTCAGAAAAGCATTAAACATGACCACGGGAAGAGAATAGCACAGATGGTCTAGCTACTGCTGAGTCCCCTGAACTTGGGGCCTCTTACTCTGGACATACTCTCCTGTTTCTTCTGCATTTTGAGATAAACAGCAGAGCTTGTTGTGATTTGTGTTTGCTACTATCATATAAGAGAAATGGACAAATAATACTTTTGAAACTTTCCAGTAGGATGTAGATATAGGGGAGCAAACCATGAAATACGCAACAAGTGAAGCATGGCGAGATGTGGTTGGTGCCATACAAATTCCGAATATTAAACAAACTAGGTCTTAAAGAGGTTACAATACAGTGATAGGAGAAATTGTTGTTATGGCATTATTTTTATTGTTTTTTGTTGACAGTAAACTCTAGTAAAGGTTTCCTCTCTACTTGATAATGTAAGATGTAATTTCTATCAACATGTGCTTTTACTGTTTTGCATTTTAAACAAGGCTCTTGATCAAGAGACATTTCTCTTCTGCTAGTATAGCCAC